>NW_027363300.1:600000-1147955 GCF_046119375.1 Phyllobates terribilis | reverse complement strand
GCAATACCAGGTCAATGCGTGGAGTGGACAGAGCAAGCTCTTTTTCCATCTCCCTGTTCTAAAAATCCATTTAATATATGGTCCCCAGATAGGGGACGTATCAGATATTAAACTGATAAGAACAGATACTACACTTGATCTTAGCCAAAAGGCCGAGAAGCGATAACCAGAATTGGTTTCCGACTACGGTGCCACCCAAGGATTCTGAAAAGTCCATTTGTGGAGATGGCCACCTGGACTCCCGTTAAGAAGACATGCTGTCAACCTCTAGATCCCTCACATGCCTGCACTTTTCGGCTTGCTGCTGCTGCAATCCACGCGTTTTAGATCTGCATAACTCCACCTCTTTTAGCACAGTACCCTCAACCCCCGGCTGTTCCCACCCGCCTCAACACCGTTGGAAGGGAGGAGAACCAATTAAGGCGGGGGGGGGGTGGAACGAGCAGCTGTCTACCCTTAGCAGGAGGGTTGCTGATTAATTACCTCTCCTGCTGCTGCTGCTGCTGGCTGTCCAGCAGCAGACTGAAGGTGGCTGCTGCTGTGCGCAGGTATATAAAGGCTCAGAGCCTATTATGACACGCGCAGCCAGCGTTCCATTGCCACATTCCGTCTACTGCAGGCGGGATACCTGGATGGCTGAATGTCACTGAGAAGCTCACAGAGACCGCCATAAGCAACAGTTTAAAAGAATGCCACAGACTAATCAACCAAACTTTTTGGGTTGGTTTCTCTTTTATAGTCTGCAGGCATTAAATGAAAGAAGTCAGTGTTCCAGCAGAGGGAGACAACGTTTCAGAAAAGGCATTGTAGCAAACCAAAAAAGAAATTTTAAGCGCAGCAGAGTAACCAGCTCACATACCTGTTAGCTCAGGTGAGTTTAAAAGGCTGCTGTTGATAACAAGGGCATTTGCTAAATAGATGGTGTGTGTGCAACAATATACTGAAAGGTCAATTATATTGTGCAGCTTATCTCACCACCTGTAGTTATTTAGGTGAAAGCTCCAAAATGCTTGCCTAATATGTCTGTTTATCCAAAAGGAAGTATAGAGGGAGAGCTAGATAGATAGCATTGCATTACATTACATGGCAATGCAATGCACAGTTGCTGAAGTTGAACCAAAATGAGCTTGTCATCTGGCTTCTGCAACTTTTAACATGAAAAATCCAATGAGGAGAAGAAAAGCAAAGCCAAAGAGTCCATCCCAAAATCCGACAAACAAGCAAAATGAACAAAAAGCATTGAATTCAATTCTTTCTGATTTTAGAAACTGCATTAAAGAAGGGGTGCACCGGTCCTGGAGATACTGCAATACCAGGTCAATGCGTGGAGTGGACAGAGCAAGCTCTTTTTCCATCTCCCTGTTCTAAAAATCCATTTAATATATGGTCCCCAGATAGGGGACGTATCAGATATTAAACTGATAAGAACAGATACTACACTTGATCTTAGCCAAAAGGCCGAGAAGCGATAACCAGAATTGGTTTCCGACTACGGTGCCACCCAAGGATTCTGAAAAGTCCATTTGTGGAGATGGCCACCTGGACTCCCGTTAAGAAGACATGCTGTCAACCTCTAGATCCCTCACATGCCTGCACTTTTCGGCTTGCTGCTGCTGCAATCCACGCGTTTTAGATCTGCATAACTCCACCTCTTTTAGCACAGTACCCTCAACCCCCGGCTGTTCCCACCCGCCTCAACACCGTTGGAAGGGAGGAGAACCAATTAAGGCGGGGGGTGGGGGTGGAACGAGCAGCTGTCTACCCTTAGCAGGAGGGTTGCTGATTAATTACCTCTCCTGCTGCTGCTGCTGCTGGCTGTCCAGCAGCAGACTGAAGGTGGCTGCTGCTGTGCGCAGGTATATAAAGGCTCAGAGCCTATTATGACACGCGCAGCCAGCGTTCCATTGCCACATTCCGTCTACTGCAGGCGGGATACCTGGATGGCTGAATGTCACTGAGAAGCTCACAGAGACCGCCATAAGCAACAGTTTAAAAGAATGCCACAGACTAATCAACCAAACTTTTTGGTTTGGTTTCTCTTTTATAGTCTGCAGGCATTAAATGAAAGAAGTCAGTGTTCCAGCAGAGGGAGACAACGTTTCAGAAAAGGCATTGTAGCAAACCAAAAAAGAAATTTTAAGCGCAGCAGAGTAACCAGCTCACATACCTGTTAGCTCAGGTGAGTTTAAAAGGCTGCTGTTGACAACAAGGGCATTTGCTAAATAGATGGTGTGTGTGCAACAATATACTGAAAGGTCAATTATATTGTGCAGCTTATCTCACCACCTGTAGTTATTTAGGTGAAAGCTCCAAAATGCTTGCCTAATATGTCTGTTTATCCAAAAGGAAGTATAGAGGGAGAGCTAGATAGATAGCATTGCATTACATTACATTACATGGCAATGCAATGCACAGTTGCTGAGGTTGAACCAAAATGAGCTTGTCATCTGGCTTCTGCAACTTTTAACATGAAAAATCCAATGAGGAGAAGAAAAGCAAAGCCAAAGAGTCCATCCCAAAATCCGACAAACAATCAAAATGAACAAAAAGCATTGAATTCAATTCTTTCTGATTTTAGAAACTGCATTAAAGAAGGGGTGCACCGGTCCTGGAGATACTGCAATACCAGGTCAATGCGTGGAGTGGACAGAGCAAGCTCTTTTTCCATCTCCCTGTTCTAAAAATCCATTTAATATATGGTCCCCAGATAGGGGACGTATCAGATATTAAACTGATAAGAACAGATACTACACTTGATCTTAGCCAAAAGGCCGAGAAGCGATAACCAGAATTGGTTTCCGACTACGGTGCCACCCAAGGATTCTGAAAAGTCCATTTGTGGAGATGGCCACCTGGACTCCCGTTAAGAAGACATGCTGTCAACCTCTAGATCCCTCACATGCCTGCACTTTTCGGCTTGCTGCTGCTGCAATCCACGCGTTTTAGATCTGCATAACTCCACCTCTTTTAGCACAGTACCCTCAACCCCCGGCTGTTCCCACCCGCCTCAACACCGTTGGAAGGGAGGAGAACCAATTAAGGCGGGGGGGGGGGTGGAACGAGCAGCTGTCTACCCTTAGCAGGAGGGTTGCTGATTAATTACCTCTCCTGCTGCTGCTGCTGCTGGCTGTCCAGCAGCAGACTGAAGGTGGCTGCTGCTGTGCGCAGGTATATAAAGGCTCAGAGCCTATTATGACACGCGCAGCCAGCGTTCCATTGCCACATTCCATCTACTGCAGGCGGGATACCTGGATGGCTGAATGTCACTGAGAAGCTCACAGAGACCGCCATAAGCAACAGTTTAAAAGAATGCCACAGACTAATCAACCAAACTTTTTGGGTTGGTTTCTCTTTTATAGTCTGCAGGCATTAAATGAAAGAAGTCAGTGTTCCAGCAGAGGGAGACAACGTTTCAGAAAAGGCATTGTAGCAAACCAAAAAAGAAATTTTAAGCGCAGCAGAGTAACCAGCTCACATACCTGTTAGCTCAGGTGAGTTTAAAAGGCTGCTGTTGATAACAAGGGCATTTGCTAAATAGATGGTGTGTGTGCAACAATATACTGAAAGGTCAATTATATTGTGCAGCTTATCTCACCACCTGTAGTTATTTAGGTGAAAGCTCCAAAATGCTTGCCTAATATGTCTGTTTATCCAAAAGGAAGTATAGAGGGAGAGCTAGATAGATAGCATTGCATTACATTACATTACATGGCAATGCAATGCACAGTTGCTGAAGTTGAACCAAAATGAGCTTGTCATCTGGCTTCTGCAACTTTTAACATGAAAAATCCAATGAGGAGAAGAAAAGCAAAGCCAAAGAGTCCATCCCAAAATCCGACAAACAAGCAAAATGAACAAAAAGCATTGAATTCAATTCTTTCTGATTTTAGAAACTGCATTAAAGAAGGGGTGCACCGGTCCTGGAGATACTGCAATACCAGGTCAATGCGTGGAGTGGACAGAGCAAGCTCTTTTTCCATCTCCCTGTTCTAAAAATCCATTTAATATATGGTCCCCAGATAGGGGACGTATCAGATATTAAACTGATAAGAACAGATACTACACTTGATATTAGCCAAAAGGCCGAGAAGCGATAACCAGAATTGGTTTCCGACTACGGTGCCACCCAAGGATTCTGAAAAGTCCATTTGTGGAGATGGCCACCTGGACTCCCGTTAAGAAGACATGCTGTCAACCTCTAGATCCCTCACATGCCTGCACTTTTCGGCTTGCTGCTGCTGCAATCCACGCGTTTTAGATCTGCATAACTCCACCTCTTTTAGCACAGTACCCTCAACCCCCGGCTGTTCCCACCCGCCTCAACACCGTTGGAAGGGAGGAGAACCAATTAAGGTGGGGGGGGGGGTGGAACGAGCAGCTGTCTACCCTTAGCAGGAGGGTTGCTGATTAATTACCTCTCCTGCTGCTGCTGCTGCTGGCTGTCCAGCAGCAGACTGAAGGTGGCTGCTGCTGTGCGCAGGTATATAAAGGCTCAGAGCCTATTATGACACGCGCAGCCAGCGTTCCATTGCCACATTCCGTCTACTGCAGGCGGGATACCTGGATGGCTGAATGTCACTGAGAAGCTCACAGAGACCGCCATAAGCAACAGTTTAAAAGAATGCCACAGACTAATCAACCAAACTTTTTGGGTTGGTTTCTCTTTTATAGTCTGCAGGCATTAAATGAAAGAAGTCAGTGTTCCAGCAGAGGGAGACAACGTTTCAGAAAAGGCATTGTAGCAAACCAAAAAAGAAATTTTAAGCGCAGCAGAGTAACCAGCTCACATACCTGTTAGCTCAGGTGAGTTTAAAAGGCTGCTGTTGATAACAAGGGCATTTGCTAAATAGATGGTGTGTGTGCAACAATATACTGAAAGGTCAATTATATTGTGCAGCTTATCTCACCACCTGTAGTTATTTAGGTGAAAGCTCCAAAATGCTTGCCTAATATGTCTGTTTATCCAAAAGGAAGTATAGAGGGAGAGCTAGATAGATAGCATTGCATTACATTACATTACATGGCAATGCAATGCACAGTTGCTGAAGTTGAACCAAAATGAGCTTGTCATCTGGCTTCTGCAACTTTTAACATGAAAAATCCAATGAGGAGAAGAAAAGCAAAGCCAAAGAGTCCATCCCAAAATCCGACAAACAAGCAAAATGAACAAAAAGCATTGAATTCAATTCTTTCTGATTTTAGAAACTGCATTAAAGAAGGGGTGCACCGGTCCTGGAGATACTGCAATACCAGGTCAATGCGTGGAGTGGACAGAGCAAGCTCTTTTTCCATCTCCCTGTTCTAAAAATCCATTTAATATATGGTCCCCAGATAGGGGACGTATCAGATATTAAACTGATAAGAACAGATCAGGTTTCAACATAATTTATTAAGTGCGTAAAAGATGGTTTACAATCAAAAACAACAACACAAACAGTACATTATTAAAACACAGAATTCCACCCATAAAAACCCCATATACGATTAGCATCCCTCCTCCCAATACATTTGACATCCCTCAAGTAATAAATATACATCTGGCTAAAAGCAATTTTAAGACAATCCTTCACAGAAATAGCATCACGTTTAAAAAGTAAGATATTGCGTGCCTTCCAAAGGGCGTCTTTAAAACAGTTAATCAAACACCAACATATACAATACTGTTGAGGCGTCGGACATTTAAAAAGGCCATATAAAACATATTCATGGTTAAAATCTCTTAAACCGCAAGTCCATTTTAAAAGAATCCCAACTTTGTGCCAAAGTTCCTGTGCAAATGGGCAATTCCACATAAGGTGCAAGGTGGTTTCGTCATTAACACATGAGTCTCTGGGGCATTTGGCTCTGGCCACCAGGCCTCTCCTGTGTTGAAACTCTCTGGTGGGGAGGCACTGGTGGACCACCATCCATGCGATGTCCTTATGTCCATTTGCTAAGAATTTCCCGAAGACATTCTTCCAAACTTGCTTCGATCTCTCTTCTGAGAAATTTACTATGGGGGTCACATCTTCATTCCTCCTCAGAAAAGATAAAAGCTTCTTGCGGTCTTTAAAAATGTCCATATTAAAATCACCAAGGCTATAAAATCGAACAGTCTTTTCTAAGATTGCTTGGTGTTTGGGGGGGCATAGTAAAACAGGGGAATTCAACGACAACTTAAACCATCTTTTAAAAATCATCCCACAAGTATATTTTAAAAAATAACTTAGCGCACTATTACCATTAAAATGTTTGAAACAAAAGCAGAAATAATTTAAATACAAATAAATATGTAAATCGGGGACATCCCTTCCGCCGTTCATTTTATACTTCCTCATTATTTCTCGCCTTAATTTTTCCATTTTGGAGTTCCATAAAAACATAAAGATCATCCTAGTCATTTTTTTAATTAAAACATCAGAGGGGGGGTACACCATAGCTATATACAGTATGAGGGGTAACAACACTGATTTTATAATTAAAATTTTCCCCTCCATTGTTAGGGACCTCAAACCCCAAAATGATATTTTCTTTGACATTTTTTCTATGACATTCTCCCAGCTTTGAGTTCCCACATTCTCCTCGTTAAAAACAACTCCAAGAATTTTTACATTGTCTCGTTTTATAGTGAGCTGCGGGAGTTGGGCGGTGTCCCAGGATCCCAAAGTCAGACATTCAGATTTATTTAAATTAAGTTTAAAACCGGATGCCTGGGAAAAAAAATCAATGCGCAACACCGCCCTCCGGAGGGAAGCAGGGTCCACGCACACAACCGTCACGTCATCCATGTAGCCAAAGACTCTCACATCACTGCCACCTCCGCCTGGAACAGGAACCCCTCTAATCACTTTGTCTTTCCTTATTGCGCTCAGCAGGGGCTCCATGGCGCAGATGAACAGGATGGGCGACAAGGGGCATCCCTGCTTCACTCCGGACTCAAGGGGAACTCCATCTGTTAAAAAGCCATTAAGAGAAATTTGACTAAAACAATTTTTATATAAAATCTTAATACAATTTAAAAGCATATTAGGGATACCCATTCTTTTTAAAACTCTAAAAAGAAATCTATGAGAGACTCTATCGAAAGCTTTTTCAAAATCTAGGGCTAAAAGAGCTACATTTTGACCCCGGTCTCTGGAATACCAAATTACATCCCTTAATACGTTTAAAACCTCTGAAATACTTCTGCCTGGTACACTACAAACCTGCTCAGGCTGGATTAGTTTGGCAATGACACTCCTGAGCCGGTCTGCAACCACCTTAGCAAGTACCTTGTAATCAACATTTAGGAGAGTTATGGGTCTCCAATTCGCTAGAGCACTGCGGTCACCTTTTTTATATATCAAAGACACCACTCCTCTCCTCCACGAAAATGGCAACTGTTCACAAATAAAAACTTCTTTAAAAAGCATAAAAAGGTCCTCTTTTAAAATGTCCCAAAAAGTAAGGTAAAATTCTACAGGTAGTCCGTCACACCCAGGTGCTTTACCCTTAGAGAAACTTTTAAAAACATAAAATAATTCCTCTAAAACAATATCGCGTTCTAAAAACTCCTGGTCTGTAAAATTTAACTTAAAATCGAGATCATTAAGAGCATCAGATAAAAAGGACTCATCTATACACTTTTTACTAAAAAGATGCTTATAAAAGTTAAAAGTAGCATTCAACATTCCCTGCATAGATGTTTCACCCTCTAGATTTGTGATCACTTCTCTTTTATCCATGACTTTTTTGAAGAAGAAGCGAGAGCACTTCTCCCATTCCTCCAAGTGCTGCACTCTAGAGTTAAAAATAATTTTTTTCCCCTTTGTGTCTATGCAGTTCTGAATTTCAGTTTTTAGGCTAGCAATATCATCTCCCACCTCCACCCCTAGCTCTTTGAATTTAAAAAGTGTTTGTAGTTTGGTGTTAAGATCACTAAAACATCTTTTTTTCTCTCTAGCTTTACGTCTCCCTGCTTTTATAAAAAACATTCTGACTTTTTTTTTCAAATTTTCCCACCAGGTTACCATAGGGGCATCAGAAGGTTTTTGTCGCCGCCAGGCTTGATAGGCTTTACCAAAGTCTTGTCGAATCAGAGGGTCCTCCAGCAGGTAAGTACTTAGACGCCAGAGGCCCCTGTTGACCCTCTGTTCATCCCGGTATTCTAGATGCACCTCCAAGCCCTTATGGTCAGAAAATATATTTGATGTTAAAACACATTTTACAGGGTTAAAATCATCTGATAGGAAAATAAAATCGATCCTGGAGGACACCCCTCTTCCGGACCACGTATAACCAGGGTCCGTCGGCAGGAGTGACCTCCACGCATCGCATAATTTAAAATCAGTTATAAAATCTTTCAATAGATGACATGACTTATCCAATTTGCGTAAAGGGTCACCCCCTGCTCGTTGTTCACTAGCACAAAGACAATTAAAATCACCCCCTACGATCAGGGGAGATGACCCAGTACAGTACAATGGCAATATCCCAAATAAATTAATTCTCTCTTGCTTATCAGGGGGAGCATAAATATTCATTACACGTAGGGTAAAACCATTAAATTTAAAATGCACTAAAACCACTCTGCCTGGTACTATTTCTGTGACAGCATTTATAGTAATATTTCTCCCACGACAGAGGAAGCCCACCCCCGCTGACTTGTTGTCATTGGAGCCAGACCAGATGGAGGGCCCCAGTCTCCAATCTGTCTTGATATCATTATAATTTAGTGCATGTTGTATCCCGCATTTCTGTAATAAACATATGTCAAAGTCAGTGGTTTCTAAATACTTGAATAGAGCAGCCCTACGAACTGGGCTCTTTAATGACCTCACATTCAGTGAGACAAGTCTTAATGTGGGCATTCATAGGTCAGGGTGGTGGATCTTCCATGAGGACACCTGACTCAAAGCCCTGTATATCAAATTGCTCCAGGACATCCGGGCTAGAGGACCCAAACGACTCGATATTCTGTGAGCCGGCGGTTGCCCCCTCGTAGGTCACGGTTCCCAGCCACATTCCAGGAGACGCTGGGGCTTCGACATTCCGTCTCTTTTTCGGGGCAGACTCCACTAGGTCACTGGTGCAGTCCTCCTCTTCCTCCACCTCCTCCAGGGGGGGAGACTGGTCCATCAGGACAAGATCAGCAACACAGATTTCCTGATGTTCGCCACCTAGAAGCAAAGCCCCCTCATCTGGCTGGCTAATCGCCCTGGAAGATCCTGAGGCCATCGCTGCGTGGTCCCCTGTAGCCAACCAGACAGGGGCACCACCCTCCAGCCCAACAGGATCGGTATCGGGAACCATCGATACGGAGGATACCCTCCCAGAAGGAGGACCCCCCCGCTCCGGTCCATGCGAGGTCCGCCCATCGTTAAGGGAGTTCGATGCAGGTGCCGCCCCAGAGGGGCCTCCGGCTCCCTGCTCCATCCCAGCCTTCTCGCCCTTCGAACCGCCCTCCGACGCCGGCCTGCCAGTGAAGACCGGTGGGCGCATCGGCTCAGCTTCAGAAGATGCAGCTTCTGCGTAGGTCCTGGTCCTGGTCCTGTTGGGGCATCCTCGGAACATGTGCCCCGCCTCACCGCAGAGATTACATTTCCTCCCAGCGGGACAGTCCTTCATTAAATGTCCGTAACAGCTGCAGTTATTGCAGCGGTCTACTTTCCTGCCCGTGCAGGACGTTTGGGTATGACCCATTTGTCCACAGTTCCTGCAACATACTGGCATTCCAGGATAAAATAAGTAGCCTCTGCTCTTACCGATTACGAAGGTTGAGGGAGGGTGTAGCATTCCTCCCACTCCACTAAGGTCCCTCTTTAGACGGGCCATATACCTTCTCTTGCCGCACCAGAAGCCTACCGCGTTCTTCACAGTACCCAGGTATCTCAGATCATCACAATAGCGGGTAAGGTAGGTCGAGATGTCTGCAGCTTCCACAAAGGGGTTCGGGAAATGCACCACGATGGGGATCTCGTCATAAGCATACAAGAGACAAAAGGTTAGTCCATCCAATTCATCTAAGTAGTTTTTCTCGTTTACCTTTTGTACGAGTTGCTGACAGCATCCCTGGCTCTTGAAGGTGATGGTGTATGTCCCCTTGTACTCGTTGTCCTGGAAGCAGAATATGTCTTCCCGCCGAAACTCCAGAACTCCAAGAAGAATCCTATGGCAGATGTAGTCCAAATTCTTCTCCATCCTCGATGCTGCTCCAACTTCAATCCTCACGGTGTTCCGCATCCGGGCATCACCCGATGAATATGTGAGCATTGCCGGCATCCTTCACTCAGGAACGTACCGACTCTTCTCTCTGAAAGGCGCAAGCCTTCACGGGATCCCTTCCCGTTGCTCCCGGACTAATCCTTCCTCCCAATAGCAGCAGGGGGGTTAAGTCCCTCCGAAGAGGAACGATCCCCCCAGGCCGAGAGAAAGGGTACCAAGAGCACCTCACAGGCAAGACCACACAGGTAAACCTGATAGATCGTGCCAAAAGGCCGAGAAGCGATAACCAGAATTGGTTTCCGACTACGGTGCCACCCAAGGATTCTGAAAAGTCCATTTGTGGAGATGGCCACCTGGACTCCCGTTAAGAAGACATGCTGTCAACCTCTAGATCCCTCACATGCCTGCACTTTTCGGCTTGCTGCTGCTGCAATCCACGCGTTTTAGATCTGCATAACTCCACCTCTTTTAGCACAGTACCCTCAACCCCCGGCTGTTCCCACCCGCCTCAACACCGTTGGAAGGGAGGAGAACCAATTAAGGCGGGGGGGGGGTGGAACGAGCAGCTGTCTACCCTTAGCAGGAGGGTTGCTGATTAATTACCTCTCCTGCTGCTGCTGCTGCTGGCTGTCCAGCAGCAGACTGAAGGTGGCTGCTGCTGTGCGCAGGTATATAAAGGCTCAGAGCCTATTATGACACGCGCAGCCAGCGTTCCATTGCCACATTCCGTCTACTGCAGGCGGGATACCTGGATGGCTGAATGTCACTGAGAAGCTCACAGAGACCGCCATAAGCAACAGTTTAAAAGAATGCCACAGACTAATCAACCAAACTTTTTGGGTTGGTTTCTCTTTTATAGTCTGCAGGCATTAAATGAAAGAAGTCAGTGTTCCAGCAGAGGGAGACAACGTTTCAGAAAAGGCATTGTAGCAAACCAAAAAAGAAATTTTAAGCGCAGCAGAGTAACCAGCTCACATACCTGTTAGCTCAGGTGAGTTTAAAAGGCTGCTGTTGATAACAAGGGCATTTGCTAAATAGATGGTGTGTGTGCAACAATATACTGAAAGGTCAATTATATTGTGCAGCTTATCTCACCACCTGTAGTTATTTAGGTGAAAGCTCCAAAATGCTTGCCTAATATGTCTGTTTATCCAAAAGGAAGTATAGAGGGAGAGCTAGATAGATAGCATTGCATTACATTACATTACATGGCAATGCAATGCACAGTTGCTGAAGTTGAACCAAAATGAGCTTGTCATCTGGCTTCTGCAACTTTTAACATGAAAAATCCAATGAGGAGAAGAAAAGCAAAGCCAAAGAGTCCATCCCAAAATCCGACAAACAAGCAAAATGAACAAAAAGCATTGAATTCAATTCTTTCTGATTTTAGAAACTGCATTAAAGAAGGGGTGCACCGGTCCTGGAGATACTGCAATACCAGGTCAATGCGTGGAGTGGACAGAGCAAGCTCTTTTTCCATCTCCCTGTTCTAAAAATCCATTTAATATATGGTCCCCAGATAGGGGACGTATCAGATATTAAACTGATAAGAACAGATACTACACTTGATCTTAGCCAAAAGGCCGAGAAGCGATAACCAGAATTGGTTTCCGACTACGGTGCCACCCAAGGATTCTGAAAAGTCCATTTGTGGAGATGGCCACCTGGACTCCCGTTAAGAAGACATGCTGTCAACCTCTAGATCCCTCACATGCCTGCACTTTTCGGCTTGCTGCTGCTGCAATCCACGCGTTTTAGATCTGCATAACTCCACCTCTTTTAGCACAGTACCCTCAACCCCCGGCTGTTCCCACCCGCCTCAACACCGTTGGAAGGGAGGAGAACCAATTAAGGCGGGGGGGGGGTGGAACGAGCAGCTGTCTACCCTTAGCAGGAGGGTTGCTGATTAATTACCTCTCCTGCTGCTGCTGCTGCTGGCTGTCCAGCAGCAGACTGAAGGTGGCTGCTGCTGTGCGCAGGTATATAAAGGCTCAGAGCCTATTATGACACGCGCAGCCAGCGTTCCATTGCCACATTCCGTCTACTGCAGGCGGGATACCTGGATGGCTGAATGTCACTGAGAAGCTCACAGAGACCGCCATAAGCAACAGTTTAAAAGAATGCCACAGACTAATCAACCAAACTTTTTGGGTTGGTTTCTCTTTTATAGTCTGCAGGCATTAAATGAAAGAAGTCAGTGTTCCAGCAGAGGGAGACAACGTTTCAGAAAAGGCATTGTAGCAAACCAAAAAAGAAATTTTAAGCGCAGCAGAGTAACCAGCTCACATACCTGTTAGCTCAGGTGAGTTTAAAAGGCTGCTGTTGATAACAAGGGCATTTGCTAAATAGATGGTGTGTGTGCAACAATATACTGAAAGGTCAATTATATTGTGCAGCTTATCTCACCACCTGTAGTTATTTAGGTGAAAGCTCCAAAATGCTTGCCTAATATGTCTGTTTATCCAAAAGGAAGTATAGAGGGAGAGCTAGATAGATAGCATTGCATTACATTACATTACATGGCAATGCAATGCACAGTTGCTGAAGTTGAACCAAAATGAGCTTGTCATCTGGCTTCTGCAACTTTTAACATGAAAAATCCAATGAGGAGAAGAAAAGCAAAGCCAAAGAGTCCATCCCAAAATCCGACAAACAAGCAAAATGAACAAAAAGCATTGAATTCAATTCTTTCTGATTTTAGAAACTGCATTAAAGAAGGGGTGCACCGGTCCTGGAGATACTGCAATACCAGGTCAATGCGTGGAGTGGACAGAGCAAGCTCTTTTTCCATCTCCCTGTTCTAAAAATCCATTTAATATATGGTCCCCAGATAGGGGACGTATCAGATATTAAACTGATAAGAACAGATACTACACTTGATCTTAGCCAAAAGGCCGAGAAGCGATAACCAGAATTGGTTTCCGACTACGGTGCCACCCAAGGATTCTGAAAAGTCCATTTGTGGAGATGGCCACCTGGACTCCCGTTAAGAAGACATGCTGTCAACCTCTAGATCCCTCACATGCCTGCACTTTTCGGCTTGCTGCTGCTGCAATCCACGCGTTTTAGATCTGCATAACTCCACCTCTTTTAGCACAGTACCCTCAACCCCCGGCTGTTCCCACCCGCCTCAACACCGTTGGAAGGGAGGAGAACCAATTAAGGCGGGGGGGGGGGTGGAACGAGCAGCTGTCTACCCTTAGCAGGAGGGTTGCTGATTAATTACCTCTCCTGCTGCTGCTGCTGCTGGCTGTCCAGCAGCAGACTGAAGGTGGCTGCTGCTGTGCGCAGGTATATAAAGGCTCAGAGCCTATTATGACACGCGCAGCCAGCGTTCCATTGCCACATTCCGTCTACTGCAGGCGGGATACCTGGATGGCTGAATGTCACTGAGAAGCTCACAGAGACCGCCATAAGCAACAGTTTAAAAGAATGCCACAGACTAATCAACCAAACTTTTTGGGTTGGTTTCTCTTTTATAGTCTGCAGGCATTAAATGAAAGAAGTCAGTGTTCCAGCAGAGGGAGACAACGTTTCAGAAAAGGCATTGTAGCAAACCAAAAAAGAAATTTTAAGCGCAGCAGAGTAACCAGCTCACATACCTGTTAGCTCAGGTGAGTTTAAAAGGCTGCTGTTGATAACAAGGGCATTTGCTAAATAGATGGTGTGTGTGCAACAATATACTGAAAGGTCAATTATATTGTGCAGCTTATCTCACCACCTGTAGTTATTTAGGTGAAAGCTCCAAAATGCTTGCCTAATATGTCTGTTTATCCAAAAGGAAGTATAGAGGGAGAGCTAGATAGATAGCATTGCATTACATTACATTACATGGCAATGCAATGCACAGTTGCTGAAGTTGAACCAAAATGAGCTTGTCATCTGGCTTCTGCAACTTTTAACATGAAAAATCCAATGAGGAGAAGAAAAGCAAAGCCAAAGAGTCCATCCCAAAATCCGACAAACAAGCAAAATGAACAAAAAGCATTGAATTCAATTCTTTCTGATTTTAGAAACTGCATTAAAGAAGGGGTGCACCGGTCCTGGAGATACTGCAATACCAGGTCAATGCGTGGAGTGGACAGAGCAAGCTCTTTTTCCATCTCCCTGTTCTAAAAATCCATTTAATATATGGTCCCCAGATAGGGGACGTATCAGATATTAAACTGATAAGAACAGATACTACACTTGATCTTAGCCAAAAGGCCGAGAAGCGATAACCAGAATTGGTTTCCGACTACGGTGCCACCCAAGGATTCTGAAAAGTCCATTTGTGGAGATGGCCACCTGGACTCCCGTTAAGAAGACATGCTGTCAACCTCTAGATCCCTCACATGCCTGCACTTTTCGGCTTGCTGCTGCTGCAATCCACGCGTTTTAGATCTGCATAACTCCACCTCTTTTAGCACAGTACCCTCAACCCCCGGCTGTTCCCACCCGCCTCAACACCGTTGGAAGGGAGGAGAACCAATTAAGGCGGGGGGGGGTGGAACGAGCAGCTGTCTACCCTTAGCAGGAGGGTTGCTGATTAATTACCTCTCCTGCTGCTGCTGCTGCTGGCTGTCCAGCAGCAGACTGAAGGTGGCTGCTGCTGTGCGCAGGTATATAAAGGCTCAGAGCCTATTATGACACGCGCAGCCAGCGTTCCATTGCCACATTCCGTCTACTGCAGGCGGGATACCTGGATGGCTGAATGTCACTGAGAAGCTCACAGAGACCGCCATAAGCAACAGTTTAAAAGAATGCCACAGACTAATCAACCAAACTTTTTGGGTTGGTTTCTCTTTTATAGTCTGCAGGCATTAAATGAAAGAAGTCAGTGTTCCAGCAGAGGGAGACAACGTTTCAGAAAAGGCATTGTAGCAAACCAAAAAAGAAATTTTAAGCGCAGCAGAGTAACCAGCTCACAAACCTGTTAGCTCAGGTGAGTTTAAAAGGCTGCTGTTGATAACAAGGGCATTTGCTAAATAGATGGTGTGTGTGCAACAATATACTGAAAGGTCAATTATATTGTGCAGCTTATCTCACCACCTGTAGTTATTTAGGTGAAAGCTCCAAAATGCTTGCCTAATATGTCTGTTTATCCAAAAGGAAGTATAGAGGGAGAGCTAGATAGATAGCATTGCATTACATTACATTACATGGCAATGCAATGCACAGTTGCTGAATTTGAACCAAAATGAGCTTGTCATCTGGCTTCTGCAACTTTTAACATGAAAAATCCAATGAGGAGAAGAAAAGCAAAGCCAAAGAGTCCATCCCAAAATCCGACAAACAAGCAAAATGAACAAAAAGCATTGAATTCAATTCTTTCTGATTTTAGAAACTGCATTAAAGAAGGGGTGCACCGGTCCTGGAGATACTGCAATACCAGGTCAATGCGTGGAGTGGACAGAGCAAGCTCTTTTTCCATCTCCCTGTTCTAAAAATCCATTTAATATATGGTCCCCAGATAGGGGACGTATCAGATATTAAACTGATAAGAACAGATACTACACTTGATCTTAGCCAAAAGGCCGAGAAGCGATAACCAGAATTGGTTTCCGACTACGGTGCCACCCAAGGATTCTGAAAAGTCCATTTGTGGAGATGGCCACCTGGACTCCCGTTAAGAAGACATGCTGTCAACCTCTAGATCCCTCACATGCCTGCACTTTTCGGCTTGCTGCTGCTGCAATCCACGCGTTTTAGATCTGCATAACTCCACCTCTTTTAGCACAGTACCCTTAACCCCCGGCTGTTCCCACCCGCCTCAACACCGTTGGAAGGGAGGAGAACCAATTAAGGCGGGGGGGGTGGAACGAGCAGCTGTCTACCCTTAGCAGGAGGGTTGCTGATTAATTACCTCTCCTGCTGCTGCTGCTGCTGGCTGTCCAGCAGCAGACTGAAGGTGGCTGCTGCTGTGCGCAGGTATATAAAGGCTGAGAGCCTATTATGACACGCGCAGCCAGCGTTCCATTGCCACATTCCGTCTACTGCAGGCGGGATACCTGGATGGCTGAATGTCACTGAGAAGCTCACAGAGACCGCCATAAGCAACAGTTTAAAAGAATGCCACAGACTAATCAACCAAACTTTTTGGGTTGGTTTCTCTTTTATAGTCTGCAGGCATTAAATGAAAGAAGTCAGTGTTCCAGCAGAGGGAGACAACGTTTCAGAAAAGGCATTGTAGCAAACCAAAAAAGAAATTTTAAGCGCAGCAGAGTAACCAGCTCACATACCTGTTAGCTCAGGTGAGTTTAAAAGGCTGCTGTTGATAACAAGGGCATTTGCTAAATAGATGGTGTGTGTGCAACAATATACTGAAAGGTCAATTATATTGTGCAGCTTATCTCACCACCTGTAGTTATTTAGGTGAAAGCTCCAAAATGCTTGCCTAATATGTCTGTTTATCCAAAAGGAAGTATAGAGGGAGAGCTAGATAGATAGCATTGCATTACATTACATTACATGGCAATGCAATGCACAGTTGCTGAAGTTGAACCAAAATGAGCTTGTCATCTGGCTTCTGCAACTTTTAACATGAAAAATCCAATGAGGAGAAGAAAAGCAAAGCCAAAGAGTCCATCCCAAAATCCGACAAACAAGCAAAATGAACAAAAAGCATTGAATTCAATTCTTTCTGATTTTAGAAACTGCATTAAAGAAGGGGTGCACCGGTCCTGGAGATACTGCAATACCAAGTCAATGCGTGGAGTGGACAGAGCAAGCTCTTTTTCCATCTCCCTGTTCTAAAAATCCATTTAATATATGGTCCCCAGATAGGGGACGTATCAGATATTAAACTGATAAGAACAGATACTACACTTGATCTTAGCCAAAAGGCCGAGAAGCGATAACCAGAATTGGTTTCCGACTACGGTGCCACCCAAGGATTCTGAAAAGTCCATTTGTGGAGATGGCCACCTGGACTCCCGTTAAGAAGACATGCTGTCAACCTCTAGATCCCTCACATGCCTGCACTTTTCGGCTTGCTGCTGCTGCAATCCACGCGTTTTAGATCTGCATAACTCCACCTCTTTTAGCACAGTACCCTTAACCCCCGGCTGTTCCCACCCGCCTCAACACCGTTGGAAGGGAGGAGAACCAATTAAGGCGGGGGGGGGTGGAACGAGCAGCTGTCTACCCTTAGCAGGAGGGTTGCTGATTAATTACCTCTCCTGCTGCTGCTGCTGCTGGCTGTCCAGCAGCAGACTGAAGGTGGCTGCTGCTGTGCGCAGGTATATAAATGCTGAGAGCCTATTATGACACGCGCAGCCAGCGTTCCATTGCCACATTCCGTCTACTGCAGGCGGGATACCTGGATGGCTGAATGTCACTGAGAAGCTCACAGAGACCGCCATAAGCAACAGTTTAAAAGAATGCCACAGACTAATCAACCAAACTTTTTGGGTTGGTTTCTCTTTTATAGTCTGCAGGCATTAAATGAAAGAAGTCAGTGTTCCAGCAGAGGGAGACAACGTTTCAGAAAAGGCATTGTAGCAAACCAAAAAAGAAATTTTAAGCGCAGCAGAGTAACCAGCTCACATACCTGTTAGCTCAGGTGAGTTTAAAAGGCTGCTGTTGATAACAAGGGCATTTGCTAAATAGATGGTGTGTGTGCAACAATATACTGAAAGGTCAATTATATTGTGCAGCTTATCTCACCACCTGTAGTTATTTAGGTGAAAGCTCCAAAATGCTTGCCTAATATGTCTGTTTATCCAAAAGGAAGTATAGAGGGAGAGCTAGATAGATAGCATTGCATTACATTACATTACATGGCAATGCAATGCACAGTTGCTGAAGTTGAACCAAAATGAGCTTGTCATCTGGCTTCTGCAACTTTTAACATGAAAAATCCAATGAGGAGAAGAAAAGCAAAGCCAAAGAGTCCATCCCAAAATCCGACAAACAAGCAAAATGAACAAAAAGCATTGAATTCAATTCTTTCTGATTTTAGAAACTGCATTAAAGAAGGGGTGCACCGGTCCTGGAGATACTGCAATACCAGGTCAATGCGTGGAGTGGACAGAGCAAGCTCTTTTTCCATCTCCCTGTTCTAAAAATCCATTTAATATATGGTCCCCAGATAGGGGACGTATCAGATATTAAACTGATAAGAACAGATACTACACTTGATCTTAGCCAAAAGGCCGAGAAGCGATAACCAGAATTGGTTTCCGACTACGGTGCCACCCAAGGATTCTGAAAAGTCCATTTGTGGAGATGGCCACCTGGACTCCCGTTAAGAAGACATGCTGTCAACCTCTAGATCCCTCACATGCCTGCACTTTTCGGCTTGCTGCTGCTGCAATCCACGCGTTTTAGATCTGCATAACTCCACCTCTTTTAGCACAGTACCCTCAACCCCCGGCTGTTCCCACCCGCCTCAACACCGTTGGAAGGGAGGAGAACCAATTAAGGCGGGGGGGGGGGTGGAACGAGCAGCTGTCTACCCTTAGCAGGAGGGTTGCTGATTAATTACCTCTCCTGCTGCTGCTGCTGCTGGCTGTCCAGCAGCAGACTGAAGGTGGCTGCTGCTGTGCGCAGGTATATAAAGGCTCAGAGCCTATTATGACACGCGCAGCCAGCGTTCCATTGCCACATTCCGTCTACTGCAAGCGGGATACCTGGATGGCTGAATGTCACTGAGAAGCTCACAGAGACCGCCATAAGCAACAGTTTAAAAGAATGCCACAGACTAATCAACCAAACTTTTTGGGTTGGTTTCTCTTTTATAGTCTGCAGGCATTAAATGAAAGAAGTCAGTGTTCCAGCAGAGGGAGACAACGTTTCAGAAAAGGCATTGTAGCAAACCAAAAAAGAAATTTTAAGCGCAGCAGAGTAACCAGCTCACATACCTGTTAGCTCAGGTGAGTTTAAAAGGCTGCTGTTGATAACAAGGGCATTTGCTAAATAGATGGTGTGTGTGCAACAATATACTGAAAGGTCAATTATATTGTGCAGCTTATCTCACCACCTGTAGTTATTTAGGTGAAAGCTCCAAAATGCTTGCCTAATATGTCTGTTTATCCAAAAGGAAGTATAGAGGGAGAGCTAGATAGATAGCATTGCATTACATTACATTACATGGCAATGCAATGCACAGTTGCTGAAGTTGAACCAAAATGAGCTTGTCATCTGGCTTCTGCAACTTTTAACATGAAAAATCCAATGAGGAGAAGAAAAGCAAAGCCAAAGAGTCCATCCCAAAATCCGACAAACAAGCAAAATGAACAAAAAGCATTGAATTCAATTCTTTCTGATTTTAGAAACTGCATTAAAGAAGGGGTGCACCGGTCCTGGAGATACTGCAATACCAGGTCAATGCGTGGAGTGGACAGAGCAAGCTCTTTTTCCATCTCCCTGTTCTAAAAATCCATTTAATATATGGTCCCCAGATAGGGGACGTATCAGATATTAAACTGATAAGAACAGATACTACACTTGATCTTAGCCAAAAGGCCGAGAAGCGATAACCAGAATTGGTTTCCGACTACGGTGCCACCCAAGGATTCTGAAAAGTCCATTTGTGGAGATGGCCACCTGGACTCCCGTTAAGAAGACATGCTGTCAACCTCTAGATCCCTCACATGCCTGCACTTTTCGGCTTGCTGCTGCTGCAATCCACGCGTTTTAGATCTGCATAACTCCACCTCTTTTAGCACAGTACCCTCAACCCCCGGCTGTTCCCACCCGCCTCAACACCGTTGGAAGGGAGGAGAACCAATTAAGGCGGGGGGGGGGTGGAACGAGCAGCTGTCTACCCTTAGCAGGAGGGTTGCTGATTAATTACCTCTCCTGCTGCTGCTGCTGCTGGCTGTCCAGCAGCAGACTGAAGGTGGCTGCTGCTGTGCGCAGGTATATAAAGGCTCAGAGCCTATTATGACACGCGCAGCCAGCGTTCCATTGCCACATTCCGTCTACTGCAGGCGGGATACCTGGATGGCTGAATGTCACTGAGAAGCTCACAGAGACCGCCATAAGCAACAGTTTAAAAGAATGCCACAGACTAATCAACCAAACTTTTTGGGTTGGTTTCTCTTTTATAGTCTGCAGGCATTAAATGAAAGAAGTCAGTGTTCCAGCAGAGGGAGACAATGTTTCAGAAAAGGCATTGTAGCAAACCAAAAAAGAAATTTTAAGCGCAGCAGAGTAACCAGCTCACATACCTGTTAGCTCAGGTGAGTTTAAAAGGCTGCTGTTGATAACAAGGGCATTTGCTAAATAGATGGTGTGTGTGCAACAATATACTGAAAGGTCAATTATATTGTGCAGCTTATCTCACCACCTGTAGTTATTTAGGTGAAAGCTCCAAAATGCTTGCCTAATATGTCTGTTTATCCAAAAGGAAGTATAGAGGGAGAGCTAGATAGATAGCATTGCATTACATTACATTACATGGCAATGCAATGCACAGTTGCTGAAGTTGAACCAAAATGAGCTTGTCATCTGGCTTCTGCAACTTTTAACATGAAAAATCCAATGAGGAGAAGAAAAGCAAAGCCAAAGAGTCCATCCCAAAATCCGACAAACAAGCAAAATGAACAAAAAGCATTGAATTCAATTCTTTCTGATTTTAGAAACTGCATTAAAGAAGGGGTGCACCGGTCCTGGAGATACTGCAATACCAGGTCAATGCGTGGAGTGGACAGAGCAAGCTCTTTTTCCATCTCCCTGTTCTAAAAATCCATTTAATATATGGTCCCCAGATAGGGGACGTATCAGATATTAAACTGATAAGAACAGATACTACACTTGATCTTAGCCAAAAGGCCGAGAAGCGATAACCAGAATTGGTTTCCGACTACGGTGCCACTCAAGGATTCTGAAAAGTCCATTTGTGGAGATGGCCACCTGGACTCCCGTTAAGAAGACATGCTGTCAACCTCTAGATCCCTCACATGCCTGCACTTTTCGGCTTGCTGCTGCTGCAATCCACGCGTTTTAGATCTGCATAACTCCACCTCTTTTAGCACAGTACCCTTAACCCCCGGCTGTTCCCACCCGCCTCAACACCGTTGGAAGGGAGGAGAACCAATTAAGGCGGGGGGGGGGTGGAACGAGCAGCTGTCTACCCTTAGCAGGAGGGTTGCTGATTAATTACCTCTCCTGCTGCTGCTGCTGCTGGCTGTCCAGCAGCAGACTGAAGGTGGCTGCTGCTGTGCTCAGGTATATAAAGGCTGAGAGCCTAAAATGACACGCGCAGCCAGCGTTCCATTGCCACATTCCGTCTACTGCAGGCGGGATACCTGGATGGCTGAATGTCACTGAGAAGCTCACAGAGACCGCCATAAGCAACAGTTTAAAAGAATGCCACAGACTAATCAACCAAACTTTTTGGGTTGGTTTCTCTTTTATAGTCTGCAGGCATTAAATGAAAGAAGTCAGTGTTCCAGCAGAGGGAGACAACGTTTCAGAAAAGGCATTGTAGCAAACCAAAAAAGAAATTTTAAGCGCAGCAGAGTAACCAGCTCACATACCTGTTAGCTCAGGTGAGTTTAAAAGGCTGCTGTTGATAACAAGGGCATTTGCTAAATAGATGGTGTGTGTGCAACAATATACTGAAAGGTCAATTATATTGTGCAGCTTATCTCACCACCTGTAGTTATTTAGGTGAAAGCTCCAAAATGCTTGCCTAATATGTCTGTTTATCCAAAAGGAAGTATAGAGGGAGAGCTAGATAGATAGCATTGCATTACATTACATTACATGGCAATGCAATGCACAGTTGCTGAATTTGAACCAAAATGAGCTTGTCATCTGGCTTCTGCAACTTTTAACATGAAAAATCCAATGAGGAGAAGAAAAGCAAAGCCAAAGAGTCCATCCCAAAATCCGACAAACAAGCAAAATGAACAAAAAGCATTGAATTCAATTCTTTCTGATTTTAGAAACTGCATTAAAGAAGGGGTGCACCGGTCCTGGAGATACTGCAATACCAGGTCAATGCGTGGAGTGGACAGAGCAAGCTCTTTTTCCATCTCCCTGTTCTAAAAATCCATTTAATATATGGTCCCCAGATAGGGGACGTATCAGATATTAAACTGATAAGAACAGATACTACACTTGATCTTAGCCAAAAGGCCGAGAAGCGATAACCAGAATTGGTTTCCGACTACGGTGCCACCCAAGGATTCTGAAAAGTCCATTTGTGGAGATGGCCACCTGGACTCCCGTTAAGAAGACATGCTGTCAACCTCTAGATCCCTCACATGCCTGCACTTTTCGGCTTGCTGCTGCTGCAATCCACGCGTTTTAGATCTGCATAACTCCACCTCTTTTAGCACAGTACCCTTAACCCCCGGCTGTTCCCACCCGCCTCAACACCGTTGGAAGCGAGGAGAACCAATTAAGGCGGGGGGGGTGGAACGAGCAGCTGTCTACCCTTAGCAGGAGGGTTGCTGATTAATTACCTCTCCTGCTGCTGCTGCTGCTGGCTGTCCAGCAGCAGACTGAAGGTGGCTGCTGCTGTGCGCAGGTATATAAAGGCTGAGAGCCTATTATGACACGCGCAGCCAGCGTTCCATTGCCACATTCCGTCTACTGCAGGCGGGATACCTGGATGGCTGAATGTCACTGAGAAGCTCACAGAGACCGCCATAAGCAACAGTTTAAAAGAATGCCACAGACTAATCAACCAAACTTTTTGGGTTGGTTTCTCTTTTATAGTCTGCAGGCATTAAATGAAAGAAGTCAGTGTTCCAGCAGAGGGAGACAACGTTTCAGAAAAGGCATTGTAGCAAACCAAAAAAGAAATTTTAAGCGCAGCAGAGTAACCAGCTCACATACCTGTTAGCTCAGGTGAGTTTAAAAGGCTGCTGTTGATAACAAGGGCATTTGCTAAATAGATGGTGTGTGTGCAACAATATACTGAAAGGTCAATTATATTGTGCAGCTTATCTCACCACCTGTAGTTATTTAGGTGAAAGCTCCAAAATGCTTGCCTAATATGTCTGTTTATCCAAAAGGAAGTATAGAGGGAGAGCTAGATAGATAGCATTGCATTACATTACATTACATGGCAATGCAATGCACAGTTGCTGAAGTTGAACCAAAATGAGCTTGTCATCTGGCTTCTGCAACTTTTAACATGAAAAATCCAATGAGGAGAAGAAAAGCAAAGCCAAAGAGTCCATCCCAAAATCCGACAAACAAGCAAAATGAACAAAAAGCATTGAATTCAATTCTTTCTGATTTTAGAAACTGCATTAAAGAAGGGGTGCACCGGTCCTGGAGATACTGCAATACCAGGTCAATGCGTGGAGTGGACAGAGCAAGCTCTTTTTCCATCTCCCTGTTCTAAAAATCCATTTAATATATGGTCCCCAGATAGGGGACGTATCAGATATTAAACTGATAAGAACAGATACTACACTTGATCTTAGCCAAAAGGCCGAGAAGCGATAACCAGAATTGGTTTCCGACTACGGTGCCACCCAAGGATTCTGAAAAGTCCATTTGTGGAGATGGCCACCTGGACTCCCGTTAAGAAGACATGCTGTCAACCTCTAGATCCCTCACATGCCTGCACTTTTCGGCTTGCTGCTGCTGCAATCCACGCGTTTTAGATCTGCATAACTCCACCTCTTTTAGCACAGTACCCTTAACCCCCGGCTGTTACCACCCGCCTCAACACCGTTGGAAGGGAGGAGAACCAATTAAGGCGGGGGGGGGTGGAACGAGCAGCTGTCTACCCTTAGCAGGAGGGTTGCTGATTAATTACCTCTCCTGCTGCTGCTGCTGCTGGCTGTCCAGCAGCAGACTGAAGGTGGCTGCTGCTGTGCGCAGGTATATAAAGGCTCAGAGCCTATTATGACACGCGCAGCCAGCGTTCCATTGCCACATTCCGTCTACTGCAGGCGGGATACCTGGATGGCTGAATGTCACTGAGAAGCTCACAGAGACCGCCATAAGCAACAGTTTAAAAGAATGCCACAGACTAATCAACCAAACTTTTTGGGTTGGTTTCTCTTTTATAGTCTGCAGGCATTAAATGAAAGAAGTCAGTGTTCCAGCAGAGGGAGACAACGTTTCAGAAAAGGCATTGTAGCAAACCAAAAAAGAAATTTTAAGCGCAGCAGAGTAACCAGCTCACATACCTGTTAGCTCAGGTGAGTTTAAAAGGCTGCTGTTGATAACAAGGGCATTTGCTAAATAGATGGTGTGTGTGCAACAATATACTGAAAGGTCAATTATATTGTGCAGCTTATCTCACCACCTGTAGTTATTTAGGTGAAAGCTCCAAAATGCTTGCCTAATATGTCTGTTTATCCAAAAGGAAGTATAGAGGGAGAGCTAGATAGATAGCATTGCATTACATTACATGGCAATGCAATGCACAGTTGCTGAAGTTGAACCAAAATGAGCTTGTCATCTGGCTTCTGCAACTTTTAACATGAAAAATCCAATGAGGAGAAGAAAAGCAAAGCCAAAGAGTCCATCCCAAAATCCGACAAACAAGCAAAATGAACAAAAAGCATTGAATTCAATTCTTTCTGATTTTAGAAACTGCATTAAAGAAGGGGTGCACCGGTCCTGGAGATACTGCAATACCAGGTCAATGCGTGGAGTGGACAGAGCAAGCTCTTTTTCCATCTCCCTGTTCTAAAAATCCATTTAATATATGGTCCCCAGATAGGGGACGTATCAGATATTAAACTGATAAGAACAGATACTACACTTGATCTTAGCCAAAAGGCCGAGAAGCGATAACCAGAATTGGTTTCCGACTACGGTGCCACCCAAGGATTCTGAAAAGTCCATTTGTGGAGATGGCCACCTGGACTCCCGTTAAGAAGACATGCTGTCAACCTCTAGATCCCTCACATGCCTGCACTTTTCGGCTTGCTGCTGCTGCAATCCACGCGTTTTAGATCTGCATAACTCCAAATCTTTTAGCACAGTACCCTCAACCCCCGGCTGTTCCCACCCGCCTCAACACCGTTGGAAGGGAGGAGAACCAATTAAGGCGGGGGGGGGGGGGGGTGGAACGAGCAGCTGTCTACCCTTAGCAGGAGGGTTGCTGATTAATTACCTCTCCTGCTGCTGCTGCTGCTGGCTGTCCAGCAGCAGACTGAAGGTGGCTGCTGCTGTGCGCAGGTATATAAAGGCTCAGAGCCTATTATGACACGCGCAGCCAGCGTTCCATTGCCACATTCCGTCTACTGCAGGCGGGATACCTGGATGGCTGAATGTCACTGAGAAGCTCACAGAGACCGCCATAAGCAACAGTTTAAAAGAATGCCACAGACTAATCAACCAAACTTTTTGGGTTGGTTTCTCTTTTATAGTCTGCAGGCATTAAATGAAAGAAGTCAGTGTTCCAGCAGAGGGAGACAACGTTTCAGAAAAGGCATTGTAGCAAACCAAAAAAGAAATTTTAAGCGCAGCAGAGTAACCAGCTCACATACCTGTTAGCTCAGGTGAGTTTAAAAGGCTGCTGTTGATAACAAGGGCATTTGCTAAATAGATGGTGTGTGTGCAACAATATACTGAAAGGTCAATTATATTGTGCAGCTTATCTCACCACCTGTAGTTATTTAGGTGAAAGCTCCAAAATGCTTGCCTAATATGTCTGTTTATCCAAAAGGAAGTATAGAGGGAGAGCTAGATAGATAGCATTGCATTACATTACATTACATGGCTATGCAATGCACAGTTGCTGAAGTTGAACCAAAATGAGCTTGTCATCTGGCTTCTGCAACTTTTAACATGAAAAATCCAATGAGGAGAAGAAAAGCAAAGCCAAAGAGTCCATCCCAAAATCCGACAAACAAGCAAAATGAACAAAAAGCATTGAATTCAATTCTTTCTGATTTTAGAAACTGCATTAAAGAAGGGGTGCACCGGTCCTGGAGATACTGCAATACCAGGTCAATGCGTGGAGTGGACAGAGCAAGCTCTTTTTCCATCTCCCTGTTCTAAAAATCCATTTAATATATGGTCCCCAGATAGGGGACGTATCAGATATTAAACTGATAAGAACAGATACTACACTTGATCTTAGCCAAAAGGCCGAGAAGCGATAACCAGAATTGGTTTCCGACTACGGTGCCACCCAAGGATTCTGAAAAGTCCATTTGTGGAGATGGCCACCTGGACTCCCGTTAAGAAGACATGCTGTCAACCTCTAGATCCCTCACATGCCTGCACTTTTCGGCTTGCTGCTGCTGCAATCCACGCGTTTTAGATCTGCATAACTCCACCTCTTTTAGCACAGTACCCTCAACCCCCGGCTGTTCCCACCCGCCTCAACACCGTTGGAAGGGAGGAGAACCAATTAAGGCGGGGGGGGGTGGAACGAGCAGCTGTCTACCCTTAGCAGGAGGGTTGCTGATTAATTACCTCTCCTGCTGCTGCTGCTGCTGGCTGTCCAGCAGCAGACTGAAGGTGGCTGCTGCTGTGCGCAGGTATATAAAGGCTCAGAGCCTATTATGACACGCGCAGCCAGCGTTCCATTGCCACATTCCGTCTACTGCAGGCGGGATACCTGGATGGCTGAATGTCACTGAGAAGCTCACAGAGACCGCCATAAGCAACAGTTTAAAAGAATGCCACAGACTAATCAACCAAACTTTTTGGGTTGGTTTCTCTTTTATAGTCTGCAGGCATTAAATGAAAGAAGTCAGTGTTCCAGCAGAGGGAGACAACGTTTCAGAAAAGGCATTGTAGCAAACCAAAAAAGAAATTTTAAGCGCAGCAGAGTAACCAGCTCACATACCTGTTAGCTCAGGTGAGTTTAAAAGGCTGCTGTTGATAACAAGGGCATTTGCTAAATAGATGGTGTGTGTGCAACAATATACTGAAAGGTCAATTATATTGTGCAGCTTATCTCACCACCTGTAGTTATTTAGGTGAAAGCTCCAAAATGCTTGCCTAATATGTCTGTTTATCCAAAAGGAAGTATAGAGGGAGAGCTAGATAGATAGCATTGCATTACATTACATTACATGGCAATGCAATGCACAGTTGCTGAAGTTGAACCAAAATGAGCTTGTCATCTGGCTTCTGCAACTTTTAACATGAAAAATCCAATGAGGAGAAGAAAAGCAAAGCCAAAGAGTCCATCCCAAAATCCGACAAACAAGCAAAATGAACAAAAAGCATTGAATTCAATTCTTTCTGATTTTAGAAACTGCATTAAAGAAGGGGTGCACCGGTCCTGGAGATACTGCAATACCAGGTCAATGCGTGGAGTGGACAGAGCAAGCTCTTTTTCCATCTCCCTGTTCTAAAAATCCATTTAATATATGGTCCCCAGATAGGGGACGTATCAGATATTAAACTGATAAGAACAGATACTACACTTGATCTTAGCCAAAAGGCCGAGAAGCGATAACCAGAATTGGTTTCCGACTACGGTGCCACCCAAGGATTCTGAAAAGTCCATTTGTGGAGATGGCCACCTGGACTCCCGTTAAGAAGACATGCTGTCAACCTCTAGATCCCTCACATGCCTGCACTTTTCGGCTTGCTGCTGCTGCAATCCACGCGTTTTAGATCTGCATAACTCCACCTCTTTTAGCACAGTACCCTCAACCCCCGGCTGTTCCCACCCGCCTCAACACCGTTGGAAGGGAGGAGAACCAATTAAGGCGGGGGGGGGGTGGAACGAGCAGCTGTCTACCCTTAGCAGGAGGGTTGCTGATTAATTACCTCTCCTGCTGCTGCTGCTGGCTGTCCAGCAGCAGACTGAAGGTGGATGCTGCTGTGCGCAGGTATATAAAGGCTCAGAGCCTATTATGACACGCGCAGCCAGCGTTCCATTGCCACATTCCGTCTACTGCAGGCGGGATACCTGGATGGCTGAATGTCACTGAGAAGCTCACAGAGACCGCCATAAGCAACAGTTTAAAAGAATGCCACAGACTAATCAACCAAACTTTTTGGGTTGGTTTCTCTTTTATAGTCTGCAGGCATTAAATGAAAGAAGTCAGTGTTCCAGCAGAGGGAGACAACGTTTCAGAAAAGGCATTGTAGCAAACCAAAAAAGAAATTTTAAGCGCAGCAGAGTAACCAGCTCACATACCTGTTAGCTCAGGTGAGTTTAAAAGGCTGCTGTTGATAACAAGGGCATTTGCTAAATAGATGGTGTGTGTGCAACAATATACTGAAAGGTCAATTATATTGTGCAGCTTATCTCACCACCTGTAGTTATTTAGGTGAAAGCTCCAAAATGCTTGCCTAATATGTCTGTTTATCCAAAAGGAAGTATAGAGGGAGAGCTAGATAGATAGCATTGCATTACATTACATTACATGGCAATGCAATGCACAGTTGCTGAAGTTGAACCAAAATGAGCTTGTAATCTGGCTTCTGCAACTTTTAACATGAAAAATCCAATGAGGAGAAGAAAAGCAAAGCCAAAGAGTCCATCCCAAAATCCGACAAACAAGCAAAATGAACAAAAAGCATTGAATTCAATTCTTTCTGATTTTAGAAACTGCATTAAAGAAGGGGTGCACCGGTCCTGGAGATACTGCAATACCAGGTCAATGCGTGGAGTGGACAGAGCAAGCTCTTTTTCCATCTCCCTGTTCTAAAAATCCATTTAATATATGGTCCCCAGATAGGGGACGTATCAGATATTAAACTGATAAGAACAGATTTTTTTTTTCTCTTTCTATCGAAAGCCCGAATTCGTGTACAAAACCCGAGTGCGCTTAAAAAAGTGACAAGTGCCACAAAAAAAGTGCACTAGGATGCTGGTCTTCTTGAAACCCTCTCCAAAAGGAGAAGGGTCCCCCAAACCATTCCCCGTCCCTCCGAGCCAGAAGGCCACAGCGAGGAACAGGGACAAATAGCCACCTCCAGCCGGAGCCAGAGGCGACCCAATCTTACCCCCAATACCTGCCCGAGTTCTCAACCGAGCAAGGCACTGGGAGCCAAAGACTGTGCTCCCCTCCCGGAAGAGGGGAGCCAACAACGCTCTCCTCCCGAAAGAGGAGAGCCAGGGGGTTTCAGGGGGGAGCGGAACCTGATGGCCACACACTCCCCCCCTAGACCTGCCAAGAGAGGAACCCGTAAGGGAACCGCATCCCGACAAAATCCTAGTAAGGACGTGGACACACGTGAAAAAGTGGACACACAGTGACAAAAAAAAATTAAATAAATAGTGAAGGTTTCACAGTATAATACTGCCCGGACCTTCGACCGGGAATTGAAAAATTCCCCATCCTAAGGCCAGAAGGCCCGGAATAAGGGTGTGTGTGAAGAAAGAAATATTGAAGTGCTAGTGCAAATGTGCCATAAACTCAAGTGGGGTTCCCAATCCCAGTGAGTTAAGGCACCCCAGGGTCACCACTCCTGGGGCACTTCACACTTCGGGCTTTCGATCTTCCCCGGCCCAATGGCGTCGATCCTGGGGGGCCATGCTTTCCACCAGATGACTATATTAGCCACCTGGCGTACTAACAAGCGCCTAAACCCCAGTGTGCATAATGTATCAATCTACTAGGGCGGCCAACATCCAAAACCGCCTTTTCGAAAGATACTACACTTGATCTTAGCCAAAAGGCCGAGAAGCGATAACCAGAATTGGTTTCCGACTACGGTGCCACCCAAGGATTCTGAAAAGTCCATTTGTGGAGATGGCCACCTGGACTCCCGTTAAGAAGACATGCTGTCAACCTCTAGATCCCTCACATGCCTGCACTTTTCGGCTTGCTGCTGCTGCAATCCACGCGTTTTAGATCTGCATAACTCCACCTCTTTTAGCACAGTACCCTCAACCCCCGGCTGTTCCCACCCGCCTCAACACCGTTGGAAGGGAGGAGAACCAATTAAGGCGGGGGGGGGGTGGAACGTGCAGCTGTCTACCCTTAGCAGGAGGGTTGCTGATTAATTACCTCTCCTGCTGCTGCTGCTGCTGGCTGTCCAGCAGCAGACTGAAGGTGGCTGCTGCTGTGTGCAGGTATATAAAGGCTCAGAGCCTATTATGACACGCGCAGCCAGCGTTCCATTGCCACATTCCGTCTACTGCAGGCGGGATACCTGGATGGCTGAATGTCACTGAGAAGCTCACAGAGACCGCCATAAGCAACAGTTTAAAAGAATGCCACAGACTAATCAACCAAACTTTTTGGGTTGGTTTCTCTTTTATAGTCTGCAGGCATTAAATGAAAGAAGTCAGTGTTCCAGCAGAGGGAGACAACGTTTCAGAAAAGGCATTGTAGCAAACCAAAAAAGAAATTTTAAGCGCAGCAGAGTAACCAGCTCACATACCTGTTAGCTCAGGTGAGTTTAAAAGGCTGCTGTTGATAACAAGGGCATTTGCTAAATAGATGGTGTGTGTGCAACAATATACTGAAAGGTCAATTATATTGTGCAGCTTATCTCACCACCTGTAGTTATTTAGGTGAAAGCTCCAAAATGCTTGCCTAATATGTCTGTTTATCCAAAAGGAAGTATAGAGGGAGAGCTAGATAGATAGCATTGCATTACATTACATTACATGGCAATGCAATGCACAGTTGCTGAAGTTGAACCAAAATGAGCTTGTCATCTGGCTTCTGCAACTTTTAACATGAAAAATCCAATGAGGAGAAGAAAAGCAAAGCCAAAGAGTCCATCCCAAAATCCGACAAACAAGCAAAATGAACAAAAAGCATTGAATTCAATTCTTTCTGATTTTAGAAACTGCATTAAAGAAGGGGTGCACCGGTCCTGGAGATACTGCAATACCAGGTCAATGCGTGGAGTGGACAGAGCAAGCTCTTTTTCCATCTCCCTGTTCTAAAAATCCATTTAATATATGGTCCCCAGATAGGGGACGTATCAGATATTAAACTGATAAGAACAGATTTTTTTTTTTAATTTGGCTATCCCCTGCAGAGGGATAAAACCGTTTATTAAAACTTTAACAAATTACAAGCATAATTACACAAATACCAAACGTTAAAAGACAAATGAAATTTACAAAACAAAAAAATACAAAGATTTTAAATAATTAGGTTCCATTGGTCAACAAGCCATTTTTTGGAAATATGTACATTCTTCTTTTTGTCAATTAAATAATAAGTATACATTTCACATAAACATAAACTTAAAACATCATTCACTGATAAAACATCTTGTTTAAAAATAGCAATGTTGCGCGCTTTCCAGAGAGATGACTTGGCGCAGTTCACTGTCTTCCAAGCCATTGTGTACTGGTCCATTGTGGGGCATTCCATAAGTCCGTATAGCACAGTTTTATATGTAAAGTCCTTGAGGTCTGCCACCCTTTCCAGTAGGGGGAGCAGTCTTCTCCAGAAATCCTTTGCAAAATTACATGTCCATAATAGATGTTCCACCGTTTCCTCGTCTTGGCATCCGGCTCTTGGGCAGATGGCAGACCTCACAAATCCTCTTCTGTATTGGAATGCCCGGCAAGGAAGACAGCGGTGCATGCAACTCCAAGCCAGATCTCTCTGTTCATTAAAAAGATAAAAAACGTTAATCATTTTCCAGATAGACATAGATTTGTCATCATCATATCTGTCAACATTACATATTTCCTCACTTTTACGTATTTCTTTAATTAGTTTCTTACTATTTCTTAATTCCTCTATTTTCTTAGTCCCTAAATTAAAATCGGACACTATTTTCCTTAAAATCTCATAATGCGTCGACAAATTAAAAGCATGGGGCACAGATATATTAACTTCATACCATCCAAACTTTCTCATAAAAAATCCTGTATTAAAACGCATAAAAAAGGACCAATAGTGATTCTTAAAAAGGGCATTAAAACAGTAAACGAACAGATGGATTAAAAGAAACCTATTAAAATCTGGAAAATCTTTACCACCTTTTACTTTTGATTTCATCACGATTTCTCTTTTCAGCTTTTCCATTTTTGAGTTCCAAAAGAAGGTAAAACAGGTTTTGGTTATCTTTTTTAAAACATTAACAGGCGGGGGTAAAACCATGCTAAGATACAATAAAAGAGGTAAAATCACCATCTTTAAAACCAATACTTTACCCTCCATTGTAAGTCTCCTCATGTTCCACATACATATTTTCGTATTTACTTTCTGTGTAACTGTTTCCCAACTATTATAACCATCATTATTTTCAGTGAATGATATACCTAAAATGGAAATGGATTGGGAGACATTAATTGGTACATCACGTAAAATCATCCCCCCAACACTTAAAATGTTACACTTATTAAAATTGATTTTAAAACCAGAAGCTAGACAAAAGGATTGCACTTGATGGAGAGTGGCCGTAAGTGATGGTGCATCTGTACACAAGACCGCCACGTCATCCATGTAGCCTACAACCTTGGCCTCCAAACCACCGCTTCCAGGCAGAGGGACACCGCATATCTGTTTATTTTGGCGTATTGCACATAACATTGGTTCCAGTGCACAGATAAACAGTAGGGGGGACAGAGGGCATCCCTGTTTCACCCCTGACCGTAAAAATACCTCTTGTGTCTTAAAACCATTCACTAAAATCTTACTTGTACAATCCTTGTAAAATGCTTTAAGCGATAGTAAAAACCCTTCTGGTATGCCCATTTTCTCTAAAACTTTAAAAAGATAAAAGTGTGAGACACGGTCAAATGCTTTTTCAAAATCAATAGATAAAATCGCCATTTTCCCCTTTTTGTCTTTCACATCCTCAATACAGTCTTTCACTAAATTCAGATTGTCCCATATACTGCGCCCCGGCACCCCACACACTTGATTAGAATGAATAACTTTGCTGATGATTTCTTTTAGACGATTTGCACAAATTTTAGCCATTATTTTATAGTCACAATTTAAAAGTGTTATTGGTCTCCAGTTTTCTAATTTTGATTTATCGCCTTTTTTGTATAGGAGGGAGACTTCACCTTTCTTCCAGGAATTTAATAAAACCTTATTATTAAAAACCTCAGTAAACAAATAAAACAAATCATCTTTTAAAATATCATAAAAACATACATAAAATTCTATTGGGATGCCATCAGGACCAGGGACCTTTCCAGTTTTAAAACTTTTAATAGTTTTTAACACTTCTTGTTCCGTTAAAACTTGGGATAAAAACTCTTGGGATGCGGGATCTAAAACAGCTGTTAGTCCTTGCAGCGAATCATCCATTAATTTATTATCTATATTTTTTCCATTAAAAAGATTAGAAAAAAAAACCTCAACTTTACCCAGCATATTTTTTATATTATTCTCACCATCTATATGGTCAATTATCACTTTTTCTTTTTTATTTTTCCTAAAAAAATATCTGGAACACTTTTCATTTTCTTCTATATGTTGTACTCTAGAACGAAAAATTATCTCTTTTCCTTTTTGTTCTAGCCATTTTGAAATCTCTTCTTTTAAGTTTGAAATATCAAGTTGTACATCTATCCCATTGTCTCTGAGCTTAAATAATGTTTGTAGGCGGGTATTTAAAATTCTATATTCTTCATATTTTTCTTTGGCTCTACATATACTCTTTTTAATAAAAAAGTCTTTTATTTTTACTTTCATTCTATCCCACCATACACTCATAGTCTCATTTGTTTTTTTCCCTTTTCTACATTTCCTATAAAACTCAATAAAATCTGATAAAATCTGCGGGTCGGTTAAAAGGGATACGTTCATTTTCCAGCTTTTCTTACCACATTTATTGTTGTCATTTACTTTTATGGTAAAGGATAAAAGTTTATGGTCTGAAAATATATTAGTTAAAACTTCACATTTGGCAGGTATTGTTTTATCTGAACCAAAAATAAAATCAATCCTAGAGCTACAATTAGCATTGCTCCAAGTGAAACCGGCGTCCTCTGGGCTGTCACTATGACACTCTTTATATATGTCTATCAATTTAGCATCTTTGACTATATCATGTAGCATACCTGAGGTTTTATCGTAGTTCCTGCTTACAGAGCTGGAGCGCCGGTTTTCACCTTTTAAAACACAATTAAAATCCCCTGCTAAGATAAAAGGTTCAGAGTTATTAATAAATAATGGTAAAAGATCAAGCATTTCGGCTCTTTCATTTTTCTCTGGGGATCCATAAAAATTTAAAAACTGCCATCTAATACCATCAATAAAAGCTTTCACTAATAAAATACGACCTGGTAAAATTTCCTGAATAAAATCAATTAAAACGTTCCCTTTAAAAAGTATGGCTACACCCGCTGATCCTGCAGCATTCGATCCGGACCAGACAGATGGCCCACACTTCCACTCATCTTTATATTTTTGATATGACATTTCATGTGGGATATTACATTCTTGCAGAAAAAATACAGATGCAGTAAAACACGTAAAAAAATTAAAAAGAGCAGTTCTTCTCGTGTTAGATTTTATGCCTCTCACGTTGAGGGAAATACCTTTGAGTTCAGCCATCATTAGAAAATGTAGAAATTTTACTTAGGTAACTAAGAGCAACGGATTTACCTGTCCGATGAACCTGATCAGACCACTGGGCTTGCGCCTCCCTCCTCATCTGATAGTATCGTCACGAGAGTCTCCGTGGAGGAGGAAAGATTACCACATTTATATAAACCCGACGCTACACTGGCATAGCTCGGAGGGCTGGCTGGCAGAACCCGCTGGGTCTCCATTGGCTGGCCATGCAGTTCCTCATCAGGTGGGTCCCCGAGGGGTTCCGCCGCCCCTGTTTGACCTGTAGAAGGTCGTCCTATAGGAGGAGGTTGCGCACAAGGCAGAGCCTCTGACTCTTCAGAGGCAGCAAGATCCCGGTCCCCACCTGTAGCAGCGGAGACCGAAACCCCTGAGGGTCCAGCGTCCACGTCCCCTTCTGGAGAAGTGTCCATCTGTTCACCTCCTGCTGCCTCCTCCGAACCACCCTTTTTCTTTTTCTTAGGACCCACCTTTATCCACTCAGCGCCCTCAGCACTAGGAGACCCAGACTGGGCATGGGCTTCTGTGTCGGCCTTTTGTCGGTCCCTTTTGACCTTACCAGTAGTGCCCTTCTGCTCCTTCTCAGCCCTCCTTTTGGACTCCCGCAGGTCCTGCAGCCAGGTTTTGGGATTTGGTATTTTACCTGTCATAGACTCTGGAGACACTTCACTATTTGGTACGCCCTTATTGTCTCCAGAGGCTCCAGGTTGTTGTTCCTCCTCCTGAGGGGTGGTCTGATCTTTTGGTCCTTGGTCGGACGTCTTGGACTTCCCCTTTTGCTCATCTTCCCGAAATCTGTGAGGGCAAGAAAAATAAAAGTGACCTGGAGTCTGGCAAAAACTGCATTTCTTTTCCTTAGGGCATTCTTTTGTCTCATGTTCTTCACTAGCACAATTTCTACATGATACATGACAGTTTTCTTTTGAATGACCATAGCGCCCACAATTTCTGCAATATACTGGCATCCCAGAAAAGAAGAAATCCCCATTTGTTTGCCCAATTTTGAAACGGGCAGGGGGGAGCCGTATACCACCTGGTGTGTTTGGATCTCTTGTACACTTCACAAGGAATTTCCACTTAGATGTCCATATGTTATATTCGTTTAATATCTTCCCAATACATTTAACACTTTTAAAATAAATTGCTAGAAATGACATTACTTCTGGAGCAGAAACAAAGGGCGAAAATATTTTTACAATAACCAGTCTTACCTCATCCAGGACGTGCTCAACAATTTGTATCCCTTTCAAAACAGGACTATTTTCAACTTTTTTTAACTTTTCTAGTACATCTCTAAAAATACCTTCTCCGGTGAATGTGATGTCATAGTCACCTCTTCTGGGATATTCCTGGATGGAGAGAATTTCATTCCTTTGTACACCAAGAAGGTTCCTGAGCACGTCCTGGACTACATACCCTAATTTCCTCATATCCGAGCCACCCGCCGTGAAGTGAACTCGGATAGAGTTTTTTAGCCTCGCATAAAGAGGCACGAGGTTAGGGTCAACCTCCATGGAAAAACGCAACAAGGTTGCAAATTGCAGCCGCTTGCAATCTGCGCTCCCAGTGTTCTTGCAGCGAAAAACACCTGGAAGCTGGGGGATCGCAACTCGTTACCCTGGGACTAAGCCCTCTCCCTAATAGCAGCAAGCAGGTTAAGTCCACCAAAGTGGACGATCCTGCCAGGCCAAGGAGAGGGGTACCCGAGTGCCCTTCAACCACAATCTCCTGCAATAAAGCACTTGATCGTAGCCAAAAGGCCGAGAAGTGATAACCAGAATTGGTTTCCGACTACGGTGCCACCCAAGGATTCTGAAAAGTCCATTTGTGGAGATGGCCACCTGGACTCCCGTTAAGAAGACATGCTGTCAACCTCTAGATCCCTCACATGCCTGCACTTTTCGGCTTGCTGCTGCTGCAATCCACGCGTTTTAGATCTGCATAACTCCACCTCTTTTAGCACAGTACCCTCAACCCCCGGCTGTTCCCACCCGCCTCAACACCGTTGGAAGGGAGGAGAACCAGTTAAGGCGGGGGGGGGGTGGAACGAGCAGCTGTCTACCCTTAGCAGGAGGGTTGCTGATTTATTACCTCTCCTGCTGCTGCTGCTGCTGGCTGTCCAGCAGCAGACTGAAGGTGGCTGCTGCTGTGCGCAGGTATATAAAGGCTCGGAGCCTATTATGACACGCGCAGCCAGCGTTCCATTGCCACATTCCGTCTACTGCAGGCGGGATACCTGGATGGCTGAATGTCACTGAGAAGCTCACAGAGACCGCCATAAGCAACAGTTTAAAAGAATGCCACAGACTAATCAACCAAACTTTTTGGGTTGGTTTCTCTTTTATAGTCTGCAGGCATTAAATGAAAGAAGTCAGTGTTCCAGCAGAGGGAGACAACGTTTCAGAAAAGGCATTGTAGCAAACCAAAAAAGAAATTTTAAGCGCAGCAGAGTAACCAGCTCACATACCTGTTAGCTCAGGTGAGTTTAAAAGGCTGCTGTTGATAACAAGGGCATTTGCTAAATAGATGGTGTGTGTGCAACAATATACTGAAAGGTCAATTATATTGTGCAGCTTATCTCACCACCTGTAGTTATTTAGGTGAAAGCTCCAAAATGCTTGCCTAATATGTCTGTTTATCCAAAAGGAAGTATAGAGGGAGAGCTAGATAGATAGCATTGCATTACATTACATTACATGGCAATGCAATGCACAGTTGCTGAAGTTGAACCAAAATGAGCTTGTCATCTGGCTTCTGCAACTTTTAACATGAAAAATCCAATGAGGAGAAGAAAAGCAAAGCCAAAGAGTCCATCCCAAAATCCGACAAACAAGCAAAATGAACAAAAAGCATTGAATTCAATTCTTTCTGATTTTAGAAACTGCATTAAAGAAGGGGTGCACCGGTCCTGGAGATACTGCAATACCAGGTCAATGCGTGGAGTGGACAGAGCAAGCTCTTTTTCCATCTCCCTGTTCTAAAAATCCATTTAATATATGGTCCCCAGATAGGGGACGTATCAGATATTAAACTGATAAGAACAGATACTACACTTGATCTTAGCCAAAAGGCCGAGAAGCGATAACCAGAATTGGTTTCCGACTACGGTGCCACCCAAGGATTCTGAAAAGTCCATTTGTGGAGATGGCCACCTGGACTCCCGTTAAGAAGACATGCTGTCAACCTCTAGATCCCTCACATGCCTGCACTTTTCGGCTTGCTGCTGCTGCAATCCACGCGTTTTAGATCTGCATAACTCCACCTCTTTTAGCACAGTACCCTCAACCCCCGGCTGTTCCCACCCGCCTCAACACCGTTGGAAGGGAGGAGAACCAATTAAGGCGGGGGGGGGGGTGGAACGAGCAGCTGTCTACCCTTAGCAGGAGGGTTGCTGATTAATTACCTCTCCTGCTGCTGCTGCTGCTGGCTGTCCAGCAGCAGACTGAAGGTGGCTGCTGCTGTGCGCAGGTATATAAAGGCTCAGAGCCTATTATGACACGCGCAGCCAGCGTTCCATTGCCACATTCCGTCTACTGCAGGCGGGATACCTGGATGGCTGAATGTCACTGAGAAGCTCACAGAGACCGCCATAAGCAACAGTTTAAAAGAATGCCACAGACTAATCAACCAAACTTTTTGGGTTGGTTTCTCTTTTATAGTCTGCAGGCATTAAATGAAAGAAGTCAGTGTTCCAGCAGAGGGAGACAACGTTTCAGAAAAGGCATTGTAGCAAACCAAAAAAGAAATTTTAAGCGCAGCAGAGTAACCAGCTCACATACCTGTTAGCTCAGGTGAGTTTAAAAGGCTGCTGTTGATAACAAGGGCATTTGCTAAATAGATGGTGTGTGTGCAACAATATACTGAAAGGTCAATTATATTGTGCAGCTTATCTCACCACCTGTAGTTATTTAGGTGAAAGCTCCAAAATGCTTGCCTAATATGTCTGTTTATCCAAAAGGAAGTATAGAGGGAGAGCTAGATAGATAGCATTGCATTACATTACATTACATGGCAATGCAATGCACAGTTGCTGAAGTTGAACCAAAATGAGCTTGTCATCTGGCTTCTGCAACTTTTAACATGAAAAATCCAATGAGGAGAAGAAAAGCAAAGCCAAAGAGTCCATCCCAAAATCCGACAAACAAGCAAAATGAACAAAAAGCATTGAATTCAATTCTTTCTGATTTTAGAAACTGCATTAAAGAAGGGGTGCACCGGTCCTGGAGATACTGCAATACCAGGTCAATGCGTGGAGTGGACAGAGCAAGCTCTTTTTCCATCTCCCTGTTCTAAAAATCCATTTAATATATGGTCCCCAGATAGGGGACGTATCAGATATTAAACTGATAAGAACAGATACTACACTTGATCTTAGCCAAAAGGCCGAGAAGCGATAACCAGAATTGGTTTCCGACTACGGTGCCACCCAAGGATTCTGAAAAGTCCATTTGTGGAGATGGCCACCTGGACTCCCGTTAAGAAGACATGCTGTCAACCTCTAGATCCCTCACATGCCTGCACTTTTCGGCTTGCTGCTGCTGCAATCCACGCGTTTTAGATCTGCATAACTCCACCTCTTTTAGCACAGTACCCTCAACCCCCGGCTGTTCCCACCCGCCTCAACACCGTTGGAAGGGAGGAGAACCAATTAAGGCGGGGGGGGGGGTGGAACGAGCAGCTGTCTACCCTTAGCAGGAGGGTTGCTGATTAATTACCTCTCCTGCTGCTGCTGCTGCTGGCTGTCCAGCAGCAGACTGAAGGTGGCTGCTGCTGTGCGCAGGTATATAAAGGCTCAGAGCCTATTATGACACGCGCAGCCAGCGTTCCATTGCCACATTCCGTCTACTGCAGGCGGGATACCTGGATGGCTGAATGTCACTGAGAAGCTCACAGAGACCGCCATAAGCAACAGTTTAAAAGAATGCCACAGACTAATCAACCAAACTTTTTGGGTTGGTTTCTCTTTTATAGTCTGCAGGCATTAAATGAAAGAAGTCAGTGTTCCAGCAGAGGGAGACAACGTTTCAGAAAAGGCATTGTAGCAAACCAAAAAAGAAATTTTAAGCGCAGCAGAGTAACCAGCTCACATACCTGTTAGCTCAGGTGAGTTTAAAAGGCTGCTGTTGATAACAAGGGCATTTGCTAAATAGATGGTGTGTGTGCAACAATATACTGAAAGGTCAATTATATTGTGCAGCTTATCTCACCACCTGTAGTTATTTAGGTGAAAGCTCCAAAATGCTTGCCTAATATGTCTGTTTATCCAAAAGGAAGTATAGAGGGAGAGCTAGATAGATAGCATTGCATTACATTACATTACATGGCAATGCAATGCACAGTTGCTGAAGTTGAACCAAAATGAGCTTGTCATCTGGCTTCTGCAACTTTTAACATGAAAAATCCAATGAGGAGAAGAAAAGCAAAGCCAAAGAGTCCATCCCAAAATCCGACAAACAAGCAAAATGAACAAAAAGCATTGAATTCAATTCTTTCTGATTTTAGAAACTGCATTAAAGAAGGGGTGCACCGGTCCTGGAGATACTGCAATACCAGGTCAATGCGTGGAGTGGACAGAGCAAGCTCTTTTTCCATCTCCCTGTTCTAAAAATCCATTTAATATATGGTCCCCAGATAGGGGACGTATCAGATATTAAACTGATAAGAACAGATACTACACTTGATCTTAGCCAAAAGGCCGAGAAGCGATAACCAGAATTGGTTTCCGACTACGGTGCCACCCAAGGATTCTGAAAAGTCCATTTGTGGAGATGGCCACCTGGACTCCCGTTAAGAAGATATGCTGTCAACCTCTAGATCCCTCACATGCCTGCACTTTTCGGCTTGCTGCTGCTGCAATCCACGCGTTTTAGATCTGCATAACTCCACCTCTTTTAGCACAGTACCCTCAACCCCCGGCTGTTCCCACCCGCCTCAACACCGTTGGAAGGGAGGAGAACCAATTAAGGCGGGGGGGGGGTGGAACGAGCAGCTGTCTACCCTTAGCAGGAGGGTTGCTGATTAATTACCTCTCCTGCTGCTGCTGCTGCTGGCTGTCCAGCAGCAGACTGAAGGTGGCTGCTGCTGTGCGCAGGTATATAAAGGCTCAGAGCCTATTATGACACGCGCAGCCAGCGTTCCATTGCCACATTCCGTCTACTGCAGGCGGGATACCTGGATGGCTGAATGTCACTGAGAAGCTCACAGAGACCGCCATAAGCAACAGTTTAAAAGAATGCCACAGACTAATCAACCAAACTTTTTGGGTTGGTTTCTCTTTTATAGTCTGCAGGCATTAAATGAAAGAAGTCAGTGTTCCAGCAGAGGGAGACAACGTTTCAGAAAAGGCATTGTAGCAAACCAAAAAAGAAATTTTAAGTGCAGCAGAGTAACCAGCTCACATACCTGTTAGCTCAGGTGAGTTTAAAAGGCTGCTGTTGATAACAAGGGCATTTGCTAAATAGATGGTGTGTGTGCAACAATATACTGAAAGGTCAATTATATTGTGCAGCTTATCTCACCACCTGTAGTTATTTAGGTGAAAGCTCCAAAATGCTTGCCTAATATGTCTGTTTATCCAAAAGGAAGTATAGAGGGAGAGCTAGATAGATAGCATTGCATTACATTACATTACATGGCAATGCAATGCACAGTTGCTGAAGTTGAACCAAAATGAGCTTGTCATCTGGCTTCTGCAACTTTTAACATGAAAAATCCAATGAGGAGAAGAAAAGCAAAGCCAAAGAGTCCATCCCAAAATCCGACAAACAAGCAAAATGAACAAAAAGCATTGAATTCAATTCTTTCTGATTTTAGAAACTGCATTAAAGAAGGGGTGCACCGGTCCTGGAGATACTGCAATACCAGGTCAATGCGTGGAGTGGACAGAGCAAGCTCTTTTTCCATCTCCCTGTTCTAAAAATCCATTTAATATATGGTCCCCAGATAGGGGACGTATCAGATATTAAACTGATAAGAACAGATACTACACTTGATCTTAGCCAAAAGGCCGAGAAGCGATAACCAGAATTGGTTTCCGACTACGGTGCCACCCAAGGATTCTGAAAAGTCCATTTGTGGAGATGGCCACCTGGACTCCCGTTAAGAAGACATGCTGTCAACCTCTAGATCCCTCACATGCCTGCACTTTTCGGCTTGCTGCTGCTGCAATCCACGCGTTTTAGATCTGCATAACTCCACCTCTTTTAGCACAGTACCCTCAACCCCCGGCTGTCCCCACCCGCCTCAACACCGTTGGAAGGGAGGAGAACCAATTAAGGCGGGGGGGGGTGGAACGAGCAGCTGTCTACCCTTAGCAGGAGGGTTGCTGATTAATTACCTCTCCTGCTGCTGCTGCTGCTGGCTGTCCAGCAGCAGACTGAAGGTGGCTGCTGCTGTGCGCAGGTATATAAAGGCTCAGAGCCTATTATGACACGCGCAGCCAGCGTTCCATTGCCACATTCCGTCTACTGCAGGCGGGATACCTGGATGGCTGAATGTGACTGAGAAGCTCACAGAGACCGCCATAAGCAACAGTTTAAAAGAATGCCACAGACTAATCAACCAAACTTTTTGGGTTGGTTTCTCTTTTATAGTCTGCAGGCATTAAATGAAAGAAGTCAGTGTTCCAGCAGAGGGAGACAACGTTTCAGAAAAGGCATTGTAGCAAACCAAAAAAGAAATTTTAAGCGCAGCAGAGTAACCAGCTCACATACCTGTTAGCTCAGGTGAGTTTAAAAGGCTGCTGTTGATAACAAGGGCATTTGCTAAATAGATGGTGTGTGTGCAACAATATACTGAAAGGTCAATTATATTGTGCAGCTTATCTCACCACCTGTAGTTATTTAGGTGAAAGCTCCAAAATGCTTGCCTAATATGTCTGTTTATCCAAAAGGAAGTATAGAGGGAGAGCTAGATAGATAGCATTGCATTACATTACATTACATGGCAATGCAATGCACAGTTGCTGAAGTTGAACCAAAATGAGCTTGTCATCTGGCTTCTGCAACTTTTAACATGAAAAATCCAATGAGGAGAAGAAAAGCAAAGCCAAAGAGTCCATCCCAAAATCCGACAAACAAGCAAAATGAACAAAAAGCATTGAATTCAATTCTTTCTGATTTTAGAAACTGCATTAAAGAAGGGGTGCACCGGTCCTGGAGATACTGCAATACCAGGTCAATGCGTGGAGTGGACAGAGCAAGCTCTTTTTCCATCTCCCTGTTCTAAAAATCCATTTAATATATGGTCCCCAGATAGGGGACGTATCAGATATTAAACTGATAAGAACAGATACTACACTTGATCTTAGCCAAAAGGCCGAGAAGCGATAACCAGAATTGGTTTCCGACTACGGTGCCACCCAAGGATTCTGAAAAGTCCATTTGTGGAGATGGCCACCTGGACTCCCGTTAAGAAGACATGCTGTCAACCTCTAGATCCCTCACATGCCTGCACTTTTCGGCTTGCTGCTGCTGCAATCCACGCGTTTTAGATCTGCATAACTCCACCTCTTTTAGCACAGTACCCTCAACCCCCGGCTGTTCCCACCCGCCTCAACACCGTTGGAAGGGAGGAGAACCAATTAAGGCGGGGGGGGGGTGGAACGAGCAGCTGTCTACCCTTAGCAGGAGGGTTGCTGAATAATTACCTCTCCTGCTGCTGCTGCTGCTGGCTGTCCAGCAGCAGACTGAAGGTGGCTGCTGCTGTGCGCAGGTATATAAAGGCTCAGAGCCTATTATGACACGCGCAGCCAGCGTTCCATTGCCACATTCCGTCTACTGCAGGCGGGATACCTGGATGGCTGAATGTCACTGAGAAGCTCACAGAGACCGCCATAAGCAACAGTTTAAAAGAATGCCACAGACTAATCAACCAAACTTTTTGGGTTGGTTTCTCTTTTATAGTCTGCAGGCATTAAATGAAAGAAGTCAGTGTTCCAGCAGAGGGAGACAACGTTTCAGAAAAGGCATTGTAGCAAACCAAAAAAGAAATTTTAAGCGCAGCAGAGTAACCAGCTCACATACCTGTTAGCTCAGGTGAGTTTAAAAGGCTGCTGTTGATAACAAGGGCATTTGCTAAATAGATGGTGTGTGTGCAACAATATACTGAAAGGTCAATTATATTGTGCAGCTTATCTCACCACCTGTAGTTATTTAGGTGAAAGCTCCAAAATGCTTGCCTAATATGTCTGTTTATCCAAAAGGAAGTATAGAGGGAGAGCTAGATAGATAGCATTGCATTACATTACATTACATGGCAATGCAATGCACAGTTGCTGAAGTTGAACCAAAATGAGCTTGTCATCTGGCTTCTGCAACTTTTAACATGAAAAATCCAATGAGGAGAAGAAAAGCAAAGCCAAAGAGTCCATCCCAAAATCCGACAAACAAGCAAAATGAACAAAAAGCATTGAATTCAATTCTTTCTGATTTTAGAAACTGCATTAAAGAAGGGGTGCACCGGTCCTGGAGATACTGCAATACCAGGTCAATGCGTGGAGTGGACAGAGCAAGCTCTTTTTCCATCTCCCTGTTCTAAAAATCCATTTAATATATGGTCCCCAGATAGGGGACGTATCAGATATTAAACTGATAAGAACAGATACTACACTTGATCTTAGCCAAAAGGCCGAGAAGCGATAACCAGAATTGGTTTCCGACTACGGTGCCACCCAAGGATTCTGAAAAGTCCATTTGTGGAGATGGCCACCTGGACTCCCGTTAAGAAGACATGCTGTCAACCTCTAGATCCCTCACATGCCTGCACTTTTCGGCTTGCTGCTGCTGCAATCCACGCGTTTTAGATCTGCATAACTCCACCTCTTTTAGCACAGTACCCTCAACCCCCGGCTGTCCCCACCCGCCTCAACACCGTTGGAAGGGAGGAGAACCAATTAAGGCGGGGGGGGGTGGAACGAGCAGCTGTCTACCCTTAGCAGGAGGGTTGCTGATTAATTACCTCTCCTGCTGCTGCTGCTGGCTGTCCAGCAGCAGACTGAAGGTGGCTGCTGCTGTGCGCAGGTATATAAAGGCTCAGAGCCTATTATGACACGCGCAGCCAGCGTTCCATTGCCACATTCCGTCTACTGCAGGCGGGATACCTGGATGGCTGAATGTGACTGAGAAGCTCACAGAGACCGCCATAAGCAACAGTTTAAAAGAATGCCACAGACTAATCAACCAAACTTTTTGGGTTGGTTTCTCTTTTATAGTCTGCAGGCATTAAATGAAAGAAGTCAGTGTTCCAGCAGAGGGAGACAACGTTTCAGAAAAGGCATTGTAGCAAACCAAAAAAGAAATTTTAAGCGCAGCAGAGTAACCAGCTCACATACCTGTTAGCTCAGGTGAGTTTAAAAGGCTGCTGTTGATAACAAGGGCATTTGCTAAATAGATGGTGTGTGTGCAACAATATACTGAAAGGTCAATTATATTGTGCAGCTTATCTCACCACCTGTAGTTATTTAGGTGAAAGCTCCAAAATGCTTGCCTAATATGTCTGTTTATCCAAAAGGAAGTATAGAGGGAGAGCTAGATAGATAGCATTGCATTACATTACATTACATGGCAATGCAATGCACAGTTGCTGAAGTTGAACCAAAATGAGCTTGTCATCTGGCTTCTGCAACTTTTAACATGAAAAATCCAATGAGGAGAAGAAAAGCAAAGCCAAAGAGTCCATCCCAAAATCCGACAAACAAGCAAAATGAACAAAAAGCATTGAATTCAATTCTTTCTGATTTTAGAAACTGCATTAAAGAAGGGGTGCACCGGTCCTGGAGATACTGCAATACCAGGTCAATGCGTGGAGTGGACAGAGCAAGCTCTTTTTCCATCTCCCTGTTCTAAAAATCCATTTAATATATGGTCCCCAGATAGGGGACGTATCAGATATTAAACTGATAAGAACAGATACTACACTTGATCTTAGCCAAAAGGCCGAGAAGCGATAACCAGAATTGGTTTCCGACTACGGTGCCACCCAAGGATTCTGAAAAGTCCATTTGTGGAGATGGCCACCTGGACTCCCGTTAAGAAGACATGCTGTCAACCTCTAGATCCCTCACATGCCTGCACTTTTCGGCTTGCTGCTGCTGCAATCCACGCGTTTTAGATCTGCATAACTCCACCTCTTTTAGCACAGTACCCTCAACCCCCGGCTGTTCCCACCCGCCTCAACACCGTTGGAAGGGAGGAGAACCAATTAAGGCGGGGGGGGGGGTGGAACGAGCAGCTGTCTACCCTTAGCAGGAGGGTTGCTGATTAATTACCTCTCCTGCTGCTGCTGCTGCTGGCTGTCCAGCAGCAGACTGAAGGTGGCTGCTGCTGTGCGCAGGTATATAAAGGCTCAGAGCCTATTATGACACGCGCAGCCAGCGTTCCATTGCCACATTCCGTCTACTGCAGGCGGGATACCTGGATGGCTGAATGTCACTGAGAAGCTCACAGAGACCGCCATAAGCAACAGTTTAAAAGAATGCCACAGACTAATCAACCAAACTTTTTGGGTTGGTTTCTCTTTTATAGTCTGCAGGCATTAAATGAAAGAAGTCAGTGTTCCAGCAGAGGGAGACAACGTTTCAGAAAAGGCATTGTAGCAAACCAAAAAAGAAATTTTAAGCGCAGCAGAGTAACCAGCTCACATACCTGTTAGCTCAGGTGAGTTTAAAAGGCTGCTGTTGATAACAAGGGCATTTGCTAAATAGATGGTGTGTGTGCAACAATATACTGAAAGGTCAATTATATTGTGCAGCTTATCTCACCACCTGTAGTTATTTAGGTGAAAGCTCCAAAATGCTTGCCTAATATGTCTGTTTATCCAAAAGGAAGTATAGAGGGAGAGCTAGATAGATAGCATTGCATTACATTACATTACATGGCAATGCAATGCACAGTTGCTGAAGTTGAACCAAAATGAGCTTGTCATCTGGCTTCTGCAACTTTTAACATGAAAAATCCAATGAGGAGAAGAAAAGCAAAGCCAAAGAGTCCATCCCAAAATCCGACAAACAAGCAAAATGAACAAAAAGCATTGAATTCAATTCTTTCTGATTTTAGAAACTGCATTAAAGAAGGGGTGCACCGGTCCTGGAGATACTGCAATACCAGGTCAATGCGTGGAGTGGACAGAGCAAGCTCTTTTTCCATCTCCCTGTTCTAAAAATCCATTTAATATATGGTCCCCAGATAGGGGACGTATCAGATATTAAACTGATAAGAACAGATACTACACTTGATCTTAGCCAAAAGGCCGAGAAGCGATAACCAGAATTGGTTTCCGACTACGGTGCCACCCAAGGATTCTGAAAAGTCCATTTGTGGAGATGGCCACCTGGACTCCCGTTAAGAAGACATGCTGTCAACCTCTAGATCCCTCACATGCCTGCACTTTTCGGCTTGCTGCTGCTGCAATCCACGCGTTTTAGATCTGCATAACTCCACCTCTTTTAGCACAGTACCCTCAACCCCCGGCTGTTCCCACCCGCCTCAACACCGTTGGAAGGGAGGAGAACCAATTAAGGCGGGGGGGGGGGGGGGGGTGGAACGAGCAGCTGTCTACCCTTAGCAGGAGGGTTGCTGATTAATTACCTCTCCTGCTGCTGCTGCTGCTGGCTGTCCAGCAGCAGACTGAAGGTGGCTGCTGCTGTGCGCAGGTATATAAAGGCTCAGAGCCTATTATGACACGCGCAGCCAGCGTTCCATTGCCACATTCCGTCTACTGCAGGCGGGATACCTGGATGGCTGAATGTCACTGAGAAGCTCACAGAGACCGCCATAAGCAACAGTTTAAAAGAATGCCACAGACTAATCAACCAAACTTTTTGGGTTGGTTTCTCTTTTATAGTCTGCAGGCATTAAATGAAAGAAGTCAGTGTTCCAGCAGAGGGAGACAACGTTTCAGAAAAGGCATTGTAGCAAACCAAAAAAGAAATTTTAAGCGCAGCAGAGTAACCAGCTCACATACCTGTTAGCTCAGGTGAGTTTAAAAGGCTGCTGTTGATAACAAGGGCATTTGCTAAATAGATGGTGTGTGTGCAACAATATACTGAAAGGTCAATTATATTGTGCAGCTTATCTCACCACCTGTAGTTATTTAGGTGAAAGCTCCAAAATGCTTGCCTAATATGTCTGTTTATCCAAAAGGAAGTATAGAGGGAGAGCTAGATAGATAGCATTGCATTACATTACATTACATGGCAATGCAATGCACAGTTGCTGAAGTTGAACCAAAATGAGCTTGTCATCTGGCTTCTGCAACTTTTAACATGAAAAATCCAATGAGGAGAAGAAAAGCAAAGCCAAAGAGTCCATCCCAAAATCCGACAAACAAGCAAAATGAACAAAAAGCATTGAATTCAATTCTTTCTGATTTTAGAAACTGCATTAAAGAAGGGGTGCACCGGTCCTGGAGATACTGCAATACCAGGTCAATGCGTGGAGTGGACAGAGCAAGCTCTTTTTCCATCTCCCTGTTCTAAAAATCCATTTAATATATGGTCCCCAGATAGGGGACGTATCAGATATTAAACTGATAAGAACAGATACTACACTTGATCTTAGCCAAAAGGCCGAGAAGCGATAACCAGAATTGGTTTCCGACTACGGTGCCACCCAAGGATTCTGAAAAGTCCATTTGTGGAGATGGCCACCTGGACTCCCGTTAAGAAGACATGCTGTCAACCTCTAGATCCCTCACATGCCTGCACTTTTCGGCTTGCTGCTGCTGCAATCCACGCGTTTTAGATCTGAATAACTCCACCTCTTTTAGCACAGTACCCTCAACCCCCGGCTGTTCCCACCCGCCTCAACACCGTTGGAAGGGAGGAGAACCAATTAAGGCGGGGGGGGGGTGGAACGAGCAGCTGTCTACCCTTAGCAGGAGGGTTGCTGATTAATTACCTCTCCTGCTGCTGCTGCTGCTGGCTGTCCAGCAGCAGACTGAAGGTGGCTGCTGCTGTGCGCAGGTATATAAAGGCTCAGAGCCTATTATGACATGCGCAGCCAGCGTTCCATTGCCACATTCCGTCTACTGCAGGCGGGATACCTGGATGGCTGAATGTCACTGAGAAGCTCACAGAGACCGCCATAAGCAACAGTTTAAAAGAATGCCACAGACTAATCAACCAAACTTTTTGGGTTGGTTTCTCTTTTATAGTCTGCAGGCATTAAATGAAAGAAGTCAGTGTTCCAGCAGAGGGAGACAACGTTTCAGAAAAGGCATTGTAGCAAACCAAAAAAGAAATTTTAAGCGCAGCAGAGTAACCAGCTCACATACCTGTTAGCTCAGGTGAGTTTAAAAGGCTGCTGTTGATAACAAGGGCATTTGCTAAATAGATGGTGTGTGTGCAACAATATACTGAAAGGTCAATTATATTGTGCAGCTTATCTCACCACCTGTAGTTATTTAGGTGAAAGCTCCAAAATGCTTGCCTAATATGTCTGTTTATCCAAAAGGAAGTATAGAGGGAGAGCTAGATAGATAGCATTGCATTACATTACATTACATGGCAATGCAATGCACAGTTGCTGAAGTTGAACCAAAATGAGCTTGTCATCTGGCTTCTGCAACTTTTAACATGAAAAATCCAATGAGGAGAAGAAAAGCAAAGCCAAAGAGTCCATCCCAAAATCCGACAAACAAGCAAAATGAACAAAAAGCATTGAATTCAATTCTTTCTGATTTTAGAAACTGCATTAAAGAAGGGGTGCACCGGTCCTGGAGATACTGCAATACCAGGTCAATGCGTGGAGTGGACAGAGCAAGCTCTTTTTCCATCTCCCTGTTCTAAAAATCCATTTAATATATGGTCCCCAGATAGGGGACGTATCAGATATTAAACTGATAAGAACAGATACTACACTTGATCTTAGCCAAAAGGCCGAGAAGCGATAACCAGAATTGGTTTCCGACTACGGTGCCACCCAAGGATTCTGAAAAGTCCATTTGTGGAGATGGCCACCTGGACTCCCGTTAAGAAGATATGCTGTCAACCTCTAGATCCCTCACATGCCTGCACTTTTCGGCTTGCTGCTGCTGCAATCCACGCGTTTTAGATCTGCATAACTCCACCTCTTTTAGCACAGTACCCTCAACCCCCGGCTGTTCCCACCCGCCTCAACACCGTTGGAAGGGAGGAGAACCAATTAAGGCGGGGGGGGGGTGGAACGAGCAGCTGTCTACCCTTAGCAGGAGGGTTGCTGATTAATTACCTCTCCTGCTGCTGCTGCTGCTGGCTGTCCAGCAGCAGACTGAAGGTGGCTGCTGCTGTTCGCAGGTATATAAAGGCTCAGAGCCTATTATGACACGCGCAGTCAGCGTTCCATTGCCACATTCCGTCTACTGCAGGCGGGATACCTGGATGGCTGAATGTCACTGAGAAGCTCACAGAGACCGCCATAAGCAACAGTTTAAAAGAATGCCACAGACTAATCAACCAAACTTTTTGGGTTGGTTTCTCTTTTATAGTCTGCAGGCATTAAATGAAAGAAGTCAGTGTTCCAGCAGAGGGAGACAACGTTTCAGAAAAGGCATTGTAGCAAACCAAAAAAGAAATTTTAAGCGCAGCAGAGTAACCAGCTCACATACCTGTTAGCTCAGGTGAGTTTAAAAGGCTGCTGTTGATAACAAGGGCATTTGCTAAATAGATGGTGTGTGTGCAACAATATACTGAAAGGTCAATTATATTGTGCAGCTTATCTCACCACCTGTAGTTATTTAGGTGAAAGCTCCAAAATGCTTGCCTAATATGTCTGTTTATCCAAAAGGAAGTATAGAGGGAGAGCTAGATAGATAGCATTGCATTACATTACATTACATGGCAATGCAATGCACAGTTGCTGAAGTTGAACCAAAATGAGCTTGTCATCTGGCTTCTGCAACTTTTAACATGAAAAATCCAATGAGGAGAAGAAAAGCAAAGCCAAAGAGTCCATCCCAAAATCCGACAAACAAGCAAAATGAACAAAAAGCATTGAATTCAATTCTTTCTGATTTTAGAAACTGCATTAAAGAAGGGGTGCACCGGTCCTGGAGATACTGCAATACCAGGTCAATGCGTGGAGTGGACAGAGCAAGCTCTTTTTCCATCTCCCTGTTCTAAAAATCCATTTAATATATGGTCCCCAGATAGGGGACGTATCAGATATTAAACTGATAAGAACAGATACTACACTTGATCTTAGCCAAAAGGCCGAGAAGCGATAACCAGAATTGGTTTCCGAATTCGGTGCCACCCAAGGATTCTGAAAAGTCCATTTGTGGAGATGGCCACCTGGACTCCCGTTAAGAAGATATGCTGTCAACCTCTAGATCCCTCACATGCCTGCACTTTTCGGCTTGCTGCTGCTGCAATCCACGCGTTTTAGATCTGCATAACTCCACCTCTTTTAGCACAGTACCCTCAACCCCCGGCTGTTCCCACCCGCCTCAACACCGTTGGAAGGGAGGAGAACCAATTAAGGCGGGGGGGGGGGTGGAACGAGCAGCTGTCTACCCTTAGCAGGAGGGTTGCTGATTAATTACCTCTCCTGCTGCTGCTGCTGCTGGCTGTCCAGCAGCAGACTGAAGGTGGCTGCTGCTGTGCGCAGGTATATAAAGGCTCAGAGCCTATTATGACACGCGCAGCCAGCGTTCCATTGCCACATTCCGTCTACTGCAGGCGGGATACCTGGATGGCTGAATGTCACTGAGAAGCTCACAGAGACCGCCATAAGCAACAGTTTAAAAGAATGCCACAGACTAATCAACCAAACTTTTTGGGTTGGTTTCTCTTTTATAGTCTGCAGGCATTAAATGAAAGAAGTCAGTGTTCCAGCAGAGGGAGACAACGTTTCAGAAAAGGCATTGTAGCAAACCAAAAAAGAAATTTTAAGCGCAGCAGAGTAACCAGCTCACATACCTGTTAGCTCAGGTGAGTTTAAAAGGCTGCTGTTGATAACAAGGGCATTTGCTAAATAGATGGTGTGTGTGCAACAATATACTGAAAGGTCAATTATATTGTGCAGCTTATCTCACCACCTGTAGTTATTTAGGTGAAAGCTCCAAAATGCTTGCCTAATATGTCTGTTTATCCAAAAGGAAGTATAGAGGGAGAGCTAGATAGATAGCATTGCATTACATTACATTACATGGCAATGCAATGCACAGTTGCTGAAGTTGAACCAAAATGAGCTTGTCATCTGGCTTCTGCAACTTTTAACATGAAAAATCCAATGAGGAGAAGAAAAGCAAAGCCAAAGAGTCCATCCCAAAATCCGACAAACAAGCAAAATGAACAAAAAGCATTGAATTCAATTCTTTCTGATTTTAGAAACTGCATTAAAGAAGGGGTGCACCGGTCCTGGAGATACTGCAATACCAGGTCAATGCGTGGAGTGGACAGAGCAAGCTCTTTTTCCATCTCCCTGTTCTAAAAATCCATTTAATATATGGTCCCCAGATAGGGGACGTATCAGATATTAAACTGATAAGAACAGATACTACACTTGATCTTAGCCAAAAGGCCGAGAAGCGATAACCAGAATTGGTTTCCGACTACGGTGCCACCCAAGGATTCTGAAAAGTCCATTTGTGGAGATGGCCACCTGGACTCCCGTTAAGAAGACATGCTGTCAACCTCTAGATCCCTCACATGCCTGCACTTTTCGGCTTGCTGCTGCTGCAATCCACGCGTTTTAGATCTGCATAACTCCACCTCTTTTAGCACAGTACCCTCAACCCCCGGCTGTTCCCACCCGCCTCAACACCGTTGGAAGGGAGGAGAACCAATTAAGGCGGGGGGGGGGTGGAACGAGCAGCTGTCTACCCTTAGCAGGAGGGTTGCTGATTAATTACCTCTCCTGCTGCTGCTGCTGCTGGCTGTCCAGCAGCAGACTGAAGGTGGCTGCTGCTGTGCGCAGGTATATAAAGGCTCAGAGCCTATTATGACACGCGCAGCCAGCGTTCCATTGCCACATTCCGTCTACTGCAGGCGGGATACCTGGATGGCTGAATGTCACTGAGAAGCTCACAGAGACCGCCATAAGCAACAGTTTAAAAGAATGCCACAGACTAATCAACCAAACTTTTTGGGTTGGTTTCTCTTTTATAGTCTGCAGGCATTAAATGAAAGAAGTCAGTGTTCCAGCAGAGGGAGACAACGTTTCAGAAAAGGCATTGTAGCAAACCAAAAAAGAAATTTTAAGCGCAGCAGAGTAACCAGCTCACATACCTGTTAGCTCAGGTGAGTTTAAAAGGCTGCTGTTGATAACAAGGGCATTTGCTAAATAGATGGTGTGTGTGCAACAATATACTGAAAGGTCAATTATATTGTGCAGCTTATCTCACCACCTGTAGTTATTTAGGTGAAAGCTCCAAAATGCTTGCCTAATATGTCTGTTTATCCAAAAGGAAGTATAGAGGGAGAGCTAGATAGATAGCATTGCATTACATTACATTACATGGCAATGCAATGCACAGTTGCTGAAGTTGAACCAAAATGAGCTTGTCATCTGGCTTCGGCAACTTTTAACATGAAAAATCCAATGAGGAGAAGAAAAGCAAAGCCAAAGAGTCCATCCCAAAATCCGACAAACAAGCAAAATGAACAAAAAGCATTGAATTCAATTCTTTCTGATTTTAGAAACTGCATTAAAGAAGGGGTGCACCGGTCCTGGAGATACTGCAATACCAGGTCAATGCGTGGAGTGGACAGAGCAAGCTCTTTTTCCATCTCCCTGTTCTAAAAATCCATTTAATATATGGTCCCCAGATAGGGGACGTATCAGATATTAAACTGATAAGAACAGATACTACACTTGATCTTAGCCAAAAGGCCGAGAAGCGATAACCAGAATTGGTTTCCGACTACGGTGCCACCCAAGGATTCTGAAAAGTCCATTTGTGGAGATGGCCATCTGGACTCCCGTTAAGAAGACATGCTGTCAACCTCTAGATCCCTCACATGCCTGCACTTTTCGGCTTGCTGCTGCTGCAATCCACGCGTTTTAGATCTGCATAACTCCACCTCTTTTAGCACAGTACCCTCAACCCCCGGCTGTTCCCACCCGCCTCAACACCGTTGGAAGGGAGGAGAACCAATTAAGGCGGGGGGGGGGTGGAACGAGCAGCTGTCTACCCTTAGCAGGAGGGTTGCTGATTAATTACCTCTCCTGCTGCTGCTGCTGCTGGCTGTCCAGCAGCAGACTGAAGGTGGCTGCTGCTGTGCGCAGGTATATAAAGGCTCAGAGCCTATTATGACACGCGCAGCCAGCGTTCCATTGCCACATTCCGTCTACTGCAGGCGGGATACCTGGATGGCTGAATGTCACTGAGAAGCTCACAGAGACCGCCATAAGCAACAGTTTAAAAGAATGCCACAGACTAATCAACCAAACTTTTTGGGTTGGTTTCTCTTTTATAGTCTGCAGGCATTAAATGAAAGAAGTCAGTGTTCCAGCAGAGGGAGACAACGTTTCAGAAAAGGCATTGTAGCAAACCAAAAAAGAAATTTTAAGCGCAGCAGAGTAACCAGCTCACATACCTGTTAGCTCAGGTGAGTTTAAAAGGCTGCTGTTGATAACAAGGGCATTTGCTAAATAGATGGTGTGTGTGCAACAATATACTGAAAGGTCAATTATATTGTGCAGCTTATCTCACCACCTGTAGTTATTTAGGTGAAAGCTCCAAAATGCTTGCCTAATATGTCTGTTTATCCAAAAGGAAGTATAGAGGGAGAGCTAGATAGATAGCATTGCATTACATTACATTACATGGCAATGCAATGCACAGTTGCTGAAGTTGAACCAAAATGAGCTTGTCATCTGGCTTCTGCAACTTTTAACATGAAAAATCCAATGAGGAGAAGAAAAGCAAAGCCAAAGAGTCCATCCCAAAATCCGACAAACAAGCAAAATGAACAAAAAGCATTGAATTCAATTCTTTCTGATTTTAGAAACTGCATTAAAGAAGGGGTGCACCGGTCCTGGAGATACTGCAATACCAGGTCAATGCGTGGAGTGGACAGAGCAAGCTCTTTTTCCATCTCCCTGTTCTAAAAATCCATTTAATATATGGTCCCCAGATAGGGGACGTATCAGATATTAAACTGATAAGAACAGATACTACACTTGATCTTAGCCAAAAGGCCGAGAAGCGATAACCAGAATTGGTTTCCGACTACGGTGCCACCCAAGGATTCTGAAATGTCCATTTGTGGAGATGGCCACCTGGACTCCCGTTAAGAAGACATGCTGTCAACCTCTAGATCCCTCACATGCCTGCACTTTTCGGCTTGCTGCTGCTGCAATCCACGCGTTTTAGATCTGCATAACTCCACCTCTTTTAGCACAGTACCCTCAACCCCCGGCTGTTCCCACCCGCCTCAACACCGTTGGAAGGGAGGAGAACCAATTAAGGCGGGGGGGGGGGTGGAACGAGCAGCTGTCTACCCTTAGCAGGAGGGTTGCTGATTAATTACCTCTCCTGCTGCTGCTGCTGCTGGCTGTCCAGCAGCAGACTGAAGGTGGCTGCTGCTGTGCGCAGGTATATAAAGGCTCAGAGCCTATTATGACACGCGCAGCCAGCGTTCCATTGCCACATTCCGTCTACTGCAGGCGGGATACCTGGATGGCTGAATGTCACTGAGAAGCTCACAGAGACCGCCATAAGCAACAGTTTAAAAGAATGCCACAGACTAATCAACCAAACTTTTTGGGTTGGTTTCTCTTTTATAGTCTGCAGGCATTAAATGAAAGAAGTCAGTGTTCAAGCAGAGGGAGACAACGTTTCAGAAAAGGCATTGTAGCAAACCAAAAAAGAAATTTTAAGCGCAGCAGAGTAACCAGCTCACATACCTGTTAGCTCAGGTGAGTTTAAAAGGCTGCTGTTGATAACAAGGGCATTTGCTAAATAGATGGTGTGTGTGCAACAATATACTGAAAGGTCAATTATATTGTGCAGCTTATCTCACCACCTGTAGTTATTTAGGTGAAAGCTCCAAAATGCTTGCCTAATATGTCTGTTTATCCAAAAGGAAGTATAGAGGGAGAGCTAGATAGATAGCATTGCATTACATTACATTACATGGCAATGCAATGCACAGTTGCTGAAGTTGAACCAAAATGAGCTTGTCATCTGGCTTCTGCAACTTTTAACATGAAAAATCCAATGAGGAGAAGAAAAGCAAAGCCAAAGAGTCCATCCCAAAATCCGACAAACAAGCAAAATGAACAAAAAGCATTGAATTCAATTCTTTCTGATTTTAGAAACTGCATTAAAGAAGAGGTGCACCGGTCCTGGAGATACTGCAATACCAGGTCAATGCGTGGAGTGGACAGAGCAAGCTCTTTTTCCATCTCCCTGTTCTAAAAATCCATTTAATATATGGTCCCCAGATAGGGGACGTATCAGATATTAAACTGATAAGAACAGATACTACACTTGATCTTAGCCAAAAGGCCGAGAAGCGATAACCAGAATTGGTTTCCGACTACGGTGCCACCCAAGAATTCTGAAAAGTCCATTTGTGGAGATGGCCACCTGGACTCCCGTTAAGAAGACATGCTGTCAACCTCTAGATCCCTCACATGCCTGCACTTTTCGGCTTGCTGCTGCTGCAATCCACGCGTTTTAGATCTGCATAACTCCACCTCTTTTAGCACAGTACCCTCAACCCCCGGCTGTTCCCACCCGCCTCAACACCGTTGGAAGGGAGGAGAACCAATTAAGGCGGGGGGGGGGTGGAACGAGCAGCTGTCTACCCTTAGCAGGAGGGTTGCTGATTAATTACCTCTCCTGCTGCTGCTGCTGCTGGCTGTCCAGCAGCAGACTGAAGGTGGCTGCTGCTGTGCGCAGGTATATAAAGGCTCAGAGCCTATTATGACACGCGCAGCCAGCGTTCCATTGCCACATTCCGTCTACTGCAGGCGGGATACCTGGATGGCTGAATGTCACTGAGAAGCTCACAGAGACCGCCATAAGCAACAGTTTAAAAGAATGCCACAGACTAATCAACCAAACTTTTTGGGTTGGTTTCTCTTTTATAGTCTGCAGGCATTAAATGAAAGAAGTCAGTGTTCCAGCAGAGGGAGACAACGTTTCAGAAAAGGCATTGTAGCAAACCAAAAAAGAAATTTTAAGCGCAGCAGAGTAACCAGCTCACATACCTGTTAGCTCAGGTGAGTTTAAAAGGCTGCTGTTGATAACAAGGGCATTTGCTAAATAGATGGTGTGTGTGCAACAATATACTGAAAGGTCAATTATATTGTGCAGCTTATCTCACCACCTGTAGTTATTTAGGTGAAAGCTCCAAAATGCTTGCCTAATATGTCTGTTTATCCAAAAGGAAGTATAGAGGGAGAGCTAGATAGATAGCATTGCATTACATTACATTACATGGCAATGCAATGCACAGTTGCTGAAGTTGAACCAAAATGAGCTTGTCATCTGGCTTCTGCAACTTTTAACATGAAAAATCCAATGAGGAGAAGAAAAGCAAAGCCAAAGAGTCCATCCCAAAATCCGACAAACAAGCAAAATGAACAAAAAGCATTGAATTCAATTCTTTCTGATTTTAGAAACTGCATTAAAGAAGGGGTGCACCGGTCCTGGAGATACTGCAATACCAGGTCAATGCGTGGAGTGGACAGAGCAAGCTCTTTTTCCATCTCCCTGTTCTAAAAATCCATTTAATATATGGTCCCCAGATAGGGGACGTATCAGATATTAAACTGATAAGAACAGATACTACACTTGATCTTAGCCAAAAGGCCGAGAAGCGATAACCAGAATTGGTTTCCGACTACGGTGCCACCCAAGGATTCTGAAATGTCCATTTGTGGAGATGGCCACCTGGACTCCCGTTAAGAAGACATGCTGTCAACCTCTAGATCCCTCACATGCCTGCACTTTTCGGCTTGCTGCTGCTGCAATCCACGCGTTTTAGATCTGCATAACTCCACCTCTTTTAGCACAGTACCCTCAACCCCCGGCTGTTCCCACCCGCCTCAACACCGTTGGAAGGGAGGAGAACCAATTAAGGCGGGGGGGGGGTGGAACGAGCAGCTATCTACCCTTAGCAGGAGGGTTGCTGATTAATTACCTCTCCTGCTGCTGCTGCTGCTGGCTGTCCAGCAGCAGACTGAAGGTGGCTGCTGCTGTGCGCAGGTATATAAAGGCTCAGAGCCTATTATGACACGCGCAGCCAGCGTTCCATTGCCACATTCCGTCTACTGCAGGCGGGATACCTGGATGGCTGAATGTCACTGAGAAGCTCACAGAGACCGCCATAAGCAACAGTTTAAAAGAATGCCACAGACTAATCAACCAAACTTTTTGGGTTGGTTTCTCTTTTATAGTCTGCAGGCATTAAATGAAAGAAGTCAGTGTTCCAGCAGAGGGAGACAACGTTTCAGAAAAGGCATTGTAGCAAACCAAAAAAGAAATTTTAAGCGCAGCAGAGTAACCAGCTCACATACCTGTTAGCTCAGGTGAGTTTAAAAGGCTGCTGTTGATAACAAGGGCATTTGCTAAATAGATGGTGTGTGTGCAACAATATACTGAAAGGTCAATTATATTGTGCAGCTTATCTCACCACCTGTAGTTATTTAGGTGAAAGCTCCAAAATGCTTGCCTAATATGTCTGTTTATCCAAAAGGAAGTATAGAGGGAGAGCTAGATAGATAGCATTGCATTACATTACATTACATGGCAATGCAATGCACAGTTGCTGAAGTTGAACCAAAATGAGCTTGTCATCTGGCTTCTGCAACTTTTAACATGAAAAATCCAATGAGGAGAAGAAAAGCAAAGCCAAAGAGTCCATCCCAAAATCCGACAAACAAGCAAAATGAACAAAAAGCATTGAATTCAATTCTTTCTGATTTTAGAAACTGCATTAAAGAAGAGGTGCACCGGTCCTGGATATACTGCAATACCAGGTCAATGCGTGGAGTGGACAGAGCAAGCTCTTTTTCCATCTCCCTGTTCTAAAAATCCATTTAATATATGGTCCCCAGATAGGGGACGTATCAGATATTAAACTGATAAGAACAGATACTACACTTGATCTTAGCCAAAAGGCCGAGAAGCTATAACCAGAATTGGTTTCCGACTACGGTGCCACCCAAGAATTCTGAAAAGTCCATTTGTGGAGATGGCCACCTGGACTCCCGTTAAGAAGACATGCTGTCAACCTCTAGATCCCTCACATGCCTGCACTTTTCGGCTTGCTGCTGCTGCAATCCACGCGTTTTAGATCTGCATAACTCCACCTCTTTTAGCACAGTACCCTCAACCCCCGGCTGTTCCCACCCGCCTCAACACCGTTGGAAGGGAGGAGAACCAATTAAGGCGGGGGGGGGGGTGGAACGAGCAGCTGTCTACCCTTAGCAGGAGGGTTGCTGATTAATTACCTCTCCTGCTGCTGCTGCTGCTGGCTGTCCAGCAGCAGACTGAAGGTGGCTGCTGCTGTGCGCAGGTATATAAAGGCTCAGAGCCTATTATGACACGCGCAGCCAGCGTTCCATTGCCACATTCCGTCTACTGCAGGCGGGATACCTGGATGGCTGAATGTCACTGAGAAGCTCACAGAGACCGCCATAAGCAACAGTTTAAAAGAATGCCACAGACTAATCAACCAAACTTTTTGGGTTGGTTTCTCTTTTATAGTCTGCAGGCATTAAATGAAAGAAGTCAGTGTTCCAGCAGAGGGAGACAACGTTTCAGAAAAGGCATTGTAGCAAACCAAAAAAGAAATTTTAAGCGCAGCAGAGTAACCAGCTCACATACCTGTTAGCTCAGGTGAGTTTAAAAGGCTGCTGTTGATAACAAGGGCATTTGCTAAATAGATGGTGTGTGTGCAACAATATACTGAAAGGTCAATTATATTGTGCAGCTTATCTCACCACCTGTAGTTATTTAGGTGAAAGCTCCAAAATGCTTGCCTAATATGTCTGTTTATCCAAAAGGAAGTATAGAGGGAGAGCTAGATAGATAGCATTGCATTACATTACATTACATGGCAATGCAATGCACAGTTGCTGAAGTTGAACCAAAATGAGCTTGTCATCTGGCTTCTGCAACTTTTAACATGAAAAATCCAATGAGGAGAAGAAAAGCAAAGCCAAAGAGTCCATCCCAAAATCCGACAAACAAGCAAAATGAACAAAAAGCATTGAATTCAATTCTTTCTGATTTTAGAAACTGCATTAAAGAAGGGGTGCACCGGTCCTGGAGATACTGCAATACCAGGTCAATGCGTGGAGTGGACAGAGCAAGCTCTTTTTCCATCTCCCTGTTCTAAAAATCCATTTAATATATGGTCCCCAGATAGGGGACGTATCAGATATTAAACTGATAAGAACAGATACTACACTTGATCTTAGCCAAAAGGCCGAGAAGCGATAACCAGAATTGGTTTCCGACTACGGTGCCACCCAAGGATTCTGAAAAGTCCATTTGTGGAGATGGCCACCTGGACTCCCGTTAAGAAGACATGCTGTCAACCTCTAGATCCCTCACATGCCTGCACTTTTCGGCTTGCTGCTGCTGCAATCCACGCGTTTTAGATCTGCATAACTCCACCTCTTTTAGCACAGTACCCTCAACCCCCGGCTGTTCCCACCCGCCTCAACACCGTTGGAAGGGAGGAGAACCAATTAAGGCGGGGGGGGGGGTGGAACGAGCAGCTGTCTACCCTTAGCAGGAGGGATGCTGATTAATTACCTCTCCTGCTGCTGCTGCTGCTGGCTGTCCAGCAGCAGACTGAAGGTGGCTGCTGCTGTGCGCAGGTATATAAAGGCTCAGAGCCTATTATGACACGCGCAGCCAGCGTTCCATTGCCACATTCCGTCTACTGCAGGCGGGATACCTGGATGGCTGAATGTCACTGAGAAGCTCACAGAGACCGCCATAAGCAACAGTTTAAAAGAATGCCACAGACTAATCAACCAAACTTTTTGGGTTGGTTTCTCTTTTATAGTCTGCAGGCATTAAATGAAAGAAGTCAGTGTTCCAGCAGAGGGAGACAACGTTTCAGAAAAGGCATTGTAGCAAACCAAAAAAGAAATTTTAAGCGCAGCAGAGTAACCAGCTCACATACCTGTTAGCTCAGGTGAGTTTAAAAGGCTGCTGTTGATAACAAGGGCATTTGCTAAATAGATGGTGTGTGTGCAACAATATACTGAAAGGTCAATTATATTGTGCAGCTTATCTCACCACCTGTAGTTATTTAGGTGAAAGCTCCAAAATGCTTGCCTAATATGTCTGTTTATCCAAAAGGAAGTATAGAGGGAGAGCTAGATAGATAGCATTGCATTACATTACATTACATGGCAATGCAATGCACAGTTGCTGAAGTTGAACCAAAATGAGCTTGTCATCTGGCTTCTGCAACTTTTAACATGAAAAATCCAATGAGGAGAAGAAAAGCAAAGCCAAAGAGTCCATCCCAAAATCCGACAAACAAGCAAAATGAACAAAAAGCATTGAATTCAATTCTTTCTGATTTTAGAAACTGCATTAAAGAAGGGGTGCACCGGTCCTGGAGATACTGCAATACCAGGTCAATGCGTGGAGTGGACAGAGCAAGCTCTTTTTCCATCTCCCTGTTCTAAAAATCCATTTAATATATGGTCCCCAGATAGGGGACGTATCAGATATTAAACTGATAAGAACAGATACTACACTTGATCTTAGCCAAAAGGCCGAGAAGCGATAACCAGAATTGGTTTCCGACTACGGTGCCACCCAAGGATTCTGAAAAGTCCATTTGTGGAGATGGCCACCTGGACTCCCGTTAAGAAGACATGCTGTCAACCTCTAGATCCCTCACATGCCTGCACTTTTCGGCTTGCTGCTGCTGCAATCCACGCGTTTTAGATCTGCATAACTCCACCTCTTTTAGCACAGTACCCTCAACCCCCGGCTGTTCCCACCCGCCTCAACAACGTTGGAAGGGAGGAGAACCAATTAAGGCGGGGGGGGGGGGGGTGGAACGAGCAGCTGTCTACCCTTAGCAGGAGGGTTGCTGATTAATTACCTCTCCTGCTGCTGCTGCTGCTGGCTGTCCAGCAGCAGACTGAAGGTGGCTGCTGCTGTGCGCAGGTATATAAAGGCTCAGAGCCTATTATGACACGCGCAGCCAGCGTTCCATTGCCACATTCCGTCTACTGCAGGCGGGATACCTGGATGGCTGAATGTCACTGAGAAGCTCACAGAGACCGCCATAAGCAACAGTTTAAAAGAATGCCACAGACTAATCAACCAAACTTTTTGGGTTGGTTTCTCTTTTATAGTCTGCAGGCATTAAATGAAAGAAGTCAGTGTTCCAGCAGAGGGAGACAACGTTTCAGAAAAGGCATTGTAGCAAACCAAAAAAGAAATTTTAAGCGCAGCAGAGTAACCAGCTCACATACCTGTTAGCTCAGGTGAGTTTGAAAGGCTGCTGTTGATAACAAGGGCATTTGCTAAATAGATGGTGTGTGTGCAACAATATACTGAAAGGTCAATTATATTGTGCAGCTTATCTCACCACCTGTAGTTATTTAGGTGAAAGCTCCAAAATGCTTGCCTAATATGTCTGTTTATCCAAAAGGAAGTATAGAGGGAGAGCTAGATAGATAGCATTGCATTACATTACATTACATGGCAATGCAATGCACAGTTGCTGAAGTTGAACCAAAATGAGCTTGTCATCTGGCTTCTGCAACTTTTAACATGAAAAATCCAATGAGGAGAAGAAATGCAAAGCCAAAGAGTCCATCCCAAAATCCGACAAACAAGCAAAATGAACAAAAAGCATTGAATTCAATTCTTTCTGATTTTAGAAACTGCATTAAAGAAGGGGTGCACCGGTCCTGGAGATACTGCAATACCAGGTCAATGCGTGGAGTGGACAGAGCAAGCTCTTTTTCCATCTCCCTGTTCTAAAAATCCATTTAATATATGGTCCCCAGATAGGGGACGTATCAGATATTAAACTGATAAGAACAGATACTACACTTGATCTTAGCCAAAAGGCCGAGAAGCGATAACCAGAATTGGTTTCCGACTACGGTGCCACCCAAGGATTCTGAAAAGTCCATTTGTGGAGATGGCCACCTGGACTCCCGTTAAGAAGACATGCTGTCAACCTCTAGATCCCTCACATGCCTGCACTTTTCGGCTTGCTGCTGCTGCAATCCACGCGTTTTAGATCTGCATAACTCCACCTCTTTTAGCACAGTACCCTCAACCCCCGGCTGTTCCCACCCGCCTCAACACCGTTGGAAGGGAGGAGAACCAATTAAGGCGGGGGGGGGGTGGAACGAGCAGCTGTCTACCCTTAGCAGGAGGGTTGCTGATTAATTACCTCTCCTGCTGCTGCTGCTGCTGGCTGTCCAGCAGCAGACTGAAGGTGGCTGCTGCTGTGCGCAGGTATATAAAGGCTCAGAGCCTATTATGACACGTGCAGCCAGCGTTCCATTGCCACATTCCGTCTACTGCAGGCGGGATACCTGGATGGCTGAATGTCACTGAGAAGCTCACAGAGACCGCCATAAGCAACAGTTTAAAAGAATGCCACAGACTAATCAACCAAACTTTTTGGGTTGGTTTCTCTTTTATAGTCTGCAGGCATTAAATGAAAGAAGTCAGTGTTCCAGCAGAGGGAGACAACGTTTCAGAAAAGGCATTGTAGCAAACCAAAAAAGAAATTTTAAGCGCAGCAGAGTAACCAGCTCACATACCTGTTAGCTCAGGTGAGTTTAAAAGGCTGCTGTTGATAACAAGGGCATTTGCTAAATAGATGGTGTGTGTGCAACAATATACTGAAAGGTCAATTATATTGTGCAGCTTATCTCACCACCTGTAGTTATTTAGGTGAAAGCTCCAAAATGCTTGCCTAATATGTCTGTTTATCCAAAAGGAAGTATAGAGGGAGAGCTAGATAGATAGCATTGCATTACATTACATTACATGGCAATGCAATGCACAGTTGCTGAAGTTGAACCAAAATGAGCTTGTCATCTGGCTTCTGCAACTTTTAACATGAAAAATCCAATGAGGAGAAGAAAAGCAAAGCCAAAGAGTCCATCCCAAAATCCGACAAACAAGCAAAATGAACAAAAAGCATTGAATTCAATTCTTTCTGATTTTAGAAACTGCATTAAAGAAGGGGTGCACCGGTCCTGGAGATACTGCAATACCAGGTCAATGCGTGGAGTGGACAGAGCAAGCTCTTTTTCCATCTCCCTGTTCTAAAAATCCATTTAATATATGGTCCCCAGATAGGGGACGTATCAGATATTAAACTGATAAGAACAGATTTTTTTTTTTTTAATTTGGCTATCCCCCACATGGGGATAAAAACCGTTTATTTAAAATTTAACAAATTACAGAAATAAAACCATTACATCCACATTACACTTTCGGGACTTCAAAGAAAAATAAAAATTCCATCACAGCAAATTTTACAAGACTTCAAATATTCCATAGGTTAAAAAGCCATTTGCCTGCCAATGTTACATTCTTTTTCCTGTCCAATAAATAGTATATGTACATTTCACTTTTACAAAAGGCTAAAACATCATCTACTGGTAACATTTCATGTTTAAAAACAGCAATATTTCTAGCATTCCAGAGCGCTATCTTGGCACAATTCACTGTCTTCCACGCCATTATTTTTTGGTCCATTGTTGGGCATTCCAGAAGACCATATAACACTGATGCAAAATTAAAGTCCTTGAGGTCCACCATTTTCTCCAGCAGGGGGATTAATCTTCTCCAGAACTCTTTAGCAAAAGCACAAGTCCATAAAAGATGCTTCACTGTCTCTTCTTCTTGACAACCTTCTCTTGGGCAGATGGCAGACCTCACAAAACCTCTTCTGTACTGGAATGCCCGGCAAGGAAGACAGTGGTGTGCGCAGCTCCAAGACATGTCTTTCTGTACATTAAAAAGATAAGGGGCGTTAATCATTTTCCATATGTGTACAGTTTTGTCATCATCATAACGTTCAATATCACACAACGTCACATCAGTACTAATTTGTTTGAGTAGTGTCTTGCTGTTACATAGATCCCCTGTCTGTTTCTTATTCAAATTAAAATCAAGAATAATTTTCTTTAAAATCTCATAATGTGCAGGTAGGTTAAAAGCATAAGGAAAGGATAAAACCGTTTCAAACCAACCAAACCTTCTCATGAGAAAACCAGTGTTAAAACGCATAAAATAGGAAAGGTAATTATCTTTAAAAAGGGTTTTAAAACAGAAACAGAAAAAATGTATTAAAAGAAACTTATCTAAAACAGGGAAATCTTTCCCACCTTTAACCTTTGGCTTTGTCACAATTTCTCTTTTGAGTTTCTCCATTTTTGAGCCCCAAAAAAAGGTAAAACATACTTTTGTAATTCGTTTCAACAAATTTGTAGGAGGGGAGAACACCAAACTAAGATATAACAGGATAGGTAATATCACCATTTTTACAATCAGAACTTTACCTTCCATTGACAGCTTTCTCATATTCCACATGCAGATTTTCTGATTAATTTTCTGTGCTGCCGCATCCCAGCTATTAAAACCATTATTAGATTCATTAAAAGAAACACCTAAAATAGTAATGGAATCTGTAACTGCAATTGGTACATCATGTAAACTCATTCCCCCGACATTTAAAATATTACATTTAGTAAGATTAATTTTAAAACCGGAAACTGTACAAAAAGACTGAATTTGGCTTATCGTTTTTTGTATTGAAGGTACATCACATCCAAACACTGCTACATCATCCATATAGCTTACAACTTTAACTTGTAGACCGTTCCCTCCGGGTAAGGGTACTCCACATATTTGCTTATCCTGGCGTATTGTACATAAAAGGGGTTCTATAGCACATATAAAAAGCAGGGGGGACAAAGGGCAACCCTGCTTCACCCCTGATTTTAAAACTACCTCTTTTGTTTTAAAACCATTAACTAAAATCTTACTCGTACAATCATTATAAAAAGCTTTAAGAGACAATAAAAACCCACCCGGAATGCCCATTTTTTCTAAAACTTTAAAAAGATAAAAATGAGACACGTGATCAAAAGCTTTCTCAAAATCCACCGCTAGGATTGACATCTTTGTCTTTCTGGTTTTTACATCTTCAATACAATCTTTCACCAGGTTTAAATTGTCCCAGATACTACGCCCAGGTACCCCGCATACCTGATTTGCATGAATTACTTTATGTATCACCTTTTTCAACCGATTTGCACAGATCTTAGCCATAATTTTGTAATCACTATTTAAAAGAGTTATCGGCCTCCAGTTTTTAAGATCCGTTTTGTCACCTTTTTTGTATAGTAGTGATACCTCACCTTTCTTCCATGAGTTGAGTAAAACCTTATTATTAAAAACTTCGGAAAACAAATTAAACAAATCATCTTTTAAAATATCATAAAAACTTATATAAAACTCTATGGGGATACCATCAGGGCCCGGCACTTTACCATTTTTAAAACTCTTCATGGTTTCTAAAATCTCTTCCTCACATAGAGGTTGGGATAAAAAACTTTGGGCATCAGCATCTAGGGTGGACTTGATCTCCCCCAGGAAAGTGTGTATTAAATCATGGTCTACAGTTTTTACATTAAAAAGATCATTAAAATAGACATTTACCTTATCCAATATAACGTTGATATTATTATCTCCATCTATGTTATCAATTATTGTTTTTGCCTGTTTGTTTTTCTTAAAAAAATACCTGGAACAAGTCTCATCCTCTTCTACGTGTTTTACCTTTGAACGAAAAATCAGTTCTTTTCCTTTTTGTTCCAACCACTTTGAAATTTCTCCTTTAAGACTCAATATATCATTACCTACATCCAGACCATTGTCTTTGAATTTGTACAATGTCTGTAACCTGATATTAAGAAAATTATAGATCTCAAACTTTTCTTTAGCTTTTTGTATGCTTTTCTTAATAAAGAAATCTTTAATGCTTATTTTCATTCTATCCCACCAGGAGCTAAAAGAAATATTGGGGTTTTTCCTTTTTCTACACTTTACATAAAACTCAATAAAATCCGATAAAATTTGTGGATCTTTTAAAAGGGACACATTCAATTTCCAAGATTTCTTACCACATTTCTTCTTTCCATTAATCCTCACTCTAAAAGATAAAACCTTGTGATCTGAGAGAATATTAGTTAAAACTTCACATTTCACTGGCAGTATTTTTTCTGAACCTAAAACAAAATCTATCCTGGAGCTACATGTAGAATTGCTCCAGGTGAAACCAGCGTCTATAGGGCTATCCTTGTTACATTCTTTATACACATCAGTTAATTTACAATCATTTATAATATTGCTTAACATTCCAGACGTTTTGTCATAATTTCTACTCACGGAACCGGAGCGTCGGCTTTCGCCTTTTAAAATACAATTAAAATCACCTGCCAGGATAAAAGGTTCAGAAATGTTAATAAATAAAGGTAAAATTTCCAGCATATCAGCCCTTTCATTTTTATCAGGTGACCCATAAAAATTTAAAAACTGCCATCTTGTCCCATCAATAAAAGCCTTAACTAAAAGAATACGACCCGGTAAAATATCTTGGATAAAATCAATAGACACATTTCCCTTAAAAAGTATAGCTACCCCGGCTGATCCGGTTGCATTTGATCCAGACCAGACCGATGGACCATGTTTCCACTCTTCCTTATATTTTTTGTAAGAAATCTTATGAGGGATATGACATTCTTGTAAAAAGAAAACAGAAGCTGTAAAACAGGTTAAAAAATGTAAAACAGTAGCTCTTCTGGTCTTGGATCCTATGCCTCTCACATTGAGGGAAACACCACTAATGTCAGCCATCATAACAAATGGTTAGGAAGAAACAAAAACTGGACTTTACCTATCCGATGGACGGATCAGACCACTTGGACTTTCACCAACGCCCTCTTCTGAATCCACCGTTATCAAAGAGTCTTCATCATCGGAGAAGGAACATTCACTTAAATTAAGACCCGACGCTACTGGGGTGTAGCTCGGAAGGATATTGAGAGAAAGGTTACACTGGGTCTCCATAGGCTGACCATTTAGGTCCTCGTCAGGTGGGTCTCCGAGAGGCTCCGCACTCCCCTGCTGACCCGCAGAGGGTCGTAACACAGGGGCAGGCTGCGCACATGGCGGAGCCTCAGAGTCCCCGGAGGCAGCCAGGTTCGGGGCCCCACCTGGGGCAGCAGAGCCCCGGGACCTCGGGATTCCAGAGTCTACACCCCCGTGAGGGGATGTATCCATCTCCTCCCTATTAGCCACCTCCACGGAACCATTCTTTTTCTTATTATGAGACCTCACCAAATGCCACGTACCGCCCTCGCTCTCGTGAGACCCAGTGGGAATTTTGGGCTCGGTGTCAGCCTTTTGGCGCTCTTTTTTGGCCTTACCGACCGCCCCTTTATGATCTTTCTCAGCCTTCCTTTTAGCCTCCTTATGGTCTTTCAGCCAGCTCCTGGGCTCCTGTGAGTTACCTGTCATTGACTCGGAGGGATTGTTACTAGTCGAAGCGCCCTTATCACCTCCCGAGGCTCCAGGTTGCTGTTCCTCCTCCTGAGGGGTGGTCTGATTGGCCCGTCCATTCCCGGATGTCTTGGACTTCTCCTTTTGTTTTTGTTCATCCTCTCTGAACCTGTGAGGGCAAGAAAAATAGAAATGACCAGGTGTCCGACAAAAAGAGCATTTTTTTTCATTTGGGCACTCCTTTGTGTCATGTTCAGTACTGGCACAATTTCTACAAGTGGCACCACAACTATCCTTAGAGTGCCCATAGAGACCACAATACCTACAGAAAAGTGGCATTCCTGAGAAAAAAAAATCCCCATTAGTTTGCCCTATTTTAAATCGAGCTGGAGGAAGTCTCACACCTCCAGGGAATTTTGGGTCTCTTTCACATTTTACTAAAAACTTCCATTTTGAGGTCCAGATGTTAAACTCATTCAACACTTTCCCAATCAATTTCACACTTTTAAAATAAACTGACAAAAAGGAAATAATCTCTGGTGCTGTTATGAAGGGTGAGAAGATTTTCACAACCACCATCTTTACCTCATCCAGGACGTGCTCGATAATCTGAATCCCTTTTAGACCAGGGCTATTTTCTACCGACTTAACTCTGGACAAAACATCTTTGAAAATACCTTCGCCAGTAAAGGTTACATCATAGTCTCCACGTCGAGGATAATCCTGGATAGAAAGGATTTCGTTGGTTCTGACGTGGAGCAGTTTCTCAAGCACGTCCTGGACTACATATCCCAGATTCCGCATATCGGAACCACCAGCCGTAAAGCGGACCCTTATGGTGTTCTTGAGCCTCGCATATAGAGGCACGAGGTTGGGGTCAACCTCCATGGTATGGCGCAACAAAATGCAAATTGCAACCGCCTGCAATCTGCGCCTTCAGAGCTTTGTGATAAAGCACCTGAAGGCTGGGGGATCGCTGCCCGTTACCCTAGGACTAATCCCTCTCCCTAATAGCAGCAGGCAGGTGAAGCCCACCGAAGTGGACGATCCTGCCAGGCCAAGGAGAGGGGTACCTGAGTACCCTTCAACTGAAACCTCCTGCTGTGAAGCACTTGGTCTCAGCCAAAAGGCCGAGAAGCGATAACCAGAATTGGTTTCCGACTACGGTGCCACCCAAGGATTCTGAAAAGTCCATTTGTGGAGATGGCCACCTGGACTCCCGTTAAGAAGACATGCTGTCAACCTCTAGATCCCTCACATGCCTGCACTTTTCGGCTTGCTGCTGCTGCAATCCACGCGTTTTAGATCTGCATAACTCCACCTCTTTTAGCACAGTACCCTCAACCCCCGGCTGTTCCCACCCGCCTCAACACTGTTGGAAGGGAGGAGAACCAATTAAGGCGGGGGGGGGGGTGGAACGAGCAGCTGTCTACCCTTAGCAGGAGGGTTGCTGATTAATTACCTCTCCTGCTGCTGCTGCTGCTGGCTGTCCAGCAGCAGACTGAAGGTGGCTGCTGCTGTGCGCAGGTATATAAAGGCTCAGAGCCTATTATGACACGCGCAGCCAGCGTTCCATTGCCACATTCCGTCTACTGCAGGCGGGATACCTGGATGGCTGAATGTCACTGAGAAGCTCACAGAGACCGCCATAAGCAACAGTTTAAAAGAATGCCACAGACTAATCAACCAAACTTTTTGGGTTGGTTTCTCTTTTATAGTCTGCAGGCATTAAATGAAAGAAGTCAGTGTTCCAGCAGAGGGAGACAACGTTTCAGAAAAGGCATTGTAGCAAACCAAAAAAGAAATTTTAAGCGCAGCAGAGTAACCAGCTCACATACCTGTTAGCTCAGGTGAGTTTAAAAGGCTGCTGTTGATAACAAGGGCATTTGCTAAATAGATGGTGTGTGTGCAACAATATACTGAAAGGTCAATTATATTGTGCAGCTTATCTCACCACCTGTAGTTATTTAGGTGAAAGCTCCAAAATGCTTGCCTAATATGTCTGTTTATCCAAAAGGAAGTATAGAGGGAGAGCTAGATAGATAGCATTGCATTACATTACATTACATGGCAATGCAATGCACAGTTGCTGAAGTTGAACCAAAATGAGCTTGTCATCTGGCTTCTGCAACTTTTAACATGAAAAATCCAATGAGGAGAAGAAAAGCAAAGCCAAAGAGTCCATCCCAAAATCCGACAAACAAGCAAAATGAACAAAAAGCATTGAATTCAATTCTTTCTGATTTTAGAAACTGCATTAAAGAAGGGGTGCACCGGTCCTGGAGATACTGCAATACCAGGTCAATGCGTGGAGTGGACAGAGCAAGCTCTTTTTCCATCTCCCTGTTCTAAAAATCCATTTAATATATGGTCCCCAGATAGGGGACGTATCAGATATTAAACTGATAAGAACAGATACTACACTTGATCTTAGCCAAAAGGCCGAGAAGCGATAACCAGAATTGGTTTCCGACTACGGTGCCACCCAAGGATTCTGAAAAGTCCATTTGTGGAGATGGCCATCTGGACTCCCGTTAAGAAGACATGCTGTCAACCTCTAGATCCCTCACATGCCTGCACTTTTCGGCTTGCTGCTGCTGCAATCCACGCGTTTTAGATCTGCATAACTCCACCTCTTTTAGCACAGTACCCTCAACCCCCGGCTGTTCCCACCCGCCTCAACACCGTTGGAAGGGAGGAGAACCAATTAAGGCGGGGGGGGGGTGGAACGAGCAGCTGTCTACCCTTAGCAGGAGGGTTGCTGATTAATTACCTCTCCTGCTGCTGCTGCTGCTGGCTGTCCAGCAGCAGACTGAAGGTGGCTGCTGCTGTGCGCAGGTATATAAAGGCTCAGAGCCTATTATGACACGCGCAGCCAGCGTTCCATTGCCACATTCCGTCTACTGCAGGCGGGATACCTGGATGGCTGAATGTCACTGAGAAGCTCACAGAGACCGCCATAAGCAACAGTTTAAAAGAATGCCACAGACTAATCAACCAAACTTTTTGGGTTGGTTTCTCTTTTATAGTCTGCAGGCATTAAATGAAAGAAGTCAGTGTTCCAGCAGAGGGAGACAACGTTTCAGAAAAGGCATTGTAGCAAACCAAAAAAGAAATTTTAAGCGCAGCAGAGTAACCAGCTCACATACCTGTTAGCTCAGGTGAGTTTAAAAGGCTGCTGTTGATAACAAGGGCATTTGCTAAATAGATGGTGTGTGTGCAACAATATACTGAAAGGTCAATTATATTGTGCAGCTTATCTCACCACCTGTAGTTATTTAGGTGAAAGCTCCAAAATGCTTGCCTAATATGTCTGTTTATCCAAAAGGAAGTATAGAGGGAGAGCTAGATAGATAGCATTGCATTACATTACATTACATGGCAATGCAATGCACAGTTGCTGAAGTTGAACCAAAATGAGCTTGTCATCTGGCTTCTGCAACTTTTAACATGAAAAATCCAATGAGGAGAAGAAAAGCAAAGCCAAAGAGTCCATCCCAAAATCCGACAAACAAGCAAAATGAACAAAAAGCATTGAATTCAATTCTTTCTGATTTTAGAAACTGCATTAAAGAAGGGGTGCACCGGTCCTGGAGATACTGCAATACCAGGTCAATGCGTGGAGTGGACAGAGCAAGCTCTTTTTCCATCTCCCTGTTCTAAAAATCCATTTAATATATGGTCCCCAGATAGGGGACGTATCAGATATTAAACTGATAAGAACAGATACTACACTTGATCTTAGCCAAAAGGCCGAGAAGCGATAACCAGAATTGGTTTCCGACTACGGTGCCACCCAAGGATTCTGAAATGTCCATTTGTGGAGATGGCCACCTGGACTCCCGTTAAGAAGACATGCTGTCAACCTCTAGATCCCTCACATGCCTGCACTTTTCGGCTTGCTGCTGCTGCAATCCACGCGTTTTAGATCTGCATAACTCCACCTCTTTTAGCACAGTACCCTCAACCCCCGGCTGTTCCCACCCGCCTCAACACCGTTGGAAGGGAGGAGAACCAATTAAGGCGGGGGGGGGGGTGGAACGAGCAGCTGTCTACCCTTAGCAGGAGGGTTGCTGATTAATTACCTCTCCTGCTGCTGCTGCTGCTGGCTGTCCAGCAGCAGACTGAAGGTGGCTGCTGCTGTGCGCAGGTATATAAAGGCTCAGAGCCTATTATGACACGCGCAGCCAGCGTTCCATTGCCACATTCCGTCTACTGCAGGCGGGATACCTGGATGGCTGAATGTCACTGAGAAGCTCACAGAGACCGCCATAAGCAACAGTTTAAAAGAATGCCACAGACTAATCAACCAAACTTTTTGGGTTGGTTTCTCTTTTATAGTCTGCAGGCATTAAATGAAAGAAGTCAGTGTTCCAGCAGAGGGAGACAACGTTTCAGAAAAGGCATTGTAGCAAACCAAAAAAGAAATTTTAAGCGCAGCAGAGTAACCAGCTCACATACCTGTTAGCTCAGGTGAGTTTAAAAGGCTGCTGTTGATAACAAGGGCATTTGCTAAATAGATGGTGTGTGTGCAACAATATACTGAAAGGTCAATTATATTGTGCAGCTTATCTCACCACCTGTAGTTATTTAGGTGAAAGCTCCAAAATGCTTGCCTAATATGTCTGTTTATCCAAAAGGAAGTATAGAGGGAGAGCTAGATAGATAGCATTGCATTACATTACATTACATGGCAATGCAATGCACAGTTGCTGAAGTTGAACCAAAATGAGCTTGTCATCTGGCTTCTGCAACTTTTAACATGAAAAATCCAATGAGGAGAAGAAAAGCAAAGCCAAAGAGTCCATCCCAAAATCCGACAAACAAGCAAAATGAACAAAAAGCATTGAATTCAATTCTTTCTGATTTTAGAAACTGCATTAAAGAAGAGGTGCACCGGTCCTGGAGATACTGCAATACCAGGTCAATGCGTGGAGTGGACAGAGCAAGCTCTTTTTCCATCTCCCTGTTCTAAAAATCCATTTAATATATGGTCCCCAGATAGGGGACGTATCAGATATTAAACTGATAAGAACAGATACTACACTTGATCTTAGCCAAAAGGCCGAGAAGCGATAACCAGAATTGGTTTCCGACTACGGTGCCACCCAAGAATTCTGAAAAGTCCATTTGTGGAGATGGCCACCTGGACTCCCGTTAAGAAGACATGCTGTCAACCTCTAGATCCCTCACATGCCTGCACTTTTCGGCTTGCTGCTGCTGCAATCCACGCGTTTTAGATCTGCATAACTCCACCTCTTTTAGCACAGTACCCTCAACCCCCGGCTGTTCCCACCCGCCTCAACACCGTTGGAAGGGAGGAGAACCAATTAAGGCGGGGGGGGGGTGGAACGAGCAGCTGTCTACCCTTAGCAGGAGGGTTGCTGATTAATTACCTCTCCTGCTGCTGCTGCTGCTGGCTGTCCAGCAGCAGACTGAAGGTGGCTGCTGCTGTGCGCAGGTATATAAAGGCTCAGAGCCTATTATGACACGCGCAGCCAGCGTTCCATTGCCACATTCCGTCTACTGCAGGCGGGATACCTGGATGGCTGAATGTCACTGAGAAGCTCACAGAGACCGCCATAAGCAACAGTTTAAAAGAATGCCACAGACTAATCAACCAAACTTTTTGGGTTGGTTTCTCTTTTATAGTCTGCAGGCATTAAATGAAAGAAGTCAGTGTTCCAGCAGAGGGAGACAACGTTTCAGAAAAGGCATTGTAGCAAACCAAAAAAGAAATTTTAAGCGCAGCAGAGTAACCAGCTCACATACCTGTTAGCTCAGGTGAGTTTAAAAGGCTGCTGTTGATAACAAGGGCATTTGCTAAATAGATGGTGTGTGTGCAACAATATACTGAAAGGTCAATTATATTGTGCAGCTTATCTCACCACCTGTAGTTATTTAGGTGAAAGCTCCAAAATGCTTGCCTAATATGTCTGTTTATCCAAAAGGAAGTATAGAGGGAGAGCTAGATAGATAGCATTGCATTACATTACATTACATGGCAATGCAATGCACAGTTGCTGAAGTTGAACCAAAATGAGCTTGTCATCTGGCTTCTGCAACTTTTAACATGAAAAATCCAATGAGGAGAAGAAAAGCAAAGCCAAAGAGTCCATCCCAAAATCCGACAAACAAGCAAAATGAACAAAAAGCATTGAATTCAATTCTTTCTGATTTTAGAAACTGCATTAAAGAAGGGGTGCACCGGTCCTGGAGATACTGCAATACCAGGTCAATGCGTGGAGTGGACAGAGCAAGCTCTTTTTCCATCTCCCTGTTCTAAAAATCCATTTAATATATGGTCCCCAGATAGGGGACGTATCAGATATTAAACTGATAAGAACAGATACTACACTTGATCTTAGCCAAAAGGCCGAGAAGCGATAACCAGAATTGGTTTCCGACTACGGTGCCACCCAAGGATTCTGAAATGTCCATTTGTGGAGATGGCCACCTGGACTCCCGTTAAGAAGACATGCTGTCAACCTCTAGATCCCTCACATGCCTGCACTTTTCGGCTTGCTGCTGCTGCAATCCACGCGTTTTAGATCTGCATAACTCCACCTCTTTTAGCACAGTACCCTCAACCCCCGGCTGTTCCCACCCGCCTCAACACCGTTGGAAGGGAGGAGAACCAATTAAGGCGGGGGGGGGTGGAACGAGCAGCTGTCTACCCTTAGCAGGAGGGTTGCTGATTAATTACCTCTCCTGCTGCTGCTGCTGCTGGCTGTCCAGCAGCAGACTGAAGGTGGCTGCTGCTGTGCGCAGGTATATAAAGGCTCAGAGCCTATTATGACACGCGCAGCCAGCGTTCCATTGCCACATTCCGTCTACTGCAGGCGGGATACCTGGATGGCTGAATGTCACTGAGAAGCTCACAGAGACCGCCATAAGCAACAGTTTAAAAGAATGCCACAGACTAATCAACCAAACTTTTTGGGTTGGTTTCTCTTTTATAGTCTGCAGGCATTAAATGAAAGAAGTCAGTGTTCCAGCAGAGGGAGACAACGTTTCAGAAAAGGCATTGTAGCAAACCAAAAAAGAAATTTTAAGCGCAGCAGAGTAACCAGCTCACATACCTGTTAGCTCAGGTGAGTTTAAAAGGCTGCTGTTGATAACAAGGGCATTTGCTAAATAGATGGTGTGTGTGCAACAATATACTGAAAGGTCAATTATATTGTGCAGCTTATCTCACCACCTGTAGTTATTTAGGTGAAAGCTCCAAAATGCTTGCCTAATATGTCTGTTTATCCAAAAGGAAGTATAGAGGGAGAGCTAGATAGATAGCATTGCATTACATTACATTACATGGCAATGCAATGCACAGTTGCTGAAGTTGAACCAAAATGAGCTTGTCATCTGGCTTCTGCAACTTTTAACATGAAAAATCCAATGAGGAGAAGAAAAGCAAAGCCAAAGAGTCCATCCCAAAATCCGACAAACAAGCAAAATGAACAAAAAGCATTGAATTCAATTCTTTCTGATTTTAGAAACTGCATTAAAGAAGAGGTGCACCGGTCCTGGAGATACTGCAATACCAGGTCAATGCGTGGAGTGGACAGAGCAAGCTCTTTTTCCATCTCCCTGTTCTAAAAATCCATTTAATATATGGTCCCCAGATAGGGGACGTATCAGATATTAAACTGATAAGAACAGATACTACACTTGATCTTAGCCAAAAGGCCGAGAAGCTATAACCAGAATTGGTTTCCGACTACGGTGCCACCCAAGAATTCTGAAAAGTCCATTTGTGGAGATGGCCACCTGGACTCCCGTTAAGAAGACATGCTGTCAACCTCTAGATCCCTCACATGCCTGCACTTTTCGGCTTGCTGCTGCTGCAATCCACGCGTTTTAGATCTGCATAACTCCACCTCTTTTAGCACAGTACCCTCAACCCCCGGCTGTTCCCACCCGCCTCAACACCGTTGGAAGGGAGGAGAACCAATTAAGGCGGGGGGGGGGTGGAACGAGCAGCTGTCTACCCTTAGCAGGAGGGTTGCTGATTAATTACCTCTCCTGCTGCTGCTGCTGCTGGCTGTCCAGCAGCAGACTGAAGGTGGCTGCTGCTGTGCGCAGGTATATAAAGGCTCAGAGCCTATTATGACACGCGCAGCCAGCGTTCCATTGCCACATTCCGTCTACTGCAGGCGGGATACCTGGATGGCTGAATGTCACTGAGAAGCTCACAGAGACCGCCATAAGCAACAGTTTAAAAGAATGCCACAGACTAATCAACCAAACTTTTTGGGTTGGTTTCTCTTTTATAGTCTGCAGGCATTAAATGAAAGAAGTCAGTGTTCCAGCAGAGGGAGACAACGTTTCAGAAAAGGCATTGTAGCAAACCAAAAAAGAAATTTTAAGCGCAGCAGAGTAACCAGCTCACATACCTGTTAGCTCAGGTGAGTTTAAAAGGCTGCTGTTGATAACAAGGGCATTTGCTAAATAGATGGTGTGTGTGCAACAATATACTGAAAGGTCAATTATATTGTGCAGCTTATCTCACCACCTGTAGTTATTTAGGTGAAAGCTCCAAAATGCTTGCCTAATATGTCTGTTTATTCAAAAGGAAGTATAGAGGGAGAGCTAGATAGATAGCATTGCATTACATTACATTACATGGCAATGCAATGCACAGTTGCTGAAGTTGAACCAAAATGAGCTTGTCATCTGGCTTCTGCAACTTTTAACATGAAAAATCCAATGAGGAGAAGAAAAGCAAAGCCAAAGAGTCCATCCCAAAATCCGACAAACAAGCAAAATGAACAAAAAGCATTGAATTCAATTCTTTCTGATTTTAGAAACTGCATTAAAGAAGGGGTGCACCGGTCCTGGAGATACTGCAATACCAGGTCAATGCGTGGAGTGGACAGAGCAAGCTCTTTTTCCATCTCCCTGTTCTAAAAATCCATTTAATATATGGTCCCCAGATAGGGGACGTATCAGATATTAAACTGATAAGAACAGATACTACACTTGATCTTAGCCAAAAGGCCGAGAAGCGATAACCAGAATTGGTTTCCGACTACGGTGCCACCCAAGGATTCTGAAAAGTTCATTTGTGGAGATGGCCACCTGGACTCCCGTTAAGAAGACATGCTGTCAACCTCTAGATCCCTCACATGCCTGCACTTTTCGGCTTGCTGCTGCTGCAATCCACGCGTTTTAGATCTGCATAACTCCACCTCTTTTAGCACAGTACCCTCAACCCCCGGCTGTTCCCACCCGCCTCAACACCGTTGGAAGGGAGGAGAACCAATTAAGGCGGGGGGGGGTGGAACGAGCAGCTGTCTACCCTTAGCAGGAGGGTTGCTGATTAATTACCTCTCCTGCTGCTGCTGCTGCTGGCTGTCCAGCAGCAGACTGAAGGTGGCTGCTGCTGTGCGCAGGTATATAAAGGCTCAGAGCCTATTTTGACACGCGCAGCCAGCGTTCCATTGCCACATTCCGTCTACTGCAGGCGGGATACCTGGATGGCTGAATGTCACTGAGAAGCTCACAGAGACCGCCATAAGCAACAGTTTAAAAGAATGCCACAGACTAATCAACCAAACTTTTTGGGTTGGTTTCTCTTTTATAGTCTGCAGGCATTAAATGAAAGAAGTCAGTGTTCCAGCAGAGGGAGACAACGTTTCAGAAAAGGCATTGTAGCAAACCAAAAAAGAAATTTTAAGCGCAGCAGAGTAACCAGCTCACATACCTGTTAGCTCAGGTGAGTTTAAAAGGCTGCTGTTGATAACAAGGGCATTTGCTAAATAGATGGTGTGTGTGCAACAATATACTGAAAGGTCAATTATATTGTGCAGCTTATCTCACCACCTGTAGTTATTTAGGTGAAAGCTCCAAAATGCTTGCCTAATATGTCTGTTTATCCAAAAGGAAGTATAGAGGGAGAGCTAGATAGATAGCATTGCATTACATTACATTACATGGCAATGCAATGCACAGTTGCTGAAGTTGAACCAAAATGAGCTTGTCATCTGGCTTCTGCAACTTTTAACATGAAAAATCCAATGAGGAGAAGAAAAGCAAAGCCAAAGAGTCCATCCCAAAATCCGACAAACAAGCAAAATGAACAAAAAGCATTGAATTCAATTCTTTCTGATTTTAGAAACTGCATTAAAGAAGGGGTGCACCGGTCCTGGAGATACTGCAATACCAGGTCAATGCGTGGAGTGGACAGAGCAAGCTCTTTTTCCATCTCCCTGTTCTAAAAATCCATTTAATATATGGTCCCCAGATAGGGGACGTATCAGATATTAAACTGATAAGAACAGATACTACACTTGATCTTAGCCAAAAGGCCGAGAAGCGATAACCAGAATTGGTTTCCGACTACGGTGCCACCCAAGGATTCTGAAAAGTCCATTTGTGGAGATGGCCACCTGGACTCCCGTTAAGAAGACATGCTGTCAACCTCTAGATCCCTCACATGCCTGCACTTTTCGGCTTGCTGCTGCTGCAATCCACGCGTTTTAGATCTGCATAACTCCACCTCTTTTAGCACAGTACCCTCAACCCCCGGCTGTTCCCACCCGCCTCAACACTGTTGGAAGGGAGGAGAACCAATTAAGGCGGGGGGGGGGGTGGAACGAGCAGCTGTCTACCCTTAGCAGGAGGGTTGCTGATTAATTACCTCTCCTGCTGCTGCTGGCTGTCCAGCAGCAGACTGAAGGTGGCTGCTGCTGTGCGCAGGTATATAAAGGCTCAGAGCCTATTATGACACGCGCAGCCAGCGTTCCATTGCCACATTCCGTCTACTGCAGGCGGGATACCTGGATGGCTGAATGTCACTGAGAAGCTCACAGAGACCGCCATAAGCAACAGTTTAAAAGAATGCCACAGACTAATCAACCAAACTTTTTGGGTTGGTTTCTCTTTTATAGTCTGCAGGCATTAAATGAAAGAAGTCAGTGTTCCAGCAGAGGGAGACAACGTTTCAGAAAAGGCATTGTAGCAAACCAAAAAAGAAATTTTAAGCGCAGCAGAGTAACCAGCTCACATACCTGTTAGCTCAGGTGAGTTTAAAAGGCTGCTGTTGATAACAAGGGCATTTGCTAAATAGATGGTGTGTGTGCAACAATATACTGAAAGGTCAATTATATTGTGCAGCTTATCTCACCACCTGTAGTTATTTAGGTGAAAGCTCCAAAATGCTTGCCTAATATGTCTGTTTATCCAAAAGGAAGTATAGAGGGAGAGCTAGATAGATAGCATTGCATTACATTACATTACATGGCAATGCAATGCACAGTTGCTGAAGTTGAACCAAAATGAGCTTGTCATCTGGCTTCTGCAACTTTTAACATGAAAAATCCAATGAGGAGAAGAAAAGCAAAGCCAAAGAGTCCATCCCAAAATCCGACAAACAAGCAAAATGAACAAAAAGCATTGAATTCAATTCTTTCTGATTTTAGAAACTGCATTAAAGAAGGGGTACACCGGTCCTGGAGATACTGCAATACCAGGTCAATGCGTGGAGTGGACAGAGCAAGCTCTTTTTCCATCTCCCTGTTCTAAAAATCCATTTAATATATGGTCCCCAGATAGGGGACGTATCAGATATTAAACTGATAAGAACAGATACTACACTTGATCTTAGCCAAAAGGCCGAGAAGCGATAACCAGAATTGGTTTCCGACTACGGTGCCACCCAAGGATTCTGAAAAGTCCATTTGTGGAGATGGCCACCTGGACTCCCGTTAAGAAGACATGCTGTCAACCTCTAGATCCCTCACATGCCTGCACTTTTCGGCTTGCTGCTGCTGCAATCCACGCGTTTTAGATCTGCATAACTCCACCTCTTTTAGCACAGTACCCTCAACCCCCGGCTGTTCCCACCCGCCTCAACACCGTTGGAAGGGAGGAGAACCAATTAAGGCGGGGGGGGGGGTGGAACGAGCAGCTGTCTACCCTTAGCAGGAGGGTTGCTGATTAATTACCTCTCCTGCTGCTGCTGCTGCTGGCTGTCCAGCAGCAGACTGAAGGTGGCTGCTGCTGTGCGCAGGTATATAAAGGCTCAGAGCCTATTATGACACGCGCAGCCAGCGTTCCATTGCCACATTCCGTCTACTGCAGGCGGGATACCTGGATGGCTGAATGTCACTGAGAAGCTCACAGAGACCGCCATAAGCAACAGTTTAAAAGAATGCCACAGACTAATCAACCAAACTTTTTGGGTTGGTTTCTCTTTTATAGTCTGCAGGCATTAAATGAAAGAAGTCAGTGTTCCAGCAGAGGGAGACAACGTTTCAGAAAAGGCATTGTAGCAAACCAAAAAAGAAATTTTAAGCGCAGCAGAGTAAACAGCTCACATACCTGTTTGCTCAGGTGAGTTTAAAAGGCTGCTGTTGATAACAAGGGCATTTGCTAAATAGATGGTGTGTGTGCAACAATATACTGAAAGGTCAATTATATTGTGCAGCTTATCTCACCACCTGTAGTTATTTAGGTGAAAGCTCCAAAATGCTTGCCTAATATGTCTGTTTATCCAAAAGGAAGTATAGAGGGAGAGCTAGCTAGATAGCATTGCATTACATTACATTACATGGCAATGCAATGCACAGTTGCTGAAGTTGAACCAAAATGAGCTTGTCATCTGGCTTCTGCAACTTTTAACATGAAAAATCCAATGAGGAGAAGAAAAGCAAAGCCAAAGAGTCCATCCCAAAATCCGACAAACAAGCAAAATGAACAAAAAGCATTGAATTCAATTCTTTCTGATTTTAGAAACTGCATTAAAGAAGGGGTGCACCGGTCCTGGAGATACTGCAATACCAGGTCAATGCGTGGAGTGGACAGAGCAAGCTCTTTTTCCATCTCCCTGTTCTAAAAATCCATTTAATATATGGTCCCCAGATAGGGGACGTATCAGATATTAAACTGATAAGAACAGATACTACACTTGATCTTAGCCAAAAGGCCGAGAAGCGATAACCAGAATTGGTTTCCGACTACGGTGCCACCCAAGGATTCTGAAAAGTCCATTTGTGGAGATGGCCACCTGGACTCCCGTTAAGAAGACATGCTGTCAACCTCTAGATCCCTCACATGCCTGCACTTTTCGGCTTGCTGTTGCTGCAATCCACGCGTTTTAGATCTGCATAACTCCACCTCTTTTAGCACAGTACCCTCAACCCCCGGCTGTTCCCACCCGCCTCAACACCGTTGGAAGGGAGGAGAACCAATTAAGGCGGGGGGGGGGTGGAACGAGCAGCTGTCTACCCTTAGCAGGAGGGTTGCTGATTAATTACCTCTCCTGCTGCTGCTGCTGCTGGCTGTCCAGCAGCAGACTGAAGGTGGCTGCTGCTGTGCGCAGGTATATAAAGGCTCAGAGCCTATTATGACACGCGCAGCCAGCGTTCCATTGCCACATTCCGTCTACTGCAGGCGGGATACCTGGATGGCTGAATGTCACTGAGAAGCTCACAGAGACCGCCATAAGCAACAGTTTAAAAGAATGCCACAGACTAATCAACCAAACTTTTTGGGTTGGTTTCTCTTTTATAGTCTGCAGGCATTAAATGAAAGAAGTCAGTGTTCCAGCAGAGGGAGACAACGTTTCAGAAAAGGCATTGTAGCAAACCAAAAAAGAAATTTTAAGCGCAGCAGAGTAACCAGCTCACATACCTGTTAGCTCAGGTGAGTTTAAAAGGCTGCTGTTGATAACAAGGGCATTTGCTAAATAGATGGTGTGTGTGCAACAATATACTGAAAGGTCAATTATATTGTGCAGCTTATCTCACCACCTGTAGTTATTTAGGTGAAAGCTCCAAAATGCTTGCCTAATATGTCTGTTTATCCAAAAGGAAGTATAGAGGGAGAGCTAGATAGATAGCATTGCATTACATTACATTACATGGCAATGCAATGCACAGTTGCTGAAGTTGAACCAAAATGAGCTTGTCATCTGGCTTCTGCAACTTTTAACATGAAAAATCCAATGAGGAGAAGAAAAGCAAAGCCAAAGAGTCCATCCCAAAATCCGACAAACAAGCAAAATGAACAAAAAGCATTGAATTCAATTCTTTCTGATTTTAGAAACTGCATTAAAGAAGGGGTGCACCGGTCCTGGAGATACTGCAATACCAGGTCAATGCGTGGAGTGGACAGAGCAAGCTCTTTTTCCATCTCCCTGTTCTAAAAATCCATTTAATATATGGTCCCCAGATAGGGGACGTATCAGATATTAAACTGATAAGAACAGATACTACACTTGATCTTAGCCAAAAGGCCGAGAAGCGATAACCAGAATTGGTTTCCGACTACGGTGCCACCCAAGGATTCTGAAAAGTCCATTTGTGGAGATGGCCACCTGGACTCCCGTTAAGAAGACATGCTGTCAACCTCTAGATCCCTCACATGCCTGCACTTTTCGGCTTGCTGCTGCTGCAATCCACGCGTTTTAGATCTGCATAACTCCACCTCTTTTAGCACAGTACCCTCAACCCCCGGCTGTTCCCACCCGCCTCAACACCGTTGGAAGGGAGGAGAACCAATTAAGGCGGGGGGGGGGTGGAACGAGCAGCTGTCTACCCTTAGCAGGAGGGTTGCTGATTAATTACCTCTCCTGCTGCTGCTGCTGCTGGCTGTCCAGCAGCAGACTGAAGGTGGCTGCTGCTGTGCGCAGGTATATAAAGGATCAGAGCCTATTATGACACGCGCAGCCAGCGTTCCATTGCCACATTCCATCTACTGCAGGCGGGATACCTGGATGGCTGAATGTCACTGAGAAGCTCACAGAGACCGCCATAAGCAACAGTTTAAAAGAATGCCACAGACTAATCAACCAAACTTTTTGGGTTGGTTTCTCTTTTATAGTCTGCAGGCATTAAATGAAAGAAGTCAGTGTTCCAGCAGAGGGAGACAACGTTTCAGAAAAGGCATTGTAGCAAACCAAAAAAGAAATTTTAAGCGCAGCAGAGTAACCAGCTCACATACCTGTTAGCTCAGGTGAGTTTAAAAGGCTGCTATTGATAACAAGGGCATTTGCTAAATAGATGGTGTGTGTGCAACAATATACTGAAAGGTCAATTATATTGTGCAGCTTATCTCACCACCTGTAGTTATTTAGGTGAAAGCTCCAAAATGCTTGCCTAATATGTCTGTTTATTCAAAAGGAAGTATAGAGGGAGAGCTAGATAGATAGCATTGCATTACATTACATTACATGGCAATGCAATGCACAGTTGCTGAAGTTGAACCAAAATGAGCTTGTCATCTGGCTTCTGCAACTTTTAACATGAAAAATCCAATGAGGAGAAGAAAAGCAAAGCCAAAGAGTCCATCCCAAAATCCGACAAACAAGCAAAATGAACAAAAAGCATTGAATTCAATTCTTTCTGATTTTAGAAACTGCATTAAAGAAGGGGTGCACCGGTCCTGGAGATACTGCAATACCAGGTCAATGCGTGGAGTGGACAGAGCAAGCTCTTTTTCCATCTCCCTGTTCTAAAAATCCATTTAATATATGGTCCCCAGATAGGGGACGTATCAGATATTAAACTGATAAGAACAGATACTACACTTGATCTTAGCCAAAAGGCCGAGAAGCGATAACCAGAATTGGTTTCCGACTACGGTGCCACCCAAGGATTCTGAAAAGTTCATTTGTGGAGATGGCCACCTGGACTCCCGTTAAGAAGACATGCTGTCAACCTCTAGATCCCTCACATGCCTGCACTTTTCGGCTTGCTGCTGCTGCAATCCACGCGTTTTAGATCTGCATAACTCCACCTCTTTTAGCACAGTACCCTCAACCCCCGGCTGTTCCCACCCGCCTCAACACCGTTGGAAGGGAGGAGAACCAATTAAGGCGGGGGGGGGTGGAACGAGCAGCTGTCTACCCTTAGCAGGAGGGTTGCTGATTAATTACCTCTCCTGCTGCTGCTGCTGCTGGCTGTCCAGCAGCAGACTGAAGGTGGCTGCTGCTGTGCGCAGGTATATAAAGGCTCAGAGCCTATTTTGACACGCGCAGCCAGCGTTCCATTGCCACATTCCGTCTACTGCAGGCGGGATACCTGGATGGCTGAATGTCACTGAGAAGCTCACAGAGACCGCCATAAGCAACAGTTTAAAAGAATGCCACAGACTAATCAACCAAACTTTTTGGGTTGGTTTCTCTTTTATAGTCTGCAGGCATTAAATGAAAGAAGTCAGTGTTCCAGCAGAGGGAGACAACGTTTCAGAAAAGGCATTGTAGCAAACCAAAAAAGAAATTTTAAGCGCAGCAGAGTAACCAGCTCACATACCTGTTAGCTCAGGTGAGTTTAAAAGGCTGCTGTTGATAACAAGGGCATTTGCTAAATAGATGGTGTGTGTGCAACAATATACTGAAAGGTCAATTATATTGTGCAGCTTATCTCACCACCTGTAGTTATTTAGGTGAAAGCTCCAAAATGCTTGCCTAATATGTCTGTTTATCCAAAAGGAAGTATAGAGGGAGAGCTAGATAGATAGCATTGCATTACATTACATTACATGGCAATGCAATGCACAGTTGCTGAAGTTGAACCAAAATGAGCTTGTCATCTGGCTTCTGCAACTTTTAACATGAAAAATCCAATGAGGAGAAGAAAAGCAAAGCCAAAGAGTCCATCCCAAAATCCGACAAACAAGCAAAATGAACAAAAAGCATTGAATTCAATTCTTTCTGATTTTAGAAACTGCATTAAAGAAGGGGTGCACCGGTCCTGGAGATACTGCAATACCAGGTCAATGCGTGGAGTGGACAGAGCAAGCTCTTTTTCCATCTCCCTGTTCTAAAAATCCATTTAATATATGGTCCCCAGATAGGGGACGTATCAGATATTAAACTGATAAGAACAGATACTACACTTGATCTTAGCCAAAAGGCCGAGAAGCGATAACCAGAATTGGTTTCCGACTACGGTGCCACCCAAGGATTCTGAAAAGTCCATTTGTGGAGATGGCCACCTGGACTCCCGTTAAGAAGACATGCTGTCAACCTCTAGATCCCTCACATGCCTGCACTTTTCGGCTTGCTGCTGCTGCAATCCACGCGTTTTAGATCTGCATAACTCCACCTCTTTTAGCACAGTACCCTCAACCCCCGGCTGTTCCCACCCGCCTCAACACCGTTGGAAGGGAGGAGAACCAATTAAGGCGGGGGGGGGGGTGGAACGAGCAGCTGTCTACCCTTAGCAGGAGGGTTGCTGATTAATTACCTCTCCTGCTGCTGCTGGCTGTCCAGCAGCAGACTGAAGGTGGCTGCTGCTGTGCGCAGGTATATAAAGGCTCAGAGCCTATTATGACACGCGCAGCCAGCGTTCCATTGCCACATTCCGTCTACTGCAGGCGGGATACCTGGATGGCTGAATGTCACTGAGAAGCTCACAGAGACCGCCATAAGCAACAGTTTAAAAGAATGCCACAGACTAATCAACCAAACTTTTTGGGTTGGTTTCTCTTTTATAGTCTGCAGGCATTAAATGAAAGAAGTCAGTGTTCCAGCAGAGGGAGACAACGTTTCAGAAAAGGCATTGTAGCAAACCAAAAAAGAAATTTTAAGCGCAGCAGAGTAACCAGCTCACATACCTGTTAGCTCAGGTGAGTTTAAAAGGCTGCTGTTGATAACAAGGGCATTTGCTAAATAGATGGTGTGTGTGCAACAATATACTGAAAGGTCAATTATATTGTGCAGCTTATCTCACCACCTGTAGTTATTTAGGTGAAAGCTCCAAAATGCTTGCCTAATATGTCTGTTTATCCAAAAGGAAGTATAGAGGGAGAGCTAGATAGATAGCATTGCATTACATTACATTACATGGCAATGCAATGCACAGTTGCTGAAGTTGAACCAAAATGAGCTTGTCATCTGGCTTCTGCAACTTTTAACATGAAAAATCCAATGAGGAGAAGAAAAGCAAAGCCAAAGAGTCCATCCCAAAATCCGACAAACAAGCAAAATGAACAAAAAGCATTGAATTCAATTCTTTCTGATTTTAGAAACTGCATTAAAGAAGGGGTACACCGGTCCTGGAGATACTGCAATACCAGGTCAATGCGTGGAGTGGACAGAGCAAGCTCTTTTTCCATCTCCCTGTTCTAAAAATCCATTTAATATATGGTCCCCAGATAGGGGACGTATCAGATATTAAACTGATAAGAACAGATACTACACTTGATCTTAGCCAAAAGGCCGAGAAGCGATAACCAGAATTGGTTTCCGACTACGGTGCCACCCAAGGATTCTGAAAAGTCCATTTGTGGAGATGGCCACCTGGACTCCCGTTAAGAAGACATGCTGTCAACCTCTAGATCCCTCACATGCCTGCACTTTTCGGCTTGCTGCTGCTGCAATCCACGCGTTTTAGATCTGCATAACTCCACCTCTTTTAGCACAGTACCCTCAACCCCCGGCTGTTCCCACCCGCCTCAACACCGTTGGAAGGGAGGAGAACCAATTAAGGCGGGGGGGGGGGTGGAACGAGCAGCTGTCTACCCTTAGCAGGAGGGTTGCTGATTAATTACCTCTCCTGCTGCTGCTGCTGCTGGCTGTCCAGCAGCAGACTGAAGGTGGCTGCTGCTGTGCGCAGGTATATAAAGGCTCAGAGCCTATTATGACACGCGCAGCCAGCGTTCCATTGCCACATTCCGTCTACTGCAGGCGGGATACCTGGATGGCTGAATGTCACTGAGAAGCTCACAGAGACCGCCATAAGCAACAGTTTAAAAGAATGCCACAGACTAATCAACCAAACTTTTTGGGTTGGTTTCTCTTTTATAGTCTGCAGGCATTAAATGAAAGAAGTCAGTGTTCCAGCAGAGGGAGACAACGTTTCAGAAAAGGCATTGTAGCAAACCAAAAAAGAAATTTTAAGCGCAGCAGAGTAAACAGCTCACATACCTGTTTGCTCAGGTGAGTTTAAAAGGCTGCTGTTGATAACAAGGGCATTTGCTAAATAGATGGTGTGTGTGCAACAATATACTGAAAGGTCAATTATATTGTGCAGCTTATCTCACCACCTGTAGTTATTTAGGTGAAAGCTCCAAAATGCTTGCCTAATATGTCTGTTTATCCAAAAGGAAGTATAGAGGGAGAGCTAGCTAGATAGCATTGCATTACATTACATTACATGGCAATGCAATGCACAGTTGCTGAAGTTGAACCAAAATGAGCTTGTCATCTGGCTTCTGCAACTTTTAACATGAAAAATCCAATGAGGAGAAGAAAAGCAAAGCCAAAGAGTCCATCCCAAAATCCGACAAACAAGCAAAATGAACAAAAAGCATTGAATTCAATTCTTTCTGATTTTAGAAACTGCATTAAAGAAGGGGTGCACCGGTCCTGGAGATACTGCAATACCAGGTCAATGCGTGGAGTGGACAGAGCAAGCTCTTTTTCCATCTCCCTGTTCTAAAAATCCATTTAATATATGGTCCCCAGATAGGGGACGTATCAGATATTAAACTGATAAGAACAGATACTACACTTGATCTTAGCCAAAAGGCCGAGAAGCGATAACCAGAATTGGTTTCCGACTACGGTGCCACCCAAGGATTCTGAAAAGTCCATTTGTGGAGATGGCCACCTGGACTCCCGTTAAGAAGACATGCTGTCAACCTCTAGATCCCTCACATGCCTGCACTTTTCGGCTTGCTGTTGCTGCAATCCACGCGTTTTAGATCTGCATAACTCCACCTCTTTTAGCACAGTACCCTCAACCCCCGGCTGTTCCCACCCGCCTCAACACCGTTGGAAGGGAGGAGAACCAATTAAGGCGGGGGGGGGGTGGAACGAGCAGCTGTCTACCCTTAGCAGGAGGGTTGCTGATTAATTACCTCTCCTGCTGCTGCTGCTGCTGGCTGTCCAGCAGCAGACTGAAGGTGGCTGCTGCTGTGCGCAGGTATATAAAGGCTCAGAGCCTATTATGACACGCGCAGCCAGCGTTCCATTGCCACATTCCGTCTACTGCAGGCGGGATACCTGGATGGCTGAATGTCACTGAGAAGCTCACAGAGACCGCCATAAGCAACAGTTTAAAAGAATGCCACAGACTAATCAACCAAACTTTTTGGGTTGGTTTCTCTTTTATAGTCTGCAGGCATTAAATGAAAGAAGTCAGTGTTCCAGCAGAGGGAGACAACGTTTCAGAAAAGGCATTGTAGCAAACCAAAAAAGAAATTTTAAGCGCAGCAGAGTAACCAGCTCACATACCTGTTAGCTCAGGTGAGTTTAAAAGGCTGCTGTTGATAACAAGGGCATTTGCTAAATAGATGGTGTGTGTGCAACAATATACTGAAAGGTCAATTATATTGTGCAGCTTATCTCACCACCTGTAGTTATTTAGGTGAAAGCTCCAAAATGCTTGCCTAATATGTCTGTTTATCCAAAAGGAAGTATAGAGGGAGAGCTAGATAGATAGCATTGCATTACATTACATTACATGGCAATGCAATGCACAGTTGCTGAAGTTGAACCAAAATGAGCTTGTCATCTGGCTTCTGCAACTTTTAACATGAAAAATCCAATGAGGAGAAGAAAAGCAAAGCCAAAGAGTCCATCCCAAAATCCGACAAACAAGCAAAATGAACAAAAAGCATTGAATTCAATTCTTTCTGATTTTAGAAACTGCATTAAAGAAGGGGTGCACCGGTCCTGGAGATACTGCAATACCAGGTCAATGCGTGGAGTGGACAGAGCAAGCTCTTTTTCCATCTCCCTGTTCTAAAAATCCATTTAATATATGGTCCCCAGATAGGGGACGTATCAGATATTAAACTGATAAGAACAGATACTACACTTGATCTTAGCCAAAAGGCCGAGAAGCGATAACCAGAATTGGTTTCCGACTACGGTGCCACCCAAGGATTCTGAAAAGTCCATTTGTGGAGATGGCCACCTGGACTCCCGTTAAGAAGACATGCTGTCAACCTCTAGATCCCTCACATGCCTGCACTTTTCGGCTTGCTGCTGCTGCAATCCACGCGTTTTAGATCTGCATAACTCCACCTCTTTTAGCACAGTACCCTCAACCCCCGGCTGTTCCCACCCGCCTCAACACCGTTGGAAGGGAGGAGAACCAATTAAGGCGGGGGGGGGGTGGAACGAGCAGCTGTCTACCCTTAGCAGGAGGGTTGCTGATTAATTACCTCTCCTGCTGCTGCTGCTGCTGGCTGTCCAGCAGCAGACTGAAGGTGGCTGCTGCTGTGCGCAGGTATATAAAGGATCAGAGCCTATTATGACACGCGCAGCCAGCGTTCCATTGCCACATTCCATCTACTGCAGGCGGGATACCTGGATGGCTGAATGTCACTGAGAAGCTCACAGAGACCGCCATAAGCAACAGTTTAAAAGAATGCCACAGACTAATCAACCAAACTTTTTGGGTTGGTTTCTCTTTTATAGTCTGCAGGCATTAAATGAAAGAAGTCAGTGTTCCAGCAGAGGGAGACAACGTTTCAGAAAAGGCATTGTAGCAAACCAAAAAAGAAATTTTAAGCGCAGCAGAGTAACCAGCTCACATACCTGTTAGCTCAGGTGAGTTTAAAAGGCTGCTATTGATAACAAGGGCATTTGCTAAATAGATGGTGTGTGTGCAACAATATACTGAAAGGTCAATTATATTGTGCAGCTTATCTCACCACCTGTAGTTATTTAGGTGAAAGCTCCAAAATGCTTGCCTAATATGTCTGTTTATCCAAAAGGAAGTATAGAGGGAGAGCTAGATAGATAGCATTGCATTACATTACATTACATGGCAATGCAATGCACAGTTGCTGAAGTTGAACCAAAATGAGCTTGTCATCTGGCTTCTGCAACTTTTAACATGAAAAATCCAATGAGGAGAAGAAAAGCAAAGCCAAAGAGTCCATCCCAAAATCCGACAAACAAGCAAAATGAACAAAAAGCATTGAATTCAATTCTTTCTGATTTTAGAAACTGCATTAAAGAAGGGGTGCACCGGTCCTGGAGATACTGCAATACCAGGTCAATGCGTGGAGTGGACAGAGCAAGCTCTTTTTCCATCTCCCTGTTCTAAAAATCCATTTAATATATGGTCCCCAGATAGGGGACGTATCAGATATTAAACTGATAAGAACAGATTTTTTTTTTTATCGAAAGCCCGAATTCGTGTACAAAACCCGAGTGCGCTTAAAAAAGTGACAAGTGCCACAAAAAAAGTGCACTAGGATGCTGGTCTTCTTGAAACCCTCTCCAAAAGGAGAAGGGTCCCCCAAACCATTCCCCGTCCCTCCGAGCCAAAAGGCCACAGCGAGGAACAGGGACAAAAAGCCACCTCCAGCCGAAGCCAGAGGCGACCCAATCTTACCCCCAGCACCTGCCCGAGTTCTCACCCGAGCAAGGCACTGGGAGCCAAAGACTGTGCTCCCCTCCCGGAAGAGGGGAGCCAACAATGCTCTCCTCCCGAAAGAGGAGAGCCAGGGGGGTTCAGGGGGGAGCGGAACCTGATGGCCACACACTCCCCCCCTAGACCTGCCAAGAGAGGAACCCGTAAGGGAACCGCATCCCGACAAAATCCTAGTAGGACGTGACACACGTGAATAAGTGGACACACAGTGACAAAGAAATTAAATAAATAGTGAAGGTTTCACAGTATAATACTGCCCGGACCTTCGACCGGGAATTGAAAAATTCCCCATCCTAAGGCCAGAAGGCCCGGAATAAGGGTGTGTGCGAAGAAAGAAAATTTGAAGTGCTTGTGCAAATGTGCCATAAACTCAAGTGGGGTTCCCAATCCCAGTGAGTTAAGGCACCCCAGGGTCACCACTCCTGGGGCACTTCACACTTCGGGCTTTCGATCTTCCCCGGCCCAATGGCGTCGATCCTGGGGGGCCATGCTTTCCACCAGATGACTATATTAGCCACCTGGCGTACTAACAAGCGCCTAAACCCCAGTGTGCATAATGTATTAATCTACTAGGGCGGCCAACATTCAAAACCGCCTTTTCGAAAGATACTACACTTGATCTTAGCCAAAAGGCCGAGAAGCGATAACCAGAATTGGTTTCCGACTACGGTGCCACCCAAGGATTCTGAAAAGTCCATTTGTGGAGATGGCCACCTGGACTCCCGTTAAGAAGACATGCTGTCAACCTCTAGATCCCTCACATGCCTGCACTTTTCGGCTTGCTGCTGCTGCAATCCACGCGTTTTAAATCTGCATAACTCCACCTCTTTTAGCACAGTACCCTCAACCCCCGGCTGTTCCCACCCGCCTCAACACCGTTGGAAGGGAGGAGAACCAATTAAGGCGGGGGGGGGGGTGGAACGAGCAGCTGTCTACCCTTAGCAGGAGGGTTGCTGATTAATTACCTCTCCTGCTGCTGCTGCTGCTGGCTGTCCAGCAGCAGACTGAAGGTGGCTGCTGCTGTGCGCAGGTATATAAAGGCTCAGAGCCTATTATGACACGCGCAGCCAGCGTTCCATTGCCACATTCCGTCTACTGCAGGCGGGATACCTGGATGGCTGAATGTCACTGAGAAGCTCACAGAGACCGCCATAAGCAACAGTTTAAAAGAATGCCACAGACTAATCAACCAAACTTTTTGGGTTGGTTTCTCTTTTATAGTCTGCAGGCATTAAATGAAAGAAGTCAGTGTTCCAGCAGAGGGAGACAACGTTTCAGAAAAGGCATTGTAGCAAACCAAAAAAGAAATTTTAAGCGCAGCAGAGTAACCAGCTCACATACCTGTTAGCTCAGGTGAGTTTAAAAGGCTGCTGTTGATAACAAGGGCATTTGCTAAATAGATGGTGTGTGTGCAACAATATACTGAAAGGTCAATTATATTGTGCAGCTTATCTCACCACCTGTAGTTATTTAGGTGAAAGCTCCAAAATGCTTGCCTAATATGTCTGTTTATCCAAAAGGAAGTATAGAGGGAGAGCTAGATAGATAGCATTGCATTACATTACATTACATGGCAATGCAATGCACAGTTGCTGAAGTTGAACCAAAATGAGCTTGTCATCTGGCTTCTGCAACTTTTAAGATGAAAAATCCAATGAGGAGAAGAAAAGCAAAGCCAAAGAGTCCATCCCAAAATCCGACAAACAAGCAAAATGAACAAAAAGCATTGAATTCAATTCTTTCTGATTTTAGAAACTGCATTAAAGAAGGGGTGCACCGGTCCTGGAGATACTGCAATACCAGGTCAATGCGTGGAGTGGACAGAGCAAGCTCTTTTTCCATCTCCCTGTTCTAAAAATCCATTTAATATATGGTCCCCAGATAGGGGACGTATCAGATATTAAACTGATAAGAACAGATACTACACTTGATCTTAGCCAAAAGGCCGAGAAGCGATAACCAGAATTGGTTTCCGACTACGGTGCCACCCAAGGATTCTGAAAAGTCCATTTGTGGAGATGGCCACCTGGACTCCCGTTAAGAAGACATGCTGTCAACCTCTAGATCCCTCACATGCCTGCACTTTTCGGCTTGCTGCTGCTGCAATCCACGCGTTTTAGATCTGCATAACTCCACCTCTTTTAGCACAGTACCCTCAACCCCCGGCTGTTCCCACCCGCCTCAACACCGTTGGAAGGGAGGAGAACCAATTAAGGCGGGGGGGGGTGGAACGAGCAGCTGTCTACCCTTAGCAGGAGGGTTGCTGATTAATTACCTCTCCTGCTGCTGCTGCTGCTGGCTGTCCAGCAGCAGACTGAAGGTGGCTGCTGCTGTGCGCAGGTATATAAAGGCTCAGAGCCTATTATGACACGCGCAGCCAGCGTTCCATTGCCACATTCCGTCTACTGCAGGCGGGATACCTGGATGGCTGAATGTCACTGAGAAGCTCACAGAGACCGCCATAAGCAACAGTTTAAAAGAATGCCACAGACTAATCAACCAAACTCTTTGGGTTGGTTTCTCTTTTATAGTCTGCAGGCATTAAATGAAAGAAGTCAATGTTCCAGCAGAGGGAGACAACGTTTCAGAAAAGGCATTGTAGCAAACCAAAAAAGAAATTTTAAGCGCAGCAGAGTAACCAGCGCACATACCTGTTAGCTCAGGTGAGTTTAAAAGGCTGCTGTTGATAACAAGGGCATTTGCTAAATAGATGGTGTGTGTGCAACAATATACTGAAAGGTCAATTATATTGTGCAGCTTATCTCACCACCTGTAGTTATTTAGGTGAAAGCTCCAAAATGCTTGCCTAATATGTCTGTTTATCCTAAAGGAAGTATAGAGGGAGAGCTAGATAGATAGCATTGCATTACATTACATTACATGGCAATGCAATGCACAGTTGCTGAAGTTGAACCAAAATGAGCTTGTCATCTGGCTTCTGCAACTTTTAACATGAAAAATCCAATGAGGAGAAGAAAAGCAAAGCCAAAGAGTCCATCCCAAAATCCGACAAACAAGCAAAATGAACAAAAAGCATTGAATTCAATTCTTTCTGATTTTAGAAACTGCATTAAAGAAGGGGTGCACCGGTCCTGGAGATACTGCAATACCAGGTCAATGCGTGGAGTGGACAGAGCAAGCTCTTTTTCCATCTCCCTGTTCTAAAAATCCATTTAATATATGGTCCCCAGATAGGGGACGTATCAGATATTAAACTGATAAGAACAGACACTACACTTGATCTTAGCCAAAAGGCCGAGAAGCGATAACCAGAATTGGTTTCCGACTACAGTGCCACCCAAGGATTCTGAAAAGTCCATTTGTGGAGATGGCCACCTGGACTCCCGTTAAGAAGACATGCTGTCAACCTCTAGATCCCTCACATGCCTGCACTTTTCGGCTTGCTGCTGCTGCAATCCACGCGTTTTAGATCTGCATAACTCCACCTCTTTTAGCACAGTACCCTCAACCCCCGGCTGTTCCCACCCGCCTCAACACCGTTGGAAGGGAGGAGAACCAATTAAGGCGGGGGGGGTGGAACGAGCAGCTGTCTACCCTTAGCAGGAGGGTTGCTGATTAATTACCTCTCCTGCTGCTGCTGCTGCTGGCTGTCCAGCAGCAGACTGAAGGTGGCTGCTGCTGTGCGCAGGTATATAAAGGCTCAGAGCCTATTATGACACGCGCAGCCAGCGTTCCATTGCCACATTCCGTCTACTGCAGGCGGGATACCTGGATGGCTGAATGTCACTGAGAAGCTCACAGAGACCGCCATAAGCAACAGTTTAAAAGAATGCCACAGACTAATCAACCAAACTTTTTGGGTTGGTTTCTCTTTTATAGTCTGCAGGCATTAAATGAAAGAAGTCAGTGTTCCAGCAGAGGGAGACAACGTTTCAGAAAAGGCATTGTAGCAAACCAAAAAAGAAATTTTAAGCGCAGCAGAGTAAGCAGCTCACATACCTGTTAGCTCAGGTGACTTTAAAAGGCTGCTGTTGATAACAAGGGCATTTGCTAAATAGATGGTGTGTGTGCAACAATATACTGAAAGGTCAATTATATTATGCAGCTTATCTCACCACCTGTAGTTATTTAGGTGAAAGCTCCAAAATGCTTGCCTAATATGTCTGTTTATCCAAAAGGAAGTATAGAGGGAGAGCTAGATAGATAGCATTGCATTACATTACATTACATGGCAATGCAATGCACAGTTGCTGAAGTTGAACCAAAATGAGCTTGTCATCTGGCTTCTGCAACTTTTAACATGAAAAATCCAATGAGGAGAAGAAAAGCAAAGCCAAAGAGTCCATCCCAAAATCCGACAAACAAGCAAAATGAACAAAAAGCATTGAATTCAATTCTTTCTGATTTTAGAAACTGCATTAAAGAAGGGGTGCACAGGTCCTGGAGATACTGCAATACCAGGTCAATGCGTGGAGTGGACAGAGCAAGCTCTTTTTCCATCTCCCTGTTCTAAAAATCCATTTAATATATGGTCCCCAGATAGGGGACGTATCAGATATTAAACTGATAAGAACAGATACTACACTTGATCTTAGCCAAAAGGCCGAGAAGCGATAACCAGAATTGGTTTCCGACTACGGTGCCACCCAAGGATTCTGAAAAGTCCATTTGTGGAGATGGCCACCTGGACTCCCGTTAAGAAGACATGCTGTCAACCTCTAGATCCCTCACATGCCTGCACTTTTCGGCTTGCTGCTGCTGCAATCCACGCGTTTTAGATCTGCATAACTCCACCTCTTTTAGCACAGTACCCTCAACCCCCGGCTGTTCCCACCCGCCTCAACACCGTTGGAAGGGAGGAGAACCAATTAAGGCGGAGGGGGGGGTGGAACGAGCAGCTGTCTACCCTTAGCAGGAGGGTTGCTGATTAATTACCTCTCCTGCTGCTGCTGCTGCTGGCTGTCCAGCAGCAGACTGAAGGTGGCTGCTGCTGAGCGCAGGTATATAAAGGCTCAGAGCCTATTATGACACGCGCAGCCAGCGTTCCATTGCCACATTCCGTCTACTGCAGGCGGGATACCTGGATGGCTGAATGTCACTGAGAAGCTCACAGAGACCGCCATAAGCAACAGTTTAAAAGAATGCCACAGACTAATCAACCAAACTTTTTGGGTTGGTTTCTCTTTTATAGTCTGCAGGCATTAAATGAAAGAAGTCAGTGTTCCAGCAGAGGGAGACAACGTTTCAGAAAAGGCATTGTAGCAAACCAAAAAAGAAATTTTAAGCGCAGCAGAGTAACCAGCTCACATACCTGTTAGCTCAGGTGAGTTTAAAAGGCTGCTGTTGATAACAAGGGCATTTGCTAAATAGATGGTGTGTGTGCAACAATATACTGAAAGGTCAATTATATTGTGCAGCTTATCTCACCACCTGTAGTTATTTAGGTGAAAGCTCCAAAATGCTTGCCTAATATGTCTGTTTATCCAAAAGGAAGTATAGAGGGAGAGCTAGATAGATAGCATTGCATTACATTACATTACATGGCAATGCAATGCACAGTTGCTGAAGTTGAACCAAAATGAGCTTGTCATCTGGCTTCTGCAACTTTTAACATGAAAAATCCAATGAGGAGAAGAAAAGCAAAGCCAAAGAGTCCATCCCAAAATCCGACAAACAAGCAAAATGAACAAAAAGCATTGAATTCAATTCTTTCTGATTTTAGAAACTGCATTAAAGAAGGGGTGCACCGGTCCTGGAGATACTGCAATACCAGGTCAATGCGTGGAGTGGACAGAGCAAGCTCTTTTTCCATCTCCCTGTTCTAAAAATCCATTTAATATATGCTCCCCAGATAGGGGACGTATCAGATATTAAACTGATAAGAACAGATTTTTTTCATTGAAGCTGCATCCAAGGCACTGAAAAATGTGACCGAAGTCACACCAAAACAGCGCACGATGCGAGGATTCATGTGGACCCTTCCCGGAGGAGAGGGTCCCCAATAAACCATCCCCATCCCTCCGAGCCAGAAGGCCACAGCGAGGGTCAGGGATCTCCGATGCTCTCCCTAGCCGAAGCCGGAGAAGAGCCGTTTTCGTGCTCCCAGCTTCCATCTAGGCTGCCACCCTAGTGGAGCTGGAGCCTGTGTTGGTTTCTCAGCCCAAAGCTGACCGGACCTCCGACCGGGTTTATAAAAATTCCCCTTCCTAGCCCGGAGGCCAGGAATAGGGGGGGTTGCTCAGAAAGTATGATTGGCAAAGGTGCGGCGTGCTACGAAGCCAAGTCTTTCTGGGGTTCCCAGTCCCAGTAAGCTTGGACTCCCACCAGGGCGCCTACTCCTGGGGCACATTGCTCCAAAGCCCTCACACTTACCCAGCCTAGTGACTTCGATCCTGGAGGGCCATGTTTTCCATCAGATAACTCTATGAGCCACCTGGCGTACTAACAAGTGCACCAAACCAGTGTCTAATATGCATCAATTTACTAGGGCAGCCCAAGGACAAAACTGCCTTTTCAAAAGATACTACACTTGATCTTAGCCAAAAGGCCGAGAAGAGATAACCAGAATTGGTTTCCGACTACGGTGCCACCCAAGGATTCTGAAAAGTCCATTTGTGGAGATGGCCACCTGGACTCCCGTTAAGAAGACATGCTGTCAACCTCTAGATCCCTCACATGCCTGCACTTTTCGGCTTGCTGCTGCTGCAATCCACGCGTTTTAGATCTGCATAACTCCACCTCTTTTAGCACAGTACCCTCAACCCCCGGCTGTTCCCACCCGCCTCAACACCGTTGGAAGGGAGGAGAACCAATTAAGGCGGAGGGGGGTGGAACGAGCAGCTGTCTACCCTTAGCAGGAGGGTTGCTGATTAATTACCTCTCCTGCTGCTGCTGCTGCTGGCTGTCCAGCAGCAGACTGAAGGTGGCTGCTGCTGTGCGCAGGTATATAAAGGCTCAGAGCCTATTATGACACGCGCAGCCAGCGTTCCATTGCCACATTCCGTCTACTGCAGGCAGGATACCTGGATGGCTGAATGTCACTGAGAAGCTCACAGAGACCGCCATAAGCAACAGTTTAAAAGAATGCCACAGACTAATCAACCAAACTTTTTGGGTTGGTTTCTCTTTTATAGTCTGCAGGCATTAAATGAAAGAAGTCAGTGTTCCAGCAGAGGGAGACAACGTTTCAGAAAAGGCATTGTAGCAAACCAAAAAAGAAATTTTAAGCGCAGCAGAGTAAGCAGCTCACATACCTGTTAGCTCAGGTGACTTTAAAAGGCTGCTGTTGATAACAAGGGCATTTGCTAAATAGATGGTGTGTGTGCAACAATATACTGAAAGGTCAATTATATTATGCAGCTTATCTCACCACCTGTAGTTATTTAGGTGAAAGCTCCAAAATGCTTGCCTAATATGTCTGTTTATCCAAAAGGAAGTATAGAGGGAGAGCTAGATAGATAGCATTGCATTACATTACATTACATGGCAATGCAATGCACAGTTGCTGAAGTTGAACCAAAATGAGCTTGTCATCTGGCTTCTGCAACTTTTAACATGAAAAATCCAATGAGGAGAAGAAAAGCAAAGCCAAAGAGTCCATCCCAAAATCCGACAAACAAGCAAAATGAACAAAAAGCATTGAATTCAATTCTTTCTGATTTTAGAAACTGCATTAAAGAAGGGGTGCACCGGTCCTGGAGATACTGCAATACCAGGTCAATGCGTGGAGTGGACAGAGCAAGCTCTTTTTCCATCTCCCTGTTCTAAAAATCCATTTAATATATGGTCCCCAGATAGGGGACGTATCAGATATTAAACTGATAAGAACAGATACTACACTTGATCTTAGCCAAAAGGCCGAGAAGCGATAACCAGAATTGGTTTCCGACTACGGTGCCACCCAAGGATTCTGAAAAGTCCATTTGTGGAGATGGCCACCTGGACTCCCGTTAAGAAGACATGCTGTCAACCTCTAGATCCCTCACATGCCTGCACTTTTCGGCTTGCTGCTGCTGCAATCCACGCGTTTTAGATCTGCATAACTCCACCTCTTTTAGCACAGTACCCTCAACCCCCGGCTGTTCCCACCCGCCTCAACACCGTTGGAAGGGAGGAGAACCAATTAAGGCGGGGGGGGGGGTGGAACGAGCAGCTGTCTACCCTTAGCAGGAGGGTTGCTGATTAATTACCTCTCCTGCTGCTGCTGCTGCTGGCTGTCCAGCAGCAGACTGAAGGTGGCTGCTGCTGTGCGCAGGTATATAAAGGCTCAGAGCCTATTATGACACGCGCAGCCAGCGTTCCATTGCCACATTCCGTCTACTGCAGGCGGGATACCTGGATGGCTGAATGTCACTGAGAAGCTCACAGAGACCGCCATAAGCAACAGTTTAAAAGAATGCCACAGACTAATCAACCAAACTTTTTGGGTTGGTTTCTCTTTTATAGTCTGCAGGCATTAAATGAAAGAAGTCAGTGTTCCAGCAGAGGGAGACAACGTTTCAGAAAAGGCATTGTAGCAAACCAAAAAAGAAATTTTAAGCGCAGCAGAGTAACCAGCTCACATACCTGTTAGCTCAGGTGAGTTTAAAAGGCTGCTGTTGATAACAAGGGCATTTGCTAAATAGATGGTGTGTGTGCAACAATATACTGAAAGGTCAATTATATTGTGCAGCTTATCTCACCACCTGTAGTTATTTAGGTGAAAGCTCCAAAATGCTTGCCTAATATGTCTGTTTATCCAAAAGGAAGTATAGAGGGAGAGCTAGATAGATAGCATTGCATTACATTACATTACATGGCAATGCAATGCACAGTTGCTGAAGTTGAACCAAAATGAGCTTGTCATCTGGCTTCTGCAACTTTTAACATGAAAAATCCAATGAGGAGAAGAAAAGCAAAGCCAAAGAGTCCATCCCAAAATCCGACAAACAAGCAAAATGAACAAAAAGCATTGAATTCAATTCTTTCTGATTTTAGAAACTGCATTAAAGAAGGGGTGCACAGGTCCTGGAGATACTGCAATACCAGGTCAATGCGTGGAGTGGACAGAGCAAGCTCTTTTTCCATCTCCCTGTTCTAAAAATCCATTTAATATATGGTCCCCAGATAGGGGACGTATCAGATATTAAACTGATAAGAACAGATACTACACTTGATCTTAGCCAAAAGGCCGAGAAGCGATAACCAGAATTGGTTTCCGACTACGGTGCCACCCAAGGATTCTGAAAAGTCCATTTGTGGAGATGGCCACCTGGACTCCCGTTAAGAAGACATGCTGTCAACCTCTAGATCCCTCACATGCCTGCACTTTTCGGCTTGCTGCTGCTGCAATCCACGCGTTTTAGATCTGCATAACTCCACCTCTTTTAGCACAGTACCCTCAACCCCCGGCTGTTCCCACCCGCCTCAACACCGTTGGAAGGGAGGAGAACCAATTAAGGCGGGGGGGGGGGTGGAACGAGCAGCTGTCTACCCTTAGCAGGAGGGTTGCTGATTAATTACCTCTCCTGCTGCTGCTGCTGCTGGCTGTCCAGCAGCAGACTGAAGGTGGCTGCTGCTGAGCGCAGGTATATAAAGGCTCAGAGCCTATTATGACACGCGCAGCCAGCGTTCCATTGCCACATTCCGTCTACTGCAGGCGGGATACCTGGACGGCTGAATGTCGCTGAGAAGCTCACAGAGACCGCCATAAGCAACAGTTTAAAAGAATGCCACAGACTAATCAACCAAACTTTTTGGGTTGGTTTCTCTTTTATAGTCTGCAGGCATTAAATGAAAGAAGTCAGTGTTCCAGCAGAGGGAGACAACGTTTCAGAAAAGGCATTGTAGCAAACCAAAAAAGAAATTTTAAGCGCAGCAGAGTAACCAGCTCACATACCTGTTAGCTCAGGTGAGTTTAAAAGGCTGCTGTTGATAACAAGGGCATTTGCTAAATAGATGGTGTGTGTGCAACAATATACTGAAAGGTCAATTATATTGTGCAGCTTATCTCACCACCTGTAGTTATTTAGGTGAAAGCTCCAAAATGCTTGCCTAATATGTCTGTTTATCCAAAAGGAAGTATAGAGGGAGAGCTAGATAGATAGCATTGCATTACATTACATTACATGGCAATGCAATGCACAGTTGCTGAAGTTGAACCAAAATGAGCTTGTCATCTGGCTTCTGCAACTTTTAACATGAAAAATCCAATGAGGAGAAGAAAAGCAAAGCCAAAGAGTCCATCCCAAAATCCGACAAACAAGCAAAATGAACAAAAAGCATTGAATTCAATTCTTTCTGATTTTAGAAACTGCATTAAAGAAGGGGTGCACCGGTCCTGGAGATACTGCAATACCAGGTCAATGCATGGAGTGGACAGAGCAAGCTCTTTTTCCATCTCCCTGTTCTAAAAATCCATTTAATATATGGTCCCCAGATAGGGGACGTATCAGATATTAAACTGATAAGAACAGATACTACACTTGATCTTAGCCAAAAGGCCGAGAAGCGATAACCAGAATTGGTTTCCGACTACGGTGCCACCCAAGGATTCTGAAAAGTCCATTTGTGGAGATGGCCACCTGGACTCCCGTTAAGAAGACATGCTGTCAACCTCTAGATCCCTCACATGCCTGCACTTTTCGGCTTGCTGCTGCTGCAATCCACGCGTTTTAGATCTGCATAACTCCACCTCTTTTAGCACAGTACCCTCAACCCCCGGCTGTTCCCACCCGCCTCAACACCGTTGGAAGGGAGGAGAACCAATTAAGGCGGGGGGGGGGGTGGAACGAGCAGCTGTCTACCCTTAGCAGGAGGGTTGCTGATTAATTACCTCTCCTGCTGCTGCTGCTGCTGGCTGTCCAGCAGCAGACTGAAGGTGGCTGCTGCTGTGCGCAGGTATATAAAGGCTCAGAGCCTATTATGACACGCGCAGCCAGCGTTCCAGTGCCACATTCCGTCTACTGCAGGCGGGATACCTGGATGGCTGAATGTCACTGAGAAGCTCACAGAGACCGCCATAAGCAACAGTTTAAAAGAATGCCACAGACTAATCAACCAAACTTTTTGGGTTGGTTTCTCTTTTATAGTCTGCAGGCATTAAATGAAAGAAGTCAGTGTTCCAGCAGAGGGAGACAACGTTTCAGAAAAGGCATTGTAGCAAACCAAAAAAGAAATTTTAAGCGCAGCAGAGTAACCAGCTCACATACCTGTTAGCTCAGGTGAGTTTAAAAGGCTGCTGTTGATAACAAGGGCATTTGCTAAATAGATGGTGTGTGTGCAACAATATACTGAAAGGTCAATTATATTGTGCAGCTTATCTCACCACCTGTAGTTATTTAGGTGAAAGCTCCAAAATGCTTGCCTAATATGTCTGTTTATCCAAAAGGAAGTATAGAGGGAGAGCTAGATAGATAGCATTGCATTACATTACATTACATGGCAATGCAATGCACAGTTGCTGAAGTTGAACCAAAATGAGCTTGTCATCTGGCTTCTGCAACTTTTAACATGAAAAATCCAATGAGGAGAAGAAAAGCAAAGCCAAAGAGTCCATCCCAAAATCCGACAAACAAGCAAAATGAACAAAAAGCATTGAATTCAATTCTTTCTGATTTTAGAAACTGCATTAAAGAAGGGGTGCACCGGTCCTGGAGATACTGCAATACCAGGTCAATGCGTGGAGTGGACAGAGCAAGCTCTTTTTCCATCTCCCTGTTCTAAAAATCCATTTAATATATGGTCCCCAGATAGGGGACGTATCAGATATTAAACTGATAAGAACAGATACTACACTTGATCTTAGCCAAAAGGCCGAGAAGCGATAACCAGAATTGGTTTCCGACTACGGTGCCACCCAAGGATTCTGAAAAGTCCATTTGTGGAGATGGCCACCTGGACTCCCGTTAAGAAGACATGCTGTCAACCTCTAGATCCCTCACATGCCTGCACTTTTCGGCTTGCTGCTGCTGCAATCCACGCGTTTTAGATCTGCATAACTCCACCTCTTTTAGCACAGTACCCACAACCCCCGGCTGTTCCCACCCGCCTCAACACCGTTGGAAGGGAGGAGAACCAATTAAGGCGGGGGGGGGGGGTGGAACGAGCAGCTGTCTACCCTTAGCAGGAGGGTTGCTGATTAATTACCTCTCCTGCTGCTGCTGCTGCTGGCTGTCCAGCAGCAGACTGAAGGTGGCTGCTGCTGTGCGCAGGTATATAAAGGCTCAGAGCCTATTATGACATGCGCAGCCAGCGTTCCATTGCCACATTCCGTCTACTGCAGGCGGGATACCTGGATGGCTGAATGTCACTGAGAAGCTCACAGAGACCGCCATAAGCAACAGTTTAAAAGAATGCCACAGACTAATCAACCAAACTTTTTGGGTTGGTTTCTCTTTTATAGTCTGCAGGCATTAAATGAAAGAAGTCAGTGTTCCAGCAGAGGGAGACAACGTTTCAGAAAAGGCATTGTAGCAAACCAAAAAAGAAATTTTAAGCGCAGCAGAGTAACCAGCTCACATACCTGTTAGCTCAGGTGAGTTTAAAAGGCTGCTGTTGATAACAAGGGCATTTGCTAAATAGATGGTGTGTGTGCAACAATATACTGAAAGGTCAATTATATTGTGCAGCTTATCTCACCACCTGTAGTTATTTAGGTGAAAGCTCCAAAATGCTTGCCTAATATGTCTGTTTATCCAAAAGGAAGTATAGAGGGAGAGCTAGATAGATAGCATTGCATTACATTACATTACATGGCAATGCAATGCACAGTTGCTGAAGTTGAACCAAAATGAGCTTGTCATCTGGCTTCTGCAACTTTTAACATGAAAAATCCAATGAGGAGAAGAAAAGCAAAGCCAAAGAGTCCATCCCAAAATCCGACAAACAAGCAAAATGAACAAAAAGCATTGAATTCAATTCTTTCTGATTTTAGAAACTGCATTAAAGAAGGGGTGCACCGGTCCTGGAGATACTGCAATACCAGGTCAATGCGTGGAGTGGACAGAGCAAGCTCTTTTTCCATCTCCCTGTTCTAAAAATCCATTTAATATATGGTCCCCAGATAGGGGACGTATCAGATATTAAACTGATAAGAACAGATACTACACTTGATCTTAGACAAAAGGCCGAGAAGCGATAACCAGAATTGGTTTCCGACTACGGTGCCACCCAAGGATTCTGAAAAGTCCATTTGTGGAGATGGCCACCTGGACTCCCGTTAAGAAGACATGCTGTCAATTTCTAGATCCCTCACATGCCTGCACTTTTCGGCTTGCTGCTGCTGCAATCCACGCGTTTTAGATCTGCATAACTCCACCTCTTTTAGCACAGTACCCTCAACCCCCGGCTGTTCCCACCCGCCTCAACACCGTTGGAAGGGAGGAGAACCAATTAAGGCGGGGGGGGGGTGGAACGAGCAGCTGTCTACCCTTAGCAGGAGGGTTGCTGATTAATTACCTCTCCTGCTGCTGCTGCTGCTGGCTGTCCAGCAGCAGACTGAAGGTGGCTGCTGCTGTGCGCAGGTATATAAAGGCTCAGAGCCTATTATGACACGCGCAGCCAGCGTTCCATTGCCACATTCCGTCTACTGCAGGCGGGATACCTGGATGGCTGAATGTCACTGAGAAGCTCACAGAGACCGCCATAAGCAACAGTTTAAAAGAATGCCACAGACTAATCAACCAAACTTTTTGGGTTGGTTTCTCTTTTATAGTCTGCAGGCATTAAATGAAAGAAGTCAGTGTTCCAGCAGAGGGAGACAACGTTTCAGAAAAGGCATTGTAGCAAACCAAAAAAGAAATTTTAAGCGCAGCAGAGTAACCAGCTCACATACCTGTTAGCTCAGGTGAGTTTAAAAGGCTGCTGTTGATAACAAGGGCATTTGCTAAATAGATGGTGTGTGTGCAACAATATACTGAAAGGTCAATTATATTGTGCAGCTTATCTCACCACCTGTAGTTATTTAGGTGAAAGCTCCAAAATGCTTGCCTAATATGTCTGTTTATCCAAAAGGAAGTATAGAGGGAGAGCTAGATAGATAGCATTGCATTACATTACATTACATGGCAATGCAATGCACAGTTGCTGAAGTTGAACCAAAATGAGCTTGTCATCTGGCTTCTGCAACTTTTAACATGAAAAATCCAATGAGGAGAAGAAAAGCAAAGCCAAAGAGACCATCCCAAAATCCGACAAACAAGCAAAATGAACAAAAAGCATTGAATTCAATTCTTTCTGATTTTAGAAACTGCATTAAAGAAGGGGTGCACCGGTCCTGGAGATACTGCAATACCAGGTCAATGCGTGGAGTGGACAGAGCAAGCTCTTTTTCCATCTCCCTGTTCTAAAAATCCATTTAATATATGGTCCCCAGATAGGGGACGTATCAGATATTAAACTGATAAGAACAGATACTACACTTGATCTTAGCCAAAAGGCCGAGAAGCGATAACCAGAATTGGTTTCCGACTACGGTGCCACCCAAGGATTCTGAAAAGTCCATTTGTGGAGATGGCCACCTGGACTCCCGTTAAGAAGACATGCTGTCAACCTCTAGATCCCTCACATGCCTGCACTTTTCGGCTTGCTGCTGCTGCAATCCACGCGTTTTAGATCTGCATAACTCCACCTCTTTTAGCACAGTACCCTCAACCCCCGGCTGTTCCCACCCGCCTCAACACCGTTGGAAGGAAGGAGAACCAATTAAGGCGGGGGGGGGTGGAACGAGCAGCTGTCTACCCTTAGCAGGAGGGTTGCTGATTAATTACCTCTCCTGCTGCTGCTGCTGCTGGCTGTCCAGCAGCAGACTGAAGGTGGCTGCTGCTGTGCGCAGGTATATAAAGGCTCAGAGCCTATTATGACACGCGCAGCCAGCGTTCCATTGCCACATTCCGTCTACTGCAGGCGGGATACCTGGATGGCTGAATGTCACTGAGAAGCTCACAGAGACCGCCATAAGCAACAGTTTAAAAGAATGCCACAGACTAATCAACCAAACTTTTTGGGTTGGTTTCTCTTTTATAGTCTGCATGCATTAAATGAAAGAAGTCAGTGTTCCAGCAGAGGGAGACAACGTTTCAGAAAAGGCATTGTAGCAAACCAAAAAAGAAATTTTAAGCGCAGCAGAGTAACCAGCGCACATACCTGTTAGCTCAGGTGAGTTTAAAAGGCTGCTGTTGATAACAAGGGCATTTGCTAAATAGATGGTGTGTGTGCAACAATATACTGAAAGGTCAATTATATTGTGCAGCTTATCTCACCACCTGTAGTTATTTAGGTGAAAGCTCCAAAATGCTTGCCTAATATGTCTGTTTATCCAAAAGGAAGTATAGAGGGAGAGCTAGATAGATAGCATTGCATTACATTACATTACATGGCAATGCAATGCACAGTTGCTGAAGTTGAACCAAAATGAGCTTGTCATCTGGCTTCTGCAACTTTTAACATGAAAAATCCAATGAGGAGAAGAAAAGCAAAGCCAAAGAGTCCATCCCAAAATCCGACAAACAAGCAAAATGAACAAAAAGCATTGAATTCAATTCTTTCTGATTTTAGAAACTGCATTAAAGAAGGGGTGCACCGGTTCTGGAGATACTGCAATACCAGGTCAATGCGTGGAGTGGACAGAGCAAGCTCTTTTTCCATCTCCCTGTTCTAAAAATCCATTTAATATATGGTCCCCAGATAGGGGACGTATCAGATATTAAACTGATAAGAACAGATACTACACTTGATCTTAGCCAAAATGCCGAGAAGCGATAACCAGAATTGGTTTCCGACTACGGTGCCACCCAAGGATTCTGAAAAGTCCATTTGTGGAGATGGCCACCTGGACTCCCGTTAAGAAGACATGCTGTCAACCTCTAGATCCCTCACATGCCTGCACTTTTCGGCTTGCTGCTGCTGCAATCCACGCGTTTTAGATCTGCATAACTCCACCTCTTTTAGCACAGTACCCTCAACCCCCGGCTGTTCCCACCCGCCTCAACACCGTTGGAAGGGAGGAGAACCAATTAAGGCGGGGGGGGGGTGGAACGAGCAGCTGTCTACCCTTAGCAGGAGGGTTGCTGATTAATTACCTCTCCTGCTGCTGCTGCTGCTGGCTGTCCAGCAGCAGACTGAAGGTGGCTGCTGCTGTGCGCAGGTATATAAAGGCTCAGAGCCTATTATGACACGCGCAGCCAGCGTTCCATTGCCACATTCCGTCTACTGCAGGCGGGATACCTGGATGGCTGAATGTCACTGAGAAGCTCACAGAGACCGCCATAAGCAACAGTTTAAAAGAATGCCACAGACTAATCAACCAAACTTTTTGGGTTGGTTTCTCTTTTATAGTCTGCAGGCATTAAATGAAAGAAGTCAGTGTTCCAGCAGAGGGAGACAACGTTTCAGAAAAGGCATTGTAGCAAACCAAAAAAGAAATTTTAAGCGCAGCAGAGTAACCAGCTCACATACCTGTTAGCTCAGGTGAGTTTAAAAGGCTGCTGTTGATAACAAGGGCATTTGCTAAATAGATGGTGTGTGTGCAACAATATACTGAAAGGTCAATTATATTGTGCAGCTTATCTCACCACCTGTAGTTATTTAGGTGAAAGCTCCAAAATGCTTGCCTAATATGTCTGTTTATCCAAAAGGAAGTATAGAGGGAGAGCTAGATAGATAGCATTGCATTACATTACATTACATGGCAATGCAATGCACAGTTGCTGAAGTTGAACCAAAATGAGCTTGTCATCTGGCTTCTGCAACTTTTAACATGAAAAATCCAATGAGGAGAAGAAAAGCAAAGCCAAAGAGTCCATCCCAAAATCCGACAAACAAGCAAAATGAACAAAAAGCATTGAATTCAATTCTTTCTGATTTTAGAAACTGCATTAAAGAAGGGGTGCACCGGTCCTGGAGATACTGCAATACCAGGTCAATGCGTGGAGTGGACAGAGCAAGCTCTTTTTCCATCTCCCTGTTCTAAAAATCCATTTAATATATGGTCCCCAGATAGGGGACGTATCAGATATTAAACTGATAAGAACAGATACTACACTTGATCTTAGCCAAAAGGCCGAGAAGCGATAACCAGAATTGGTTTCCGACTACGGTGCCACCCAAGGATTCTGAAAAGTCCATTTGTGGAGATGGCCACCTGGACTCCCGTTAAGAAGACATGCTGTCAACCTCTAGATCCCTCACATGCCTGCACTTTTCGGCTTGCTGCTGCTGCAATCCACGCGTTTTAGATCTGCATAACTCCACCTCTTTTAGCACAGTACCCTCAACCCCCGGCTGTTCCCACCCGCCTCAACACCGTTGGAAGGGAGGAGAACCAATTAAGGCGGGGGGGGGGTGGAACGAGCAGCTGTCTACCCTTAGCAGGAGGGTTGCTGATTAATTACCTCTCCTGCTGCTGCTGCTGCTGGCTGTCCAGCAGCAGACTGAAGGTGGCTGCTGCTGTGCGCAGGTATATAAAGGCTCAGAGCCTATTATGACACGCGCAGCCAGCGTTCCATTGCCACATTCCGTCTACTGCAGGCGGGATACCTGGATGGCTGAATGTCACTGAGAAGCTCACAGAGACCGCCATAAGCAACAGTTTAAAAGAATGCCACAGACTAATCAACCAAACTTTTTGGGTTGGTTTCTCTTTTATAGTCTGCAGGCATTAAATGAAAGAAGTCAGTGTTCCAGCAGAGGGAGACAACGTTTCAGAAAAGGCATTGTAGCAAACCAAAAAAGAAATTTTAAGCGCAGCAGAGTAACCAGCTCACATACCTGTTAGCTCAGGTGAGTTTAAAAGGCTGCTGTTGATAACAAGGGCATTTGCTAAATAGATGGTGTGTGTGCAACAATATACTGAAAGGTCAATTATATTGTGCAGCTTATCTCACCACCTGTAGTTATTTAGGTGAAAGCTCCAAAATGCTTGCCTAATATGTCTGTTTATCCAAAAGGAAGTATAGAGGGAGAGCTAGATAGATAGCATTGCATTACATTACATTACATGGCAATGCAATGCACAGTTGCTGAAGTTGAACCAAAATGAGCTTGTCATCTGGCTTCTGCAACTTTTAACATGAAAAATCCAATGAGGAGAAGAAAAGCAAAGCCAAAGAGTCCATCCCAAAATCCGACAAACAAGCAAAATGAACAAAAAGCATTGAATTCAATTCTTTCTGATTTTAGAAACTGCATTAAAGAAGGGGTGCACCGGTCCTGGAGATACTGCAATACCAGGTCAATGCGTGGAGTGGACAGAGCAAGCTCTTTTTCCATCTCCCTGTTCTAAAAATCCATTTAATATATGGTCCCCAGATAGGGGACGTATCAGATATTAAACTGATGAGAACAGATACTATACTTGATCTTAGCCAAAAGGCCGAGAAGCGATAACCAGAATTGGTTTCCGACTACGGTGCCACCCAAGGATTCTGAAAAGTCCATTTGTGGAGATGGCCACCTGGACTCCCGTTAAGAAGACATGCTGTCAACCTCTAGATCCCTCACATGCCTGCACTTTTCGGCTTGCTGCTGCTGCAATCCACGCGTTTTAGATCTGCATAACTCCACCTCTTTTAGCACAGTACCCTCAACCCCCGGCTGTTCCCACCCGCCTCAACACCGTTGGAAGGGAGGAGAACCAATTAAGGCGGGGGGGGGTGGAACGAGCAGCTGTCTACCCTTAGCAGGAGGGTTGCTGATTAATTACCTCTCCTGCTGCTGCTGCTGCTGGCTGTCCAGCAGCAGACTGAAGGTGGCTGCTGCTGTGTGCAGGTATATAAAGGCTCAGAGCCTATTATGACACGCGCAGCCAGCGTTCCATTGCCACATTCCGTCTACTGCAGGCGGGATACCTGGATGGCTGAATGTCACTGAGAAGCTCACAGAGACCGCCATAAGCAACAGTTTAAAAGAATGCCACAGACTAAGCAACCAAACTTTTTGGGTTGGTTTCTCTTTTATAGTCTGCAGGCATTAAATGAAAGAAGTCAGTGTTCCAGCAGAGGGAGACAACGTTTCAGAAAAGGCATTGTAGCAAACCAAAAAAGAAATTTTAAGCGCAGCAGAGTAACCAGCTCACATACCTGTTAGCTCAGGTGAGTTTAAAAGGCTGCTGTTGATAACAAGGGCATTTGCTAAATAGATGGTGTGTGTGCAACAATATACTGAAAGGTCAATTATATTGTGCAGCTTATCTCACCACCTGTAGTTATTTAGGTGAAAGCTCCAAAATGCTTGCCTAATATGTCTGTTTATCCAAAAGGAAGTATAGAGGGAGAGCTAGATAGATAGCATTGCATTACATTACATTACATGGCAATGCAATGCACAGTTGCTGAAGTTGAACCAAAATGAGCTTGTCATCTGGCTTCTGCAACTTTTAACATGAAAAATCCAATGAGGAGAAGAAAAGCAAAGCCAAAGAGTCCATCCCAAAATCCGACAAACAAGCAAAATGAACAAAAAGCATTGAATTCAATTCTTTCTGATTTTAGAAACTGCATTAAAGAAGGGGTGCACCGGTCCTGGAGATACTGCAATACCAGGTCAATGCGTGGAGTGGACAGAGCAAGCTCTTTTTCCATCTCCCTGTTCTAAAAATCCATTTAATATATGGTCCCCAGATAGGGGACGTATCAGATATTAAACTGATAAGAACAGATACTACACTTGATCTTAGCCAAAAGGCCGAGAAGCGATAACCAGAATTGGTTTCCGACTACGGTGCCACCCAAGGATTCTGAAAAGTCCATTTGTGGAGATGGCCACCTGGACTCCCGTTAAGAAGACATGCTGTCAACCTCTAGATCCCTCACATGCCTGCACTTTTCGGCTTGCTGCTGCTGCAATCCACGCGTTTTAGATCTGCATAACTCCACCTCTTTTAGCACAGTACCCTCAACCCCCGGCTGTTCCCACCCGCCTCAACACCGTTGGAAGGGAGGAGAACCATTTAAGGCGGGGGGGGGGATGGAACGAGCAGCTGTCTACCCTTAGCAGGAGGGTTGCTGATTAATTACCTCTCCTGCTGCTGCTGCTGCTGGCTGTCCAGCAGCAGACTGAAGGTGGCTGCTGCTGTGCGCAGGTATGTAGCACCCTGAGGATTCGGCTGCTACAGGAGTATTGCACCTCAGCCAGAGGTGTGATATTCCACTCCCGGGTAGGGAAGGAGTGTGGAACTGAGCTCGGTAGGCTGCATGCACTACACACATCCCATTTCCGGAGGGCAGACCAAAGGTACTCCCACTTAGAAATGTGCAGGTACGACCGAGTCTGTCCTTGGCTGGAGTGGGAGGGGGGAGGAACATCCCAAGTAGTGTAGGGGCAGATAGCGGGAGCAGCCTGGGTAAAGTTAGGAGCTCATTGGGTGCTGGTCACCTGAGCTCACACATAGAGGGATATATAAGGTGGGCACCAACTAAGAACAGGGCAGTTGCAGAGAGTAAGTCAGCGAGCAGAGGAGAAGAGAAAGACCCAGAGTGAGAGAGGAGCAAGAGAAGGAAAGACCCAGAGGGGGAAACAGAAAAGAGGACTCCAAGAACCCAAATTAAATCCCCGGGTGAAGAGTCGGCACAGGGTACCGGATCCCAAACTGGTGGGGGCAGAAGCACACCCTAGCCAGAGACCGGAGGCCGTGGGCAGCATCTGCCACGGCCACCCACCACATCCACCCCGAAGGCATACCACGTGGAGGGTCAGGGAACCCAAGGCCAAGGGTCTCCCAACAGAAGGCCCGAGGGAGCTGGACCTAGGTGGATCACTGGTGGGGACGGCCAGAGGAAACGACAGAAGGAGAGCTCAGGGTCACGCTCCGGACTTATTTGGGGGTTGGCTGAATCCAGGACCTGGTGGACGCAGCACGGCTCGGGTGGTCACTTGAAGCTAGAGTGACCGGGAAAATCAGCAGTAAGTAAATACCCTAAACTGCACAACCCGACTCTGTCTCTGATTGCCGTCTACACTGCACCACCACAACCCCCATCCTCTGCACCTGATCCCCCTGAGGCTATACCCCTCCCGTTGGGGGTTATCCTATCAAGCTGCACCAACACCATCAGCCTCAGCGGACCCTGCTGCAGCGGCGGCCACAGTGACCGCAACACAACGGGTGGCGTAGTCGACAATAAAGAACTTAATAACATCTGTAGGACTGCCACATACAACTGAGTTTGACGCCCTGGGCACGGACCGGGTCACAGCCACTCGGAGACTACAACCCCCATCTGATCCGGCTCCGGGTATTCCCCTGAAAGAAAGGAATATGTCCCAGGGGGCGCGTCAGGTATATAAAGGCTCAGAGCCTATTATGACACGCGCAGCCAGCGTTCCATTGCCACATTCCGTCTACTGCAGGCGGGATACCTGGATGGCTGAATGTCACTGAGAAGCTCACAGAGACCGCCATAAGCAACAGTTTAAAAGAATGCCACAGACTAATCAACCAAACTTTTTGGGTTGGTTTCTCTTTTATAGTCTGCAGGCATTAAATGAAAGAAGTCAGTGTTCCAGCAGAGGGAGACAACGTTTCAGAAAAGGCATTGTAGCAAACCAAAAAAGAAATTTTAAGCGCAGCAGAGTAACCAGCTCACATACCTGTTAGCTCAGGTGAGTTTAAAAGGCTGCTGTTGATAACAAGGGCATTTGCTAAATAGATGGTGTGTGTGCAACAATATACTGAAAGGTCAATTATATTGTGCAGCTTATCTCACCACCTGTAGTTATTTAGGTGAAAGCTCCAAAATGCTTGCCTAATATGTCTGTTTATCCAAAAGGAAGTATAGAGGGAGAGCTAGATAGATAGCATTGCATTACATTACATTACATGGCAATGCAATGCACAGTTGCTGAAGTTGAACCAAAATGAGCTTGTCATCTGGCTTCTGCAACTTTTAACATGAAAAATCCAATGAGGAGAAGAAAAGCAAAGCCAAAGAGTCCATCCCAAAATCCGACAAACAAGCAAAATGAACAAAAAGCATTGAATTCAATTCTTTCTGATTTTAGAAACTGCATTAAAGAAGGGGTGCACCGGTCCTGGAGATACTGCAATACCAGGTCAATGCGTGGAGTGGACAGAGCAAGCTCTTTTTCCATCTCCCTGTTCTAAAAATCCATTTAATATATGGTCCCCAGATAGGGGACGTATCAGATATTAAACTGATAAGAACAGATACTACACTTGATCTTAGCCAAAAGGCCGAGAAGCGATAACCAGAATTGGTTTCCGACTACGGTGCCACCCAAGGATTCTGAAAAGTCCATTTGTGGAGATGGCCACCTGGACTCCCGTTAAGAAGACATGCTGTCAACCTCTAGATCCCTCACATGCCTGCACTTTTCGGCTTGCTGCTGCTGCAATCCACGCGTTTTAGATCTGCATAACTCCACCTCTTTTAGCACAGTACCCTCAACCCCCGGCTGTTCCCACCCGCCTCAACACCGTTGGAAGGGAGGAGAACCATTTAAGGCGGGGGGGGGGGATGGAACGAGCAGCTGTCTACCCTTAGCAGGAGGGTTGCTGATTAATTACCTCTCCTGCTGCTGCTGCTGCTGGCTGTCCAGCAGCAGACTGAAGGTGGCTGCTGCTGTGCGCAGGTATGTAGCACCCTGAGGATTCGGCTGCTACAGGAGTATTGCACCTCAGCCAGAGGTGTGATATTCCACTCCCGGGTAGGGAAGGAGTGTGGAACTGAGCTCGGTAGGCTGCATGCACTACACACATCCCATTTCCGGAGGGCAGACCAAAGGTACTCCCACTTAGAAATGTGCAGGTACGACCGAGTCTGTCCTTGGCTGGAGTGGGAGGGGGGAGGAACATCCCAAGTAGTGTAGGGGCAGATAGCGGGAGCAGCCTGGGTAAAGTTAGGAGCTCATTGGGTGCTGGTCACCTGAGCTCACACATAGAGGGATATATAAGGTGGGCACCAACTAAGAACAGGGCAGTTGCAGAGAGTAAGTCAGCGAGCAGAGGAGAAGAGAAAGACCCAGAGTGAGAGAGGAGCAAGAGAAGGAAAGACCCAGAGGGGGAAACAGAAAAGAGGACTCCAAGAACCCAAATTAAATCCCCGGGTGAAGAGTCGGCACAGGGTACCGGATCCCAAACTGGTGGGGGCAGAAGCACACCCTAGCCAGAGACCGGAGGCTGTGGGCAGCATCTGCCACGGCCACCCACCACATCCACCCCGAAGGCATACCACGTGGAGGGTCAGGGAACCCAAGGCCAAGGGTCTCCCAACAGAAGGCCCGAGGGAGCTGGACCTAGGTGGATCACTGGTGGGGACGGCCAGAGGAAACGACAGAAGGAGAGCTCAGGGTCACGCTCCGGACTTATTTGGGGGTTGGCTGAATCCAGGACCTGGTGGACGCAGCACGGCTCGGGTGGTCACTTGAAGCTAGAGTGACCGGGAAAATCAGCAGTAAGTAAATACCCTAAACTGCACAACCCGACTCTGTCTCTGATTGCCGTCTACACTGCACCACCACAACCCCCATCCTCTGCACCTGATCCCCCTGAGGCTATACCCCTCCCGTTGGGGGTTATCCTATCAAGCTGCACCAACACCATCAGCCTCAGCGGACCCTGCTGCAGCGGCGGCCACAGTGACCGCAACACAACGGGTGGCGTAGTCGACAATAAAGAACTTAATAACATCTGTAGGACTGCCACATACAACTGAGTTTGACGCCCTGGGCACGGACCGGGTCACAGCCACTCGGAGACTACAACCCCCATCTGATCCGGCTCCGGGTATTCCCCTGAAAGAAAGGAATATGTCCCAGGGGGCGCGTCAGGTATATAAAGGCTCAGAGCCTATTATGACACGCGCAGCCAGCGTTCCATTGCCACATTCCGTCTACTGCAGGCGGGATACCTGGATGGCTGAATGTCACTGAGAAGCTCACAGAGACCGCCATAAGCAACAGTTTAAAAGAATGCCACAGACTAATCAACCAAACTTTTTGGGTTGGTTTCTCTTTTATAGTCTGCAGGCATTAAATGAAAGAAGTCAGTGTTCCAGCAGAGGGAGACGTTTCAGAAAAGGCATTGTAGCAAACCAAAAAAGAAATTTTAAGCGCAGCAGAGTAACCAGCTCACATACCTGTTAGCTCAGGTGAGTTTAAAAGGCTGCTGTTGGTAACAAGGGCATTTGCTAAATAGATGGTGTGTGTGCAACAATATACTGAAAGGTCAATTATATTGTGCAGCTTATCTCACCACCTGTAGTTATTTAGGTGAAAGCTCCAAAATGCTTGCCTAATATGTCTGTTTATCCAAAAGGAAGTATAGAGGGAGAGCTAGATAGATAGCATTGCATTACATTACATTACATGGCAATGCAATGCACAGTTGCTGAAGTTGAACCAAAATGAGCTTGTCATCTGGCTTCTGCAACTTTTAACATGAAAAATCCAATGAGGAGAAGAAAAGCAAAGCCAAAGAGTCCATCCCAAAATCCGACAAACAAGCAAAATGAACAAAAAGCATTGAATTCAATTCTTTCTGATTTTAGAAACTGCATTAAAGAAGGGGTGCACCGGTCCTGGAGATACTGCAATACCAGGTCAATGCGTGGAGTGGACAGAGCAAGCTCTTTTTCCATCTCCCTGTTCTAAAAATCCATTTAATATATGGTCCCCAGATAGGGGACGTATCAGATATTAAACTGATAAGAACAGATACTACACTTGATCTTAGCCAAAAGGCCGAGAAGCGATAACCAGAATTGGTTTCCGACTACGGTGCCACCCAAGGATTCTGAAAAGTCCATTTGTGGAGATGGCCACCTGGACTCCCGTTAAGAAGACATGCTGTCAACCTCTAGATCCCTCACATGCCTGCACTTTTCGGCTTGCTGCTGCTGCAATCCACGCGTTTTAGATCTGCATAACTCCACCTCTTTTAGCACAGTACCCTCAACCCCCGGCTGTTCCCACCCGCCTCAACACCGTTGGAAGGGAGGAGAACCAATTAAGGCGGGGGGGGGGGGGGGGTGGAACGAGCAGCTGTCTACCCTTAGCAGGAGGGTTGCTGATTAATTACCTCTCCTGCTGCTGCTGCTGCTGGCTGTCCAGCAGCAGACTGAAGGTGGCTGCTGCTGTGCGCAGGTATATAAAGGCTCAGAGCCTATTATGACACGCGCAGCCAGCGTTCCATTGCCACATTCCGTCTACTGCAGGCGGGATACCTGGATGGCTGAATGTCACTGAGAAGCTCACAGAGACCGCCATAAGCAACAGTTTAAAAGAATGCCACAGACTAATCAACCAAACTTTTTGGGTTGGTTTCTCTTTTATAGTCTGCAGGCATTAAATGAAAGAAGTCAGTGTTCCAGCAGAGGGAGACGTTTCAGAAAAGGCATTGTAGCAAACCAAAAAAGAAATTTTAAGCGCAGCAGAGTAACCAGCTCACATACCTGTTAGCTCAGGTGAGTTTAAAAGGCTGCTGTTGGTAACAAGGGCATTTGCTAAATAGATGGTGTGTGTGCAACAATATACTGAAAGGTCAATTATATTGTGCAGCTTATCTCACCACCTGTAGTTATTTAGGTGAAAGCTCCAAAATGCTTGCCTAATATGTCTGTTTATCCAAAAGGAAGTATAGAGGGAGAGCTAGATAGATAGCATTGCATTACATTACATTACATGGCAATGCAATGCACAGTTGCTGAAGTTGAACCAAAATGAGCTTGTCATCTGGCTTCTGCAACTTTTAACATGAAAAATCCAATGAGGAGAAGAAAAGCAAAGCCAAAGAGTCCATCCCAAAATCCGACAAACAAGCAAAATGAACAAAAAGCATTGAATTCAATTCTTTCTGATTTTAGAAACTGCATTAAAGAAGGGGTGCACCGGTCCTGGAGATACTGCAATACCAGGTCAATGCGTGGAGTGGACAGAGCAAGCTCTTTTTCCATCTCCCTGTTCTAAAAATCCATTTAATATATGGTCCCCAGATAGGGGACGTATCAGATATTAAACTGATAAGAACAGATACTACACTTGATCTTAGCCAAAAGGCCGAGAAGCGATAACCAGAATTGGTTTCCGACTACGGTGCCACCCAAGGATTCTGAAAAGTCCATTTGTGGAGATGGCCACCTGGACTCCCGTTAAGAAGACATGCTGTCAACCTCTAGATCCCTCACATGCCTGCACTTTTCGGCTTGCTGCTGCTGCAATCCACGCGTTTTAGATCTGCATAACTCCACCTCTTTTAGCACAGTACCCTCAACCCCCGGCTGTTCCCACCCGCCTCAACACCGTTGGAAGGGAGGAGAACCAATTAAGGCAGGGGGGGGGGGGGGGTGGAACGAGCAGCTGTCTACCCTTAGCAGGAGGGTTGCTGATTAATTACCTCTCCTGCTGCTGCTGCTGCTGGCTGTCCAGCAGCAGACTGAAGGTGGCTGCTGCTGTGCGCAGGTATATAAAGGCTCAGAGCCTATTATGACACGCGCAGCCAGCGTTCCATTGCCACATTCCGTCTACTGCAGGCGGGATACCTGGATGGCTGAATGTCACTGAGAAGCTCACAGAGACCGCCATAAGCAACAGTTTAAAAGAATGCCACAGACTAATCAACCAAACTTTTTGGGTTGGTTTCTCTTTTATAGTCTGCAGGCATTAAATGAAAGAAGTCAGTGTTCCAGCAGAGGGAGACAACGTTTCAGAAAAGGCATTGTAGCAAACCAAAAAAGAAATTTTAAGCGCAGCAGAGTAACCAGCTCACATACCTGTTAGCTCAGGTGAGTTTAAAAGGCTGCTGTTGATAACAAGGGCATTTGCTAAATAGATGGTGTGTGTGCAACAATATACTGAAAGGTCAATTATATTGTGCAGCTTATCTCACCACCTGTAGTTATTTAGGTGAAAGCTCCAAAATGCTTGCCTAATATGTCTGTTTATCCAAAAGGAAGTATAGAGGGAGAGCTAGATAGATAGCATTGCATTACATTACATTACATGGCAATGCAATGCACAGTTGCTGAAGTTGAACCAAAATGAGCTTGTCATCTGGCTTCTGCAACTTTTAACATGAAAAATCCAATGAGGAGAAGAAAAGCAAAGCCAAAGAGTCCATCCCAAAATCCGACAAACAAGCAAAATGAACAAAAAGCATTGAATTCAATTCTTTCTGATTTTAGAAACTGCATTAAAGAAGGGGTGCACCGGTCCTGGAGATACTGCAATACCAGGTCAATGCGTGGAGTGGACAGAGCAAGCTCTTTTTCCATCTCCCTGTTCTAAAAATCCATTTAATATATGGTCCCCAGATAGGGGACGTATCAGATATTAAACTGATAAGAACAGATACTACACTTGATCTTAGCCAAAAGGCCGAGAAGCGATAACCAGAATTGGTTTCCGACTACGGTGCCACCCAAGGATTCTGAAAAGTCCATTTGTGGAGATGGCCACCTGGACTCCCGTTAAGAAGACATGCTGTCAACCTCTAGATCCCTCACATGCCTGCACTTTTCGGCTTGCTGCTGCTGCAATCCACGCGTTTTAGATCTGCATAACTCCACCTCTTTTAGCACAGTACCCTCAACCCCCGGCTGTTCCCACCCGCCTCAACACCGTTGGAAGGGAGGAGAACCAATTAAGGCGGGGGGGGGGTGGAACGAGCAGCTGTCTACCCTTAGCAGGAGGGTTGCTGATTAATTACCTCTCCTGCTGCTGCTGCTGCTGGCTGTCCAGCAGCAGACTGAAGGTGGCTGCTGCTGTGCGCAGGTATATAAAGGCTCAGAGCCTATTATGACACGCGCAGCCAGCGTTCCATTGCCACATTCCGTCTACTGCAGGCGGGATACCTGGATGGCTGAATGTCACTGAGAAGCTCACAGAGACCGCCATAAGCAACAGTTTAAAAGAATGCCACAGACAAATCAACCAAACTTTTTGGGTTGGTTTCTCTTTTATAGTCTGCAGGCATTAAATGAAAGAAGTCAGTGTTCCAGCAGAGGGAGACAACGTTTCAGAAAAGGCATTGTAGCAAACCAAAAAAGAAATTTTAAGCGCAGCAGAGTAACCAGCTCACATACCTGTTAGCTCAGGTGAGTTTAAAAGGCTGCTGTTGGTAACAAGGGCATTTGCTAAATAGATGGTGTGTGTGCAACAATATACTGAAAGGTCAATTATATTGTGCAGCTTATCTCACCACCTGTAGTTATTTAGGTGAAAGCTCCAAAATGCTTGCCTAATATGTCTGTTTATCCAAAAGGAAGTATAGAGGGAGAGCTAGATAGATAGCATTGCATTACATTACATTACATGGCAATGCAATGCACAGTTGCTGAAGTTGAACCAAAATGAGCTTGTCATCTGGCTTCTGCAACTTTTAACATGAAAAATCCAATGAGGAGAAGAAAAGCAAAGCCAAAGAGTCCATCCCAAAATCCGACAAACAAGCAAAATGAACAAAAAGCATTGAATTCAATTCTTTCTGATTTTAGAAACTGCATTAAAGAAGGGGTGCACCGGTCCTGGAGATACTGCAATACCAGGTCAATGCGTGGAGTGGACAGAGCAAGCTCTTTTTCCATCTCCCTGTTCTAAAAATCCATTTAATATATGGTCCCCAGATAGGGGACGTATCAGATATTAAACTGATAAGAACAGATACTACACTTGATCTTAGCCAAAAGGCCGAGAAGCGATAACCAGAATTGGTTTCCGACTACGGTGCCACCCAAGGATTCTGAAAAGTCCATTTGTGGAGATGGCCACCTGGACTCCCGTTAAGAAGACATGCTGTCAACCTCTAGATCCCTCACATGCCTGCACTTTTCGGCTTGCTGCTGCTGCAATCCACGCGTTTTAGATCTGCATAACTCCACCTCTTTTAGCACAGTACCCTCAACCCCCGGCTGTTCCCACCCGCCTCAACACCGTTGGAAGGGAGGAGAACCAATTAAGGCGGGGGGGGGGGGGGTGGAACGAGCAGCTGTCTACCCTTAGCAGGAGGGTTGCTGATTAATTACCTCTCCTGCTGCTGCTGCTGCTGGCTGTCCAGCAGCAGACTGAAGGTGGCTGCTGCTGTGCGCAGGTATATAAAGGCTCAGAGCCTATTATGACACGCGCAGCCAGCGTTCCATTGCCACATTCCGTCTACTGCAGGCGGGATACCTGGATGGCTGAATGTCACTGAGAAGCTCACAGAGACCGCCATAAGCAACAGTTTAAAAGAATGCCACAGACTAATCAACCAAACTTTTTGGGTTGGTTTCTCTTTTATAGTCTGCAGGCATTAAATGAAAGAAGTCAGTGTTCCAGCAGAGGGAGACAACGTTTCAGAAAAGGCATTGTAGCAAACCAAAAAAGAAATTTTAAGCGCAGCAGAGTAACCAGCTCACATACCTGTTAGCTCAGGTGAGTTTAAAAGGCTGCTGTTGATAACAAGGGCATTTGCTAAATAGATGGTGTGTGTGCAACAATATACTGAAAGGTCAATTATATTGTGCAGCTTATCTCACCACCTGTAGTTATTTAGGTGAAAGCTCCAAAATGCTTGCCTAATATGTCTGTTTATCCAAAAGGAAGTATAGAGGGAGAGCTAGATAGATAGCATTGCATTACATTACATTACATGGCAATGCAATGCACAGTTGCTGAAGTTGAACCAAAATGAGCTTGTCATCTGGCTTCTGCAACTTTTAACATGAAAAATCCAATGAGGAGAAGAAAAGCAAAGCCAAAGAGTCCATCCCAAAATCCGACAAACAAGCAAAATGAACAAAAAGCATTGAATTCAATTCTTTCTGATTTTAGAAACTGCATTAAAGAAGGGGTGCACCGGTCCTGGAGATACTGCAATACCAGGTCAATGCGTGGAGTGGACAGAGCAAGCTCTTTTTCCATCTCCCTGTTCTAAAAATCCATTTAATATATGGTCCCCAGATAGGGGACGTATCAGATATTAAACTGATAAGAACAGATACTACACTTGATCTTAGCCAAAAGGCCGAGAAGCGATAACCAGAATTGGTTTCCGACTACGGTGCCACCCAAGGATTCTGAAAAGTCCATTTGTGGAGATGGCCACCTGGACTCCCGTTAAGAAGACATGCTGTCAACCTCTAGATCCCTCACATGCCTGCACTTTTCGGCTTGCTGCTGCTGCAATCCACGCGTTTTAGATCTGCATAACTCCACCTCTTTTAGCACAGTACCCTCAACCCCCGGCTGTTCCCACCCGCCTCAACACCGTTGGAAGGGAGGAGAACCAATTAAGGCGGGGGGGGGGTGGAACGAGCAGCTGTCTACCCTTAGCAGGAGGGTTGCTGATTAATTACCTCTCCTGCTGCTGCTGCTGCTGGCTGTCCAGCAGCAGACTGAAGGTGGCTGCTGCTGTGCGCAGGTATATAAAGGCTCAGAGCCTATTATGACACGCGCAGCCAGCGTTCCATTGCCACATTCCGTCTACTGCAGGCGGGATACCTGGATGGCTGAATGTCACTGAGAAGCTCACAGAGACCGCCATAAGCAACAGTTTAAAAGAATGCCACAGACAAATCAACCAAACTTTTTGGGTTGGTTTCTCTTTTATAGTCTGCAGGCATTAAATGAAAGAAGTCAGTGTTCCAGCAGAGGGAGACAACGTTTCAGAAAAGGCATTGTAGCAAACCAAAAAAGAAATTTTAAGCGCAGCAGAGTAACCAGCTCACATACCTGTTAGCTCAGGTGAGTTTAAAAGGCTGCTGTTGATAACAAGGGCATTTGCTAAATAGATGGTGTGTGTGCAACAATATACTGAAAGGTCAATTATATTGTGCAGCTTATCTCACCACCTGTAGTTATTTAGGTGAAAGCTCCAAAATGCTTGCCTAATATGTCTGTTTATCCAAAAGGAAGTATAGAGGGAGAGCTAGATAGATAGCATTGCATTACATTACATTACATGGCAATGCAATGCACAGTTGCTGAAGTTGAACCAAAATGAGCTTGTCATCTGGCTTCTGCAACTTTTAACATGAAAAATCCAATGAGGAGAAGAAAAGCAAAGCCAAAGAGTCCATCCCAAAATCCGACAAACAAGCAAAATGAACAAAAAGCATTGAATTCAATTCTTTCTGATTTTAGAAACTGCATTAAAGAAGGGGTGCACCGGTCCTGGAGATACTGCAATACCAGGTCAATGCGTGGAGTGGACAGAGCAAGCTCTTTTTCCATCTCCCTGTTCTAAAAATCCATGTAATATATGGTCCCCAGATAGGGGACGTATCAGATATTAAACTGATAAGAACAGATACTACACTTGATCTTAGCCAAAAGGCCGAGAAGCGATAACCAGAATTGGTTTCCGACTACGGTGCCACCCAAGGATTCTGAAAAGTCCATTTGTGGAGATGGCCACCTGGACTCCCGTTAAGAAGACATGCTGTCAACCTCTAGATCCCTCACATGCCTGCACTTTTCGGCTTGCTGCTGCTGCAATCCACGCGTTTTAGATCTGCATAACTCCACCTCTTTTAGCACAGTACCCTCAACCCCCGGCTGTTCCCACCCGCCTCAACACCGTTGGAAGGGAGGAGAACCAATTAAGGCGGGGGGGGGGTGGAACGAGCAGCTGTCTACCCTTAGCAGGAGGGTTGCTGATTAATTACCTATCCTGTTGCTGCTGCTGCTGGCTGTCCAGCAGCAGACTGATGGTGGCTGCTGGTGTGCGCAGGTATATAAAGGCTCAGAGCCTATTATGACACGCGCAGCCAGCGTTCCATTGCCACATTCCGTCTACTGCAGGCGGGATACCTGGATGGCTGAATGTCACTGAGAAGCTCACAGAGACCGCCATAAGCAACAGTTTAAAAGAATGCCACAGACTAATCAACCAAACTTTTTGGGTTGGTTTCTCTTTTATAGTCTGCAGGCATTAAATGAAAGAAGTCAGTGTTCCAGCAGAGGGAGACAACGTTTCAGAAAAGGCATTGTAGCAAACCAAAAAAGAAATTTTAAGCGCAGCAGAGTAACCAGCTCACATACCTGTTAGCTCAGGTGAGTTTAAAAGGCTGCTGTTGATAACAAGGGCATTTGCTAAATAGATGGTGTGTGTGCAACAATATACTGAAAGGTCAATTATATTGTGCAGCTTATCTCACCACCTGTAGTTATTTAGGTGAAAGCTCCAAAATGCTTGCCTAATATGTCTGTTTATCCAAAAGGAAGTATAGAGGGAGAGCTAGATAGATAGCATTGCATTACATTACATTACATGGCAATGCAATGCACAGTTGCTGAAGTTGAACCAAAATGAACTTGTCATCTGGCTTCTGCAACTTTTAACATGAAAAATCCAATGAGGAGAAGAAAAGCAAAGCCAAAGAGTCCATCCCAAAATCCGACAAACAAGCAAAATGAACAAAAAGCATTGAATTCAATTCTTTCTGATTTTAGAAACTGCATTAAAGAAGGGGTGCACCGGTCCTGGAGATACTGCAATACCAGGTCAATGCGTGGAGTGGACAGAGCAAGCTCTTTTTCCATCTCCCTGTTCTAAAAATCCATTTAATATATGGTCCCCAGATAGGGGACGTATCAGATATTAAACTGATAAGAACAGATACTACACTTGATCTTAGCCAAAAGGCCGAGAAGCGATAACCAGAATTGGTTTCCGACTACGGTGCCACCCAAGGATTCTGAAAAGTCCATTTGTGGAGATGGCCACCTGGACTCCCGTTAAGAAGACATGCTGTCAACCTCTAGATCCCTCACATGCCTGCACTTTTCGGCTTGCTGCTGCTGCAATCCACGCGTTTTAGATCTGCATAACTCCACCTCTTTTAGCACAGTACCCTCAACCCCCGGCTGTTCCCACCCGCCTCAACACCGTTGGAAGGGAGGAGAACCAATTAAGGCGGGGGGGGGGTGGAACGAGCAGCTGTCTACACTTAGCAGGAGGGTTGCTGATTAATTACCTCTCCTGCTGCTGCTGCTGCTGGCTGTCCAGCAGCAGACTGAAGGTGGCTGCTGCTGTGCGCAGGTATATAAAGGCTCAGAGCCTATTATGACACGCGCAGCCAGCGTTCCATTGCCACATTCCGTCTACTGCAGGCGGGATACCTGGATGGCTGAATGTCACTGAGAAGCTCACAGAGACCGCCATAAGCAACAGTTTAAAAGAATGCCACAGACTAATCAACCAAACTTTTTGGGTTGGTTTCTCTTTTATAGTCTGCAGGCATTAAATGAAAGAAGTCAGTGTTCCAGCAGAGGGAGACAACGTTTCAGAAAAGGCATTGTAGCAAACCAAAAAAGAAATTTTAAGCGCAGCAGAGTAACCAGCTCACATACCTGTTAGCTCAGGTGAGTTTAAAAGGCTGCTGTTGATAACAAGGGCATTTGCTAAATAGATGGTGTGTGTGCAACAATATACTGAAAGGTCAATTATATTGTGCAGCTTATCTCACCACCTGTAGTTATTTAGGTGAAAGCTCCAAAATGCTTGCCTAATATGTCTGTTTATCCAAAAGAAAGTATAGAGGGAGAGCTAGATAGATAGCATTGCATTACATTACATTACATGGCAATGCAATGCACAGTTGCTGAAGTTGAACCAAAATGAGCTTGTCATCTGGCTTCTGCAACTTTTAACATGAAAAATCCAATGAGGAGAAGAAAAGCAAAGCCAAAGAGTCCATCCCAAAATCCGACAAACAAGCAAAATGAACAAAAAGCATTGAATTCAATTCTTTCTGATTTTAGAAACTGCATTAAAGAAGGGGTGCACCGGTCCTGAAGATACTGCAATACCAGGTCAATGCGTGGAGTGGACAGAGCAAGCTCTTTTTCCATCTCCCTGTTCTAAAAATCCATTTAATATATGGTCCCCAGATAGGGGACGTATCAGATATTAAACTGATAAGAACAGATACTACACTTGATCTTAGCCAAAAGGCCGAGAAGCGATAACCAGAATTGGTTTCCGACTACGGTGCCACCCAAGGATTCTGAAAAGTCCATTTGTGGAGATGGCCACCTGGACTCCCGTTAAGAAGACATGCTGTCAACCTCTAGATCCCTCACATGCCTGCACTTTTCGGCTTGCTGCTGCTGCAATCCACGCGTTTTAGATCTGCATAACTCCACCTCTTTTAGCACAGTACCCTCAACCCCCGGCTGTTCCCACCCGCCTCAACACCGTTGGAAGGGAGGAGAACCAATTAAGGCGGTGGGGGGGGGTGGAACGAGCAGCTGTCTACCCTTAGCAGGAGGGTTGCTGATTAATTACCTCTCCTGCTGCTGCTGCTGCTGGCTGTCCAGCAGCAGACTGAAGGTGGCTGCTGCTGTGCGCAGGTATATAAAGGCTCAGAGCCTATTATGACACGCGCAGCCAGCGTTCCATTGCCACATTCCGTCTACTGCAGGCGGGATACCTGGATGGCTGAATGTCACTGAGAAGCTCACAGAGATCGCCATAAGCAACAGTTTAAAAGAATGCCACAGACTAATCAACCAAACTTTTTGGGTTGGTTTCTCTTTTATAGTCTGCAGGCATTAAATGAAAGAAGTCAGTGTTCCAGCAGAGGGAGACAACGTTTCAGAAAAGGCATTGTAGCAAACCAAAAAAGAAATTTTAAGCGCAGCAGAGTAACCAGCGCACATACCTGTTAGCTCAGGTGAGTTTAAAAGGCTGCTGTTGATAACAAGGGCATTTGCTAAATAGATGGTGTGTGTGCAACAATATACTGAAAGGTCAATTATATTGTGCAGCTTATCTCACCACCTGTAGTTATTTAGGTGAAAGCTCCAAAATGCTTGCCTAATATGTCTGTTTATCCAAAAGGAAGTATAGAGGGAGAGCTAGATAGATAGCATTGCATTACATTACATTACATGGCAATGCAATGCACAGTTGCTGAAGTTGAACCAAAATGAGCTTGTCATCTGGCTTCTGCAACTTTTAACATGAAAAATCCAATGAGGAGAAGAAAAGCAAAGCCAAATAGTCCATCCCAAAATCCGACAAACAAGCAAAATGAACAAAAAGCATTGAATTCAATTCTTTCTGATTTTAGAAACTGCATTAAAGAAGGGGTGCACCGGTCCTGGAGATACTGCAATACCAGGTCAATGCGTGGAGTGGACAGAGCAAGCTCTTTTTCCATCTCCCTGTTCTAAAAATCCATTTAATATATGGTCCCCAGATAGGGGACGTATCAGATATTAAACTGATAAGAACAGATACTACACTTGATCTTAGCCAAAAGGCCGAGAAGCGATAACCAGAATTGGTTTCCGACTACGGTGCCACCCAAGGATTCTGAAAAGTCCATTTGTGGAGATGAGCTCCTGGACTCCCGTTAAGAAGACATGCTGTCAACCTCTAGATCCCTCACATGCCTGCACTTTTCGGCTTGCTGCTGCTGCAATCCACGCGTTTTAGATCTGCATAACTCCACCTCTTTTAGCACAGTACCCTCAACCCCCGGCTGTTCCCACCCGCCTCAACACCGTTGGAAGGGAGGAGAACCAATTAAGGCCGGGGGGGGGGTGGAACGAGCAGCTGTCTACCCTTAGCAGGAGGGTTGCTGATTAATTACCTCTCCTGCTGCAGCTGCTGCTGGCTGTCCAGCAGCAGACTGAAGGTGGCTGCTGCTGTGCGCAGGTATATAAAGGCTCAGAGCCTATTATGACACGCGCAGCCAGCGTTCCATTGCCACATTCCGTCTACTGCAGGCGGGATACCTGGATGGCTGAATGTCACTGAGAAGCTCACAGAGACCGCCATAAGCAACAGTTTAAAAGAATGCCACAGACTAATCAACCAAACTTTTTGGGTTGGTTTCTCTTTTATAGTCTGCAGGCATTAAATGAAAGAAGTCAGTGTTCCAGCAGAGGGAGACAACGTTTCAGAAAAGGCATTGTAGCAAACCAAAAAAGAAATTTTAAGCGCAGCAGAGTAACCAGCTCACATACCTGTTAGCTCAGGTGAGTTTAAAAGGCTGCTGTTGATAACAAGGGCATTTGCTAAATAGATGGTGTGTGTGCAACAATATACTGAAAGGTCAATTATATTGTGCAGCTTATCTCACCACCTGTAGTTATTTAGGTGAAAGCTCCAAAATGCTTGCCTAATATGTCTGTTTATCCAAAAGGAAGTATAGAGGGAGAGCTAGATAGATAGCATTGCATTACATTACATTACATGGCAATGCAATGCACAGTTGCTGAAGTTGAACCAAAATGAGCTTGTCATCTGGCTTCTGCAACTTTTAACATGAAAAATCCAATGAGGAGAAGAAAAGCAAAGCCAAAGAGTCCATCCCAAAATCCGACAAACAAGCAAAATGAACAAAAAGCATTGAATTCAATTCTTTCTGATTTTAGAAACTGCATTAAAGAAGGGGTGCACCGGTCCTGGAGATACTGCAATACCAGGTCAATGCGTGGAGTGGACAGAGCAAGCTCTTTTTCCATCTCCCAGTTCTAAAAATCCATTTAATATATGGTCCCCAGATAGGGGACGTATCAGATATTAAACTGATAAGAACAGATACTACACTTGATCTTAGCCAAAAGGCCGAGAAGCGATAACCAGAATTGGTTTCCGACTACGGTGCCACCCAAGGATTCTGAAAAGTCCATTTGTGGAGATGGCCACCTGGACTCCCGTTAAGAAGACATGCTGTCAACCTCTAGATCCCTCACATGCCTGCACTTTTCGGCTTGCTGCTGCTGCAATCCACGCGTTTTAGATCTGCATAACTCCACCTCTTTTAGCACAGTACCCTCAACCCCCGGCTGTTCCCACAACCTCAACACCGTTGGAAGGGAGGAGAACCAATTAAGGCGGGGGGGGGGTGGAACGAGCAGCTGTCTACCCTTAGCAGGAGGGTTGCTGATTAATTACCTCTCCTGCTGCTGCTGCTGCTGGCTGTACAGCAGCAGACTGAAGGTGGCTGCTGCTGTGCGCAGGTATATAAAGGCTCAGAGCCTATTATGACACGCGCAGCCAGCGTTCCATTGCCACATTCCGTCTACTGCAGGCGGGATACCTGGATGGCTGAATGTCACTGAGAAGCTCACAGAGACCGCCATAAGCAACAGTTTAAAAGAATGCCACAGACTAATCAACCAAACTTTTTGGGTTGGTTTCTCTTTTATAGTCTGCAGGCATTAAATGAAAGAAGTCAGTGTTCCAGCAGAGGGAGACAACGTTTCAGAAAAGGCATTGTAGCAAACCAAAAAAGAAATTTTAAGCGCAGCAGAGTAACCAGCTCACATACCTGTTAGCTCAGGTGAGTTTAAAAGGCTGCTGTTGATAACAAGGGCATTTGCTAAATAGATGGTGTGTGTGCAACAATATACTGAAAGGTCAATTATATTGTGCAGCTTATCTCACCACCTGTAGTTATTTAGGTGAAAGCTCCAAAATGCTTGCCTAATATGTCTGTTTATCCAAAAGGAAGTATAGAGGGAGAGCTAGATAGATAGCATTGCATTACATTACATTACATGGCAATGCAATGCACAGTTGCTGAAGTTGAACCAAAATGAGCTTGTCATCTGGCTTCTGCAACTTTTAACATGAAAAATCCAATGAGGAGAAGAAAAGCAAAGCCAAAGAGTCCATCCCAAAATCCGACAAACAAGCAAAATGAACAAAAAGCATTGAATTCAATTCTTTCTGATTTTAGAAACTGCATTAAAGAAGGGGTGCACCGGTCCTGGAGATACTGCAATACCAGGTCAATGCGTGGAGTGGACAGAGCAAGCTCTTTTTCCATCTCCCTGTTCTAAAAATCCATTTAATATATGGTCCCCAGATAGGGGACGTATCAGATATTAAACTGATAAGAACAGATACTACACTTGATCTTAGCCAAAAGGCCGAGAAGCGATAACCAGAATTGGTTTCCGACTACGGTGCCACCCAAGGATTCTGAAAAGTCCATTTGTGGAGATGGCCACCTGGACTCCCGTTAAGAAGACATGCTGTCAACCTCTAGATCCCTCACATGCCTGCACTTTTCGGCTTGCTGCTACTGCAATCCACGCGTTTTAGATCTGCATAACTCCACCTCTTTTAGCACAGTACCCTCAACCCCCGGCTGTTCCCACCCGCCTCAACACCGTTGGAAGGGAGGAGAACCAATTAAGGCGGGGGGGGGTGGAACGAGCAGCTGTCTACCCTTAGCAGGAGGGTTGCTGATTAATTACCTATCCTGTTGCTGCTGCTGCTGGCTGTCCAGCAGCAGACTGAAGGTGGCTGCTGCTGTGCGCAGGTATATAAAGGCTCAGAGCCTATTATGACACGCGCAGCCAGCGTTCCATTGCCACATTCCGTCTACTGCAGGCGGGATACCTGGATGGCTGAATGTCACTGAGAAGCTCACAGAGACCGCCATAAGCAACAGTTTAAAAGAATGCCACAGACTAATCAACCAAACTTTTTGGGTTGGTTTCTCTTTTATAGTCTGCAGGCATTAAATGAAAGAAGTCAGTGTTCCAGCAGAGGGAGACAACGTTTCAGAAAAGGCATTGTAGCAAACCAAAAAAGAAATTTTAAGCGCAGCAGAGTAACCAGCTCACATACCTGTTAGCTCAGGTGAGTTTAAAAGGCTGCTGTTGATAACAAGGGCATTTGCTAAATAGATGGTGTGTGTGCAACAATATACTGAAAGGTCAATTATATTGTGCAGCTTATCTCACCACCTGTAGTTATTTAGGTGAAAGCTCCAAAATGCTTGCCTAATATGTCTGTTTATCCAAAAGGAAGTATAGAGGGAGAGCTAGATAGATAGCATTGCATTACATTACATTACATGGCAATGCAATGCACAGTTGCTGAAGTTGAACCAAAATGAGCTTGTCATCTGGCTTCTGCAACTTTTAACATGAAAAATCCAATGAGGAGAAGAAAAGCAAAGCCAAAGAGTCCATCCCAAAATCCGACAAACAAGCAAAATGAACAAAAAGCATTGAATTCAATTCTTTCTGATTTTAGAAACTGCATTAAAGAAGGGGTGCACCGGTCCTGGAGATACTGCAATACCAGGTCAATGCGTGGAGTGGACAGAGCAAGCTCTTTTTCCATCTCCCTGTTCTAAAAATCCATTTAATATATGGTCCCCAGATAGGGGACGTATCAGATATTAAACTGATAAGAACAGATACTACACTTGATCTTAGCCAAAAGGCTGAGAAGCGATAACCAGAATTGGTTTCCGACTACGGTGCCACCCAAGGATTCTGAAAAGTCCATTTGTGGAGATGGCCACCTGGACTCCCGTTAAGAAGACATGCTGTCAACCTCTAGATCCCTCACATGCCTGCACTTTTCGGCTTGCTGCTGCTGCAATCCACGCGTTTTAGATCTGCATAACTCCACCTCTTTTAGCACAGTACCCTCAACCCCCGGCTGTTCCCACCCGCCTCAACACCGTTGGAAGGGAGGAGAACCAATTAAGGCGGGGGGGGGGGTGGAACGAGCAGCTGTCTACCCTTAGCAGGAGGGTTGCTGATTAATTACCTCTCCTGCTGCTGCTGCTGCTGGCTGTCCAGCAGCAGACTGAAGGTGGCTGCTGCTGTGCGCAGGTATATAAAGGCTCAGAGCCTATTATGACACGCGCAGCCAGCGTTCCATTGCCACATTCCGTCTACTGCAGGCGGGATACCTGGATGGCTGAATGTCACTGAGAAGCTCACAGAGACCGCCATAAGCAACAGTTTAAAAGAATGCCACAGACTAATCAACCAAACTTTTTGGGTTGGTTTCTCTTTTATAGTCTGCAGGCATTAAATGAAAGAAGTCAGTGTTCCAGCAGAGGGAGACAACGTTTCAGAAAAGGCATTGTAGCAAACCAAAAAAGAAATTTTAAGCGCAGCAGAGTAACCAGCTCACATACCTGTTAGCTCAGGTGAGTTTAAAAGGCTGCTGTTGATAACAAGGGCATTTGCTAAATAGATGGTGTGTGTGCAACAATATACTGAAAGGTCAATTATATTGTGCAGCTTATCTCACCACCTGTAGTTATTTAGGTGAAAGCTCCAAAATGCTTGCCTAATATGTCTGTTTATCCAAAAGGAAGTATAGAGGAGAGCTAGATAGATAGCATTGCATTACATTACATTACATGGCAATGCAATGCACAGTTGCTGAAGTTGAACCAAAATGAGCTTGTCATCTGGCTTCTGCAACTTTTAACATGAAAAATCCAATGAGGAGAAGAAAAGCAAAGCCAAAGAGTCCATCCCAAAATCCGACAAACAAGCAAAATGAACAAAAAGCATTGAATTCAATTCTTTCTGATTTTAGAAACTGCATTAAAGAAGGGGTGCACCGGTCCTGGAGATACTGCAATACCAGGTCAATGCGTGGAGTGGACAGAGCAAGCTCTTTTTCCATCTCCCTGTTCTAAAAATCCATTTAATATATGGTCCCCAGATAGGGGACGTATCAGATATTAAACTGATAAGAACAGATACTACACTTGATCTTAGCCAAAAGGCCGAGAAGCGATAACCAGAATTGGTTTCCGACTACGGTGCCACCCAAGGATTCTGAAAAGTCCATTTGTGGAGATGGCCACCTGGACTCCCGTTAAGAAGACATGCTGTCAACCTCTAGATCCCTCACATGCCTGCACTTTTCGGCTTGCTGCTGCTGCAATCCACGCGTTTTAGATCTGCATAACTCCACCTCTCTTAGCACAGTACCCTCAACCCCCGGCTGTTCCCACCCGCCTCAACACCGTTGGAAGGGAGGAGAACCAATTAAGGCGGGGGGGGGGGGGGTGGAACGAGCAGCTGTCTACCCTTAGCAGGAGGGTTGCTGATTAATTACCTCTCCTGCTGCTGCTGCTGCTGGCTGTCCAGCAGCAGACTGAAGGTGGCTGCTGCTGTGCGCAGGTATATAAAGGCTCAGAGCCTATTATGACACGCGCAGCCAGCGTTCCATTGCCACATTCCGTCTACTGCAGGCGGGATACCTGGATGGCTGAATGTCACTGAGAAGCTCACAGAGACCGCCATAAGCAACAGTTTAAAAGAATGCCACAGACTAATCAACCAAACTTTTTGGGTTGGTTTCTCTTTTATAGTCTGCAGGCATTAAATGAAAGAAGTCAGTGTTCCAGCAGAGGGAGACAACGTTTCAGAAAAGGCATTGTAGCAAACCAAAAAAGAAATTTTAAGCGCAGCAGAGTAACCAGCGCACATACCTGTTAGCTCAGGTGAGTTTAAAAGGCTGCTGTTGATAACAAGGGCATTTGCTAAATAGATGGTGTGTGTGCAACAATATACTGAAAGGTCAATTATATTGTGCAGCTTATCTCACCACCTGTAGTTATTTAGGTGAAAGCTCCAAAATGATTGCCTAATATGTCTGTTTATCCAAAAGGAAGTATAGAGGGAGAGCTAGATAGATAGCATTGCATTACATTACATTACATGGCAATGCAATGCACAGTTGCTGAAGTTGAACCAAAATGAGCTTGTCATCTGGCTTCTGCAACTTTTAACATGAAAAATCCAATGAGGAGAAGAAAAGCAAAGCCAAAGAGTCCATCCCAAAATCCGACAAACAAGCAAAATGAACAAAAAGCATTGAATTCAATTCTTTCTGATTTTAGAAACTGCATTAAAGAAGGGGTGCACCGGTCCTGGAGATACTGCAATACCAGGTCAATGCGTGGAGTGGACAGAGCAAGCTCTTTTTCCATCTCCCTGTTCTAAAAATCCATTTAATATATGGTCCCCAGATAGGGGACGTATCAGATATTAAACTGATAAGAACAGATACTACACTTGATCTTAGCCAAAAGGCCGAGAAGCGATAACCAGAATTGGTTTCCGACTACGGTGCCACCCAAGGATTCTGAAAAGTCCATTTGTGGAGATGGCCACCTGGACTCCCGTTAAGAAGACATGCTGTCAACCTCTAGATCCCTCACATGCCTGCACTTTTCGGCTTGCTGCTGCTGCAATCCACGCGTTTTAGATCTGCATAACTCCACCTCTTTTAGCACAGTACCCTCAACCCCCGGCTGTTCCCACCCGCCTCAACACCGTTGGAAGGGAGGAGAACCAATTAAGGCGGGGGGGGGGGGTGGAACGAGCAGCTGTCTACCCTTAGCAGGAGGGTTGCTGATTAATTACCTCTCCTGCTGCTGCTGCTGCTGGCTGTCCAGCAGCAGACTGAAGGTGGCTGCTGCTGTGCGCAGGTATATAAAGGCTCAGAGCCTATTATGACACGCGCAGCCAGCGTTCCATTGCCACATTCCGTCTACTGCAGGCGGGATACCTGGATGGCTGAATGTCACTGAGAAGCTCACAGAGACCGCCATAAGCAACAGTTTAAAAGAATGCCACAGACTAATCAACCAAACTTTTTGGGTTGGTTTCTCTTTTATAGTCTGCAGGCATTAAATGAAAGAAGTCAGTGTTCCAGCAGAGGGAGACAACGTTTCAGAAAAGGCATTGTAGCAAACCAAAAAAGAAATTTTAAGCGCAGCAGAGTAACCAGCTCACATACCTGTTAGCTCAGGTGAGTTTAAAAGGCTGCTGTTGATAACAAGGGCATTTGCTAAATAGATGGTGTGTGTGCAACAATATACTGAAAGGTCAATTATATTGTGCAGCTTATCTCACCACCTGTAGTTATTTAGGTGAAAGCTCCAAAATGCTTGCCTAATATGTCTGTTTATCCAAAAGGAAGTATAGAGGGAGAGCTAGATAGATAGCATTGCATTACATTACATTACATGGCAATGCAATGCACAGTTGCTGAAGTTGAACCAAAATGAACTTGTCATCTGGCTTCTGCAACTTTTAACATGAAAAATCCAATGAGGAGAAGAAAAGCAAAGCCAAAGAGTCCATCCCAAAATCCGACAAACAAGCAAAATGAACAAAAAGCATTGAATTCAATTCTTTCTGATTTTAGAAACTGCATTAAAGAAGGGGTGCACCGGTCCTGGAGATACTGCAATACCAGGTCAATGCGTGGAGTGGACAGAGCAAGCTCTTTTTCCATCTCCCTGTTCTAAAAATCCATTTAATATATGGTCCCCAGATAGGGGACGTATCAGATATTAAACTGATAAGAACAGATACTACACTTGATCTTAGCCAAAAGGCCGAGAAGCGATAACCAGAATTGGTTTCCGACTACGGTGCCACCCAAGGATTCTGAAAAGTCCATTTGTGGAGATGGCCACCTGGACTCCCGTTAAGAAGACATGCTGTCAACCTCTAGATCCCTCACATGCCTGCACTTTTCGGCTTGCTGCTGCTGCAATCCACGCGTTTTAGATCTGCATAACTCCACCTCTTTTAGCACAGTACCCTCAACCCCCGGCTGTTCCCACCCGCCTCAACACCGTTGGAAGGGAGGAGAACCAATTAAGGCGGGGGGGGGGTGGAACGAGCAGCTGTCTACCCTTAGCAGGAGGGTTGCTGATTAATTACCTCTCCTGCTGCTGCTGCTGCTGGCTGTCCAGCAGCAGACTGAAGGTGGCTGCTGCTGTGCGCAGGTATATAAAGGCTCAGAGCCTATTATGACACGCGCAGCCAGCGTTCCATTGCCACATTCCGTCTACTGCAGGCGGGATACCTGGATGGCTGAATGTCACTGAGAAGCTCACAGAGACCGCCATAAGCAACAGTTTAAAAGAATGCCACAGACTAATCAACCAAACTTTTTGGGTTGGTTTCTCTTTTATAGTCTGCAGGCATTAAATGAAAGAAGTCAGTGTTCCAGCAGAGGGAGACAACGTTTCAGAAAAGGCATTGTAGCAAACCAAAAAAGAAATTTTAAGCGCAGCAGAGTAACCAGCTCACATACCTGTTAGCTCAGGTGAGTTTAAAAGGCTGCTGTTGATAACAAGGGCATTTGCTAAATAGATGGTGTGTGTGCAACAATATACTGAAAGGTCAATTATATTGTGCAGCTTATCTCACCACCTGTAGTTATTTAGGTGAAAGCTCCAAAATGCTTGCCTAATATGTCTGTTTATCCAAAAGGAAGTATAGAGGGAGAGCTAGATAGATAGCATTGCATTACATTACATTACATGGCAATGCAATGCACAGTTGCTGAAGTTGAACCAAAATGAGCTTGTCATCTGGCTTCTGCAACTTTTAACATGAAAAATCCAATGAGGAGAAGAAAAGCAAAGCCAAAGAGTCCATCCCAAAATCCGACAAACAAGCAAAATGAACAAAAAGCATTGAATTCAATTCTTTCTGATTTTAGAAACTGCATTAAAGAAGGGGTGCACCGGTCCTGAAGATACTGCAATACCAGGTCAATGCGTGGAGTGGACAGAGCAAGCTCTTTTTCCATCTCCCTGTTCTAAAAATCCATTTAATATATGGTCCCCAGATAGGGGACGTATCAGATATTAAACTGATAAGAACAGATACTACACTTGATCTTAGCCAAAAGGCCGAGAAGCGATAACCAGAATTGGTTTCCGACTACGGTGCCACCCAAGGATTCTGAAAAGTCCATTTGTGGAGATGGCCACCTGGACTCCCGTTAAGAAGACATGCTGTCAACCTCTAGATCCCTCACATGCCTGCACTTTTCGGCTTGCTGCTGCTGCAATCCACGCGTTTTAGATCTGCATAACTCCACCTCTTTTAGCACAGTACCCTCAACCCCCGGCTGTTCCCACCCGCCTCAACACCGTTGGAAGGGAGGAGAACCAATTAAGGCCGGGGGGGGGGTGGAACGAGCAGCTGTCTACCCTTAGCAGGAGGGTTGCTGATTAATTACCTCTCCTGCTGCAGCTGCTGCTGGCTGTCCAGCAGCAGACTGAAGGTGGCTGCTGCTGTGCGCAGGTATATAAAGGCTCAGAGCCTATTATGACACGCGCAGCCAGCGTTCCATTGCCACATTCCGTCTACTGCAGGCGGGATACCTGGATGGCTGAATGTCACTGAGAAGCTCACAGAGACCGCCATAAGCAACAGTTTAAAAGAATGCCACAGACTAATCAACCAAACTTTTTGGGTTGGTTTCTCTTTTATAGTCTGCAGGCATTAAATGAAAGAAGTCAGTGTTCCAGCAGAGGGAGACAACATTTCAGAAAAGGCATTGTAGCAAACCAAAAAAGAAATTTTAAGCGCAGCAGAGTAACCAGCTCACATACCTGTTAGCTCAGGTGAGTTTAAAAGGCTGCTGTTGATAACAAGGGCATTTGCTAAATAGATGGTGTGTGTGCAACAATATACTGAAAGGTCAATTATATTGTGCAGCTTATCTCACCACCTGTAGTTATTTAGGTGAAAGCTCCAAAATGCTTGCCTAATATGTCTGTTTATCCAAAAGGAAGTATAGAGGGAGAGCTAGATAGATAGCATTGCATTACATTACATTACATGGCAATGCAATGCACAGTTGCTGAAGTTGAACCAAAATGAGCTTGTCATCTGGCTTCTGCAACTTTTAACATGAAAAATCCAATGAGGAGAAGAAAAGCAAAGCCAAAGAGTCCATCCCAAAATCCGACAAACAAGCAAAATGAACAAAAAGCATTGAATTCAATTCTTTCTGATTTTAGAAACTGCATTAAAGTAGGGGTGCACCGGTCCTGGAGATACTGCAATACCAGGTCAATGCGTGGAGTGGACAGAGCAAGCTCTTTTTCCATCTCCCTGTTCTAAAAATCCATTTAATATATGGTCCCCAGATAGGGGACGTATCAGATATTAAACTGATAAGAACAGATACTACACTTGATCTTAGCCAAAAGGCCGAGAAGCGATAACCAGAATTGGTTTCCGACTACGGTGCCACCCAAGGATTCTGAAAAGTCCATTTGTGGAGATGGCCACCTGGACTCCTGTTAAGAAGACATGCTGTCAACCTCTAGATCCCTCACATGCCTGCACTTTTCGGCTTGCTGCTGCGGCAATCCACGCGTTTTAGATCTGCATAACTCCACCTCTTTTAGCACAGTACCCTCAACCCCCGGCTGTTCCCACCCGCCTCAACACCGTTGGAAGGGAGGAGAACCAATTAAGGCGGGGGGGGGGGTGGAACGAGCAGCTGTCTACCCTTAGCAGGAGGATTGCTGATTAATTACCTCTCCTGCTGCTGCTGCTGCTGGCTGTCCAGCAGCAGACTGAAGGTGGCTGCTGCTGTGCGCAGGTATATAAAGGCTCAGAGCCTATTATGACACGCGCAGCCAGCGTTCCATTGCCACATTCCGTCTACTGCAGGCGGGATACCTGGATGGCTGAATGTCACTGAGAAGCTCACAGAGACCGCCATAAGCAACAGTTTAAAAGAATGCCACAGACTAATCAACCAAACTTTTTGGGTTGGTTTCTCTTTTATAGTCTGCAGCCATTAAATGAAAGAAGTCAGTGTTCCAGCAGAGGGAGACAACGTTTCAGAAAAGGCATTGTAGCAAACCAAAAAAGAAATTTTAAGCGCAGCAGAGTAACTAGCTCACATACCTGTTAGCTCAGGTGAGTTTAAAAGGCTGCTGTTGATAACAAGGGCATTTGCTAAATAGATGGTGTGTGTGCAACAATATACTGAAAGGTCAATTATATTGTGCAGCTTATCTCACCACCTGTAGTTATTTAGGTGAAAGCTCCAAAATGCTTGCCTAATATGTCTGTTTATCCAAAAGGAAGTATAGAGGGAGAGCTAGATAGATAGCATTGCATTACATTACATTACATGGCAATGCAATGCACAGTTGCTGAAGTTGAACCAAAATGAGCTTGTCATCTGGCTTCTGCAACTTTTAACATGAAAAATCCAATGAGGAGAAGAAAAGCAAAGCCAAAGAGTCCATCCCAAAATCCGACAAACAAGCAAAATGAACAAAAAGCATTGAATTCAATTCTTTCTGATTTTAGAAACTGCATTAAAGCAGGGGTGCACCGGTCCTGGAGATACTGCAATACCAGGTCAATGCGTGGAGTGGACAGAGCAAGCTCTTTTTCCATCTCCCAGTTCTAAAAATCCATTTAATATATGGTCCCCAGATAGGGGACGTATCAGATATTAAACTGATAAGAACAGATACTACACTTGATCTTAGCCAAAAGGCCGAGAAGCGATAACCAGAATTGGTTTCCGACTACGGTGCCACCCAAGGATTCTGAAAAGTCCATTTGTGGAGATGGCCACCTGGACTCCCGTTAAGAAGACATGCTGTCAACCTCTAGATCCCTCACATGCCTGCACTTTTCGGCTTGCTGCTGCTGCAATCCACGCGTTTTAGATCTGCATAACTCCACCTCTTTTAGCACAGTACCCTCAACCCCCGGCTGTTCCCACCCGCCTCAACACCGTTGGAAGGGAGGAGAACCAATTAAGGCGGGGGGGGGTGGAACGAGCAGCTGTCTACCCTTAGCAGGAGGGTTGCTGATTAATTACCTCTCCTGCTGCTGCTGCTGCTGGCTGTCCAGCAGCAGACTGAAGGTGGCTGCTGCTGTGCGCAGGTATATAAAGGCTCAGAGCCTATTATGACACGCGCAGCCAGCGTTCCATTGCCACATTCCGTCTACTGCAGGCGGGATACCTGGATGGCTGAATGTCACTGAGAAGCTCACAGAGACCGCCATAAGCAACAGTTTAAAAGAATGCCACAGACTAATCAACCAAACTTTTTGGGTTGGTTTCTCTTTTATAGTCTGCAGGCATTAAATGAAAGAAGTCAGTGTTCCAGCAGAGGGAGACAACGTTTCAGAAAAGGCATTGTAGCAAACCAAAAAAGAAATTTTAAGCGCAGCAGAGTAACCAGCTCACATACCTGTTAGCTCAGGTGAGTTTAAAAGGCTGCTGTTGATAACAAGGGCATTTGCTAAATAGATGGTGTGTGTGCAACAATATACTGAAAGGTCAATTATATTGTGCAGCTTATCTCACCACCTGTAGTTATTTAGGTGAAAGCTCCAAAATGCTTGCCTAATATGTCTGTTTATCCAAAAGGAAGTATAGAGGGAGAGCTAGATAGATAGCATTGCATTACATTACATTACATGGCAATGCAATGCACAGTTGCTGAAGTTGAACCAAAATGAGCTTGTCATCTGGCTTCTGCAACTTTTAACATGAAAAATCCAATGACGAGAAGAAAAGCAAAGCCAAAGAGTCCATCCCAAAATCCGACAAACAAGCAAAATGAACAAAAAGCATTGAATTCAATTCTTTCTGATTTTAGAAACTGCATTAAAGAAGGGGTGCACCGGTCCTGGAGATACTGCAATACCAGGTCAATGCGTGGAGTGGACAGAGCAAGCTCTTTTTCCATCTCCCTGTTCTAAAAATCCATCTAATATATGGTCCCCAGATAGGGGACGTATCAGATATTAAACTGATAAGAACAGATACTACACTTGATCTTAGCCAAAAGGCCGAGAAGCGATAACCAGAATTGGTTTCCGACTACGGTGCCACCCAAGGATTCTGAAAAGTCCATTTGTGGAGATGGCCACCTGGACTCCCGTTAAGAAGACATGCTGTCAACCTCTAGATCCCTCACATGCCTGCACTTTTCGGCTTGCTGCTGCTGCAATCCACGCGTTTTAGATCTGCATAACTCCACCTCTTTTAGCACAGTACCCTCAACCCCCGGCTGTTCCCACCCGCCTCAACACCATTGGAAGGGAGGAGAACCAATTAAGGCGGGGGGGGGGGTGGAACGAGCAGCTGTCTACCCTTAGCAGGAGGGTTGCTGATTAATTACCTCTCCTGCTGCTGCTGCTGCTGGCTGTCCAGCAGCAGACTGAAGGTGGCTGCTGCTGTGCGCAGGTATATAAAGGCTCAGAGCCTATTATGACACGCGCAGCCAGCGTTCCATTGCCACATTCCGTCTACTGCAGGCGGGATACCTGGATGGCTGAATGTCACTGAGAAGCTCACAGAGACCGCCATAAGCAACAGTTTAAAAGAATGCCACAGACTAATCAACCAAACTTTTTGGGTTGGTTTCTCTTTTATAGTCTGCAGGCATTAAATGAAAGAAGTCAGTGTTCCAGCAGAGGGAGACAACGTTTCAGAAAAGGCATTGTAGCAAACCAAAAAAGAAATTTTAAGCGCAGCAGAGTAACCAGCTCACATACCTGTTAGCTCAGGTGAGTTTAAAAGGCTGCTGTTGATAACAAGGGCATTTGCTAAATAGATGGTGTGTGTGCAACAATATACTGAAAGGTCAATTATATTGTGCAGCTTATCTCACCACCTGTAGTTATTTAGGTGAAAGCTCCAAAATGCTTGCCTAATATGTCTGTTTATCCAAAAGGAAGTATAGAGGGAGAGCTAGATAGATAGCATTGCATTACATTACATTACATGGCAATGCAATGCACAGTTGCTGAAGTTGAACCAAAATGAGCTTGTCATCTGGCTTCTGCAACTTTTAACATGAAAAGTCCAATGAGGAGAAGAAAAGCAAAGCCAAAGAGTCCATCCCAAAATCCGACAAAGAAGCAAAATGAACAAAAAGCATTGAATTCAATTCTTTCTGATTTTAGAAACTGCATTAAAGAAGAGGTGCACCGGTCCTGGAGATACTGCAATACCAGGTCAATGCGTGGAGTGGACAGAGCAAGCTCTTTTTCCATCTCCCTGTTCTAAAAATCCATTTAATATATGGTCCCCAGATAGGGGACGTATCAGATATTAAACTGATAAGAACAGATTTTTTTTTTTTTTTTTTTTGAAAGCCCGAATTCGTGTACAAAACCCGAGTGCGCTTAAAAAAGTGACAAGTGCCACAAAAAAAGTGCACTAGGATGCTGGTCTTCTTGAAACCCTCTCCAAAAGGAGAAGGGTCCCCCAAACCATTCCCCGTCCCTCCGAGCCAGAAGGCCACAGCGAGGAACAGGGACAAATAGCCACCTCCAGCCGAAGCCAGAGGCGACCCAATCTTACCCCCAGCACCTGCCCGAGTTCTCACCCGAGCAAGGCACTGGGAGCCAAAGACTGTGCTCCCCTCCCGGAAGAGGGGAGCCAACAATGCTCTCCTCCCGAAAGAGGAGAGCCAGGGGGGTTCAGGGGGGAGCGGAACCTGATGGCCACACACTCCCCCCCTAGACCTGCCAAGAGAGGAACCCATAAGGGAACCGCATCCCGACAAAATCCTAGTAGGACGTGACACACGTGAATAAGTGGACACACAGTGACAAAGAAATTAAATAAATAGTGAAGGTTTCACAGTATAATACTGCCCGGACCTTCGACCGGGAATTGAAAAAATTCCCCATCCTAAGGCCAGAAGGCCCAGAATAAGGGTGTGTGCGAAGAAAGAAATATTGAAGTGCTTGTGCAAATGTGCCATAAACTCAAGTGGGGTTCCCAATCCCAGTGAGTTAAGGCACCCCAGGGTCACCACTCCTGGGGCACTTCACACTTCGGGCTTTCGATCTTCCCCGGCCCAATGGCGTCGATCCTGGGGGGCCATGCTTTCCACCAGATGACTATATTAGCCACCTGGCGTACTAACAAGCGCCTAAACCCCAGTGTGCATAATGTATCAATCTACTAGGGCGGCCAACATCCAAAACCGACTTTTCGAAAGATACTAAACTTGATCTTAGCCAAAAGGCCGAGAAGCGATAACCAGAATTGGTTTCTGACTACGGTGCCACCCAAGGATTCTGAAAAGTCCATTTGTGGAGATGGCCACCTGGACTCCCGTTAAGAAGACATGCTGTCAACCTCTAGATCCCTCACATGCCTGCACTTTTCGGCTTGCTGCTGCTGCAATCCACGCGTTTTAGATCTGCATAACTCCACCTCTTTTAGCACAGTACCCTCAACCCCCGGCTGTTCCCACCCGCCTCAACACCGTTGGAAGGGAGGAGAACCAATTAAGGCGGGGGGGGGGGTGGAACGAGCAGCTGTCTACCCTTAGCAGGAGGGTTGCTGATTAATTACCTCTCCTGCTGCTGCTGCTGCTGGCTGTCCAGCAGCAGACTGAAGGTGGCTGCTGCTGTGCGCAGGTATATAAAGGCTCAGAGCCTATTATGACACGCGCAGCCAGCGTTCCATTGCCACATTCCGTCTACTGCAGGCGGGATACCTGGATGGCTGAATGTCACTGAGAAGCTCACAGAGACCGCCATAAGCAACAGTTTAAAAGAATGCCACAGACTAATCAACCAAACTTTTTGGGTTGGTTTCTCTTTTATAGTCTGCAGGCATTAAATGAAAGAAGTCAGTGTTCCAGCAGAGGGAGACAACGTTTCAGAAAAGGCATTGTAGCAAACCAAAAAAGAAATTTTAAGCGCAGCAGAGTAACCAGCTCACATACCTGTTAGCTCAGGTGAGTTTAAAAGGCTGCTGTTGATAACAAGGGCATTTGCTAAATAGATGGTGTGTGTGCAACAATATACTGAAAGGTCAATTATATTGTGCAGCTTATCTCACCACCTGTAGTTATTTAGGTGAAAGCTCCAAAATGCTTGCCTAATATGTCTGTTTATCCAAAAGGAAGTATAGAGGGAGAGCTAGATAGATAGCATTGCATTACATTACATTACATGGCAATGCAATGCACAGTTGCTGAAGTTGAACCAAAATGAGCTTGTCATCTGGCTTCTGCAACTTTTAACATGAAAAATCCAATGAGGAGAAGAAAAGCAAAGCCAAAGAGTCCATCCCAAAATCCGACAAACAAGCAAAATGAACAAAAAGCATTGAATTCAATTCTTTCTGATTTTAGAAACTGCATTAAAGAAGGGGTGCACCGGTCCTGGAGATACTGCAATACCAGGTCAATGCGTGGAGTGGACAGAGCAAGCTCTTTTTCCATCTCCCTGTTCTAAAAATCCATTTAATATATGGTCCCCAGATAGGGGACGTATCAGATATTAAACTGATAAGAACAGATACTACACTTGATCTTAGCCAAAAGGCCGAGAAGCGATAACCAGAATTGGTTTCCGACTACGGTGCCACCCAAGGATTCTGAAAAGTCCATTTGTGGAGATGGCCACCTGGACTCCCGTTAAGAAGACATGCTGTCAACCTCTAGATCCCTCACATGCCTGCACTTTTCGGCTTGCTGCTGCTGCAATCCACGCGTTTTAGATCTGCATAACTCCACCTCTTTTAGCACAGTACCCTCAACCCCCGGCTGTTCCCACCCGCCTCAACACCGTTGGAAGGGAGGAGAACCAATTAAGGCGGGGGGGGGGGGGGTGGAACGAGCAGCTGTCTACCCTTAGCAGGAGGGTTGCTGATTAATTACCTCTCCTGCTGCTGCTGCTGCTGGCTGTCCAGCAGCAGACTGAAGGTGGCTGCTGCTGTGCGCAGGTATATAAAGGCTCAGAGCCTATTATGACACGCGCAGCCAGCATTCCATTGCCACATTCCGTCTACTGCAGGCGGGATACCTGGATGGCTGAATGTCACTGAGAAGCTCACAGAGACCGCCATAAGCAACAGTTTAAAAGAATGCCACAGACTAATCAACCAAACTTTTTGGGTTGGTTTCTCTTTTATAGTCTGCAGGCATTAAATGAAAGAAGTCAGTGTTCCAGCAGAGGGAGACAACGTTTCAGAAAAGGCATTGTAGCAAACCAAAAAAGAAATTTTAAGCGCAGCAGAGTAACCAGCTCACATACCTGTTAGCTCAGGTGAGTTTAAAAGGCTGCTGTTGATAACAAGGGCATTTGCTAAATAGATGGTGTGTGTGCAACAATATACTGAAAGGTCAATTATATTGTGCAGCTTATCTCACCACCTGTAGTTATTTAGGTGAAAGCTCCAAAATGCTTGCCTAATATGTCTGTTTATCCAAAAGGAAGTATAGAGGGAGAGCTAGATAGATAGCATTGCATTACATTACATTACATGGCAATGCAATGCACAGTTGCTGAAGTTGAACCAAAATGAGCTTGTCATCTGGCTTCTGCAACTTTTAACATGAAAAATCCAATGAGGAGAAGAAAAGCAAAGCCAAAGAGTCCATCCCAAAATCCGACAAACAAGCAAAATGAACAAAAAGCATTGAATTCAATTCTTTCTGATTTTAGAAACTGCATTAAAGAAGGGGTGCACCGGTCCTGGAGATACTGCAATACCAGGTCAATGCGTGGAGTGGACAGAGCAAGCTCTTTTTCCATCTCCCTGTTCTAAAAATCCATTTAATATATGGTCCCCAGATAGGGGACGTATCAGATATTAAACTGATAAGAACAGATACTACACTTGATCTTAGCCAAAAGGCCGAGAAGCGATAACCAGAATTGGTTTCCGACTACGGTGCCACCCAAGGATTCTGAAAAGTCCATTTGTGGAGATGGCCACCTGGACTCCCGTTAAGAAGACATGCTGTCAACCTCTAGATCCCTCACATGCCTGCACTTTTCGGCTTGCTGCTGCTGCAATCCACGCGTTTTAGATCTGCATAACTCCACCTCTTTTAGCACAGTACCCTCAACCCCCGGCTGTTCCCACCCGCCTCAACACCGTTGGAAGGGAGGAGAACCAATTAAGGCGGGGGGGGGGGGGGGGGGTGGAACGAGCAGCTGTCTACCCTTAGCAGGAGGGTTGCTGATTAATTACCTCTCCTGCTGCTGCTGCTGCTGGCTGTCCAGCAGCAGACTGAAGGTGGCTGCTGCTGTGCGCAGGTTTAAAAAGGCTCAGAGCCTATTATGACACGCGCAGCCAGCGTTCCATTGCCACATTCCGTCTACTGCAGGCGGGATACCTGGATGGCTGAATGTCACTGAGAAGCTCACAGAGACCGCCATAAGCAACAGTTTAAAAGAATGCCACAGACTAATCAACCAAACTTTTTGGGTTGGTTTCTCTTTTATAGTCTGCAGGCATTAAATGAAAGAAGTCAGTGTTCCAGCAGAGGGAGACAACGTTTCAGAAAAGGCATTGTAGCAAACCAAAAAAGAAATTTTAAGCGCAGCAGAGTAACCAGCTCACATACCTGTTAGCTCAGGTGAGTTTAAAAGGCTGCTGTTGATAACAAGGGCATTTGCTAAATAGATGGTGTGTGTGCAACAATATACTGAAAGGTCAATTATATTGTGCAGCTTATCTCACCACCTGTAGTTATTTAGGTGAAAGCTCCAAAATGCTTGCCTAATATGTCTGTTTATCCAAAAGGAAGTATAGAGGGAGAGCTAGATAGATAGCATTGCATTACATTACATTACATGGCAATGCAATGCACAGTTGCTGAAGTTGAACCAAAATGAGCTTGTCATCTGGCTTCTGCAACTTTTAACATGAAAAATCCAATGAGGAGAAGAAAAGCAAAGCCAAAGAGTCCATCCCAAAATCCGACAAACAAGCAAAATGAACAAAAAGCATTGAATTCAATTCTTTCTGATTTTAGAAACTGCATTAAAGAAGGGGTGCATCGGTTCTGGAGATACTGCAATACCAGGTCAATGCGTGGAGTGGACAGAGCAAGCTCTTTTTCCATCTCCCAGTTCTAAAAATCCATTTAATATATGGTCCCCAGATAGGGGACGTATCAGATATTAAACTGATAAGAACAGATACTACACTTGATCTTAGCCAAAAGGCCGAGAAGCGATAACCAGAATTGGTTTCCGACTACGGTGCCACCCAAGGATTCTGAAAAGTCCATTTGTGGAGATGGCCACCTGGACTCCCGTTAAGAAGACATGCTGTCAACCTCTAGATCCCTCACATGCCTGCACTTTTCGGCTTGCTGCTGCTGCAATCCACGCGTTTTAGATCTGCATAACTCCACCTCTTTTAGCACAGTACCCTCAACCCCCAGCTGTTCCCACCCGCCTCAACACCGTTGGAAGGGAGGAGAACCAATTAAGGCGGGGGGGGGGTGGAACGAGCATCTGTCTACCCTTAGCAGGAGGGTTGCTGATTAATTACCTCTCCTGCTGCTGCTGCTGCTTGCTGTCCAGCAGCAGACTGAAGGTGGCTGCTGCTGTGCGCAGGTATATAAAGGCTCAGAGCCTATTATGACACGCGCAGCCAGCGTTCCATTGCCACATTCCGTCTACTGCAGGCGGGATACCTGGATGGCTGAATGTCACTGAGAAGCTCACAGAGACCGCCATAAGCAACAGTTTAAAAGAATGCCACAGACTATTCAACCAAACTTTTTGGGTTGGTTTCTCTTTTATAGTCTGCAGGCATTAAATGAAAGAAGTCAGTGTTCCAGCAGAGGGAGACAACGTTTCAGAAAAGGCATTGTAGCAAACCAAAAAAGAAATTTTAAGCGCAGCAGAGTAACCAGCTCACATACCTGTTAGCTCAGGTGAGTTTAAAAGGCTGCTGTTGATAACAAGGGCATTTGCTAAATAGATGGTGTGTGTGCAACAATATACTGAAAGGTCAATTATATTGTGCAGCTTATCTCACCACCTGTAGTTATTTAGGTGAAAGCTCCAAAATGCTTGCCTAATATGTCTGTTTATCCAAAAGGAAGTATAGAGGGAGAGCTAGATAGATAGCATTGCATTAGATTACATTACATGGCAATGCAATGCACAGTTGCTGAAGTTGAACCAAAATGAGCTTGTCATCTGGCTTCTGCAACTTTTAACATGAAAAATCCAATGAGGAGAAGAAAAGCAAAGCCAAAGAGTCCATCCCAAAATCCGACAAACAAGCAAAATGAACAAAAAGCATTGAATTCAATTCTTTCTGATTTTAGAAACTGCATTAAAGAAGGGGTGCACCGGTCCTGGAGATACTGCAATACCAGGTCAATGCGTGGAGTGGACAGAGCAAGCTCTTTTTCCATCTCCCAGTTCTAAAAATCCATTTAATATATGGTCCCCAGATAGGGGACGTATCAGATATTAAACTGATAAGAACAGATACTACACTTGATCTTAGCCAAAAGGCCGAGAAGCGATAACCAGAATTGGTTTCCGACTACGGTGCCACCCAAGGATTCTGAAAAGTCCATTTGTGGAGATGGCCACCTGGACTCCCGTTAAGAAGACATGCTGTCAACCTCTAGATCCCTCACATGCCTGCACTTTTCGGCTTGCTGCTGCTGCAATCCACGCGTTTTAGATCTGCATAACTCCACCTCTTTTAGCACAGTACCCTCAACCCCCAGCTGTTCCCACCCGCCTCAACACCGTTGGAAGGGAGGAGAACCAATTAAGGCGGGGGGGGGGTGGAACGAGCATCTGTCTACCCTTAGCAGGAGGGTTGCTGATTAATTACCTCTCCTGCTGCTGCTGCTGCTTGCTGTCCAGCAGCAGACTGAAGGTGGCTGCTGCTGTGCGCAGGTATATAAAGGCTCAGAGCCTATTATGACACGCGCAGCCAGCGTTCCATTGCCACATTCCGTCTACTGCAGGCGGGATACCTGGATGGCTGAATGTCACTGAGAAGCTCACAGAGACCGCCATAAGCAACAGTTTAAAAGAATGCCACAGACTATTCAACCAAACTTTTTGGGTTGGTTTCTCTTTTATAGTCTGCAGGCATTAAATGAAAGAAGTCAGTGTTCCAGCAGAGGGAGACAACGTTTCAGAAAAGGCATTGTAGCAAACCAAAAAATAAATTTTAAGCGCAGCAGAGTAACCAGCTCACATACCTGTTAGCTCAGGTGAGTTTAAAAGGCTGCTGTTGATAACAAGGGCATTTGCTAAATAGATGGTGTGTGTGCAACAATATACTGAAAGGTCAATTATATTGTGCAGCTTATCTCACCACCTGTAGTTATTTAGGTGAAAGCTCCAAAATGCTTGCCTAATATGTCTGTTTATCCAAAAGGAAGTATAGAGGGAGAGCTAGATAGATAGCATTGCATTACATTACATTACATGGCAATGCAATGCACAGTTGCTGAAGTTGAACCAAAATGAGCTTGTCATCTGGCTTCTGCAACTTTTAACATGAAAAATCCAATGAGGAGAAGAAAAGCAAAGCCAAAGAGTCCATCCCAAAATCCGACAAACAAGCAAAATGAACAAAAAGCATTAAATTCAATTCTTTCTGATTTTAGAAACTGCATTAAAGAAGGGGTGCACCGGTCCTGGAGATACTGCAATACCAGGTCAATGCGTGGAGTGGACAGAGCAAGCTCTTTTTCCATCTCCCTGTTCTAAAAATCCATTTAATATATGGTCCCCAGATAGGGGACGTATCAGATATTAAACTGATAAGAACAGATACTACACTTGATCTTAGCCAAAAGGCCGAGAAGCGATAACCAGAATTGGTTTCCGACTACGGTGCCACCCAAGGATTCTGAAAAGTCCATTTGTGGAGATGGCCACCTGGACTCCCGTTAAGAAGACATGCTGTCAACCTCTAGATCCCTCACATGCCTGCACTTTTCGGCTTGCTGCTGCTGCAATCCACGCGTTTTAGATCTGCATAACTCCACCTCTTTTAGCACAGTACCCTCAACCCCCGGCTGTTCCCACCCGCCTCAACACCGTTGGAAGGGAGGAGAACCAATTAAGGCGGGGGGGGGGGTGGAACGAGCAGCTGTCTACCCTTAGCAGGAGGGTTGCTGATTAATTACCTCTCCTGCTGCTGCTGCTGCTGGCTGTCCAGCAGCAGACTGAAGGTGGCTGCTGCTGTGCGCAGGTATATAAAGGCTCAGAGCCTATTATGACACGCGCAGCCAGCGTTCCATTGCCACATTCCGTCTACTGCAGGCGGGATACCTGGATGGCTGAATGTCACTGAGAAGCTCACAGAGACCGCCATAAGCAACAGTTTAAAAGAATGCCACAGACTAATCAACCAAACTTTTTGGGTTGGTTTCTCTTTTATAGTCTGCAGGCATTAAATGAAAGAAGTCAGTGTTCCAGCAGAGGGAGACAACGTTTCAGAAAAGGCATTGTAGCAAACCAAAAAAGAAATTTTAAGCGCAGCAGAGTAACCAGCTCACATACCTGTTAGCTCAGGTGAGTTTAAAAGGCTGCTGTTGATAACAAGGGCATTTGCTAAATAGATGGTGTGTGTGCAACAATATACTGAAAGGTCAATTATATTGTGCAGCTTATCTCACCACCTGTAGTTATTTAGGTGAAAGCTCCAAAATGCTTGCCTAATATGTCTGTTTATCCAAAAGGAAGTATAGAGGGAGAGCTAGATAGATAGCATTGCATTACATTACATTACATGGCAATGCAATGCACAGTTGCTGAAGTTGAACCAAAATGAGCTTGTCATCTGGCTTCTGCAACTTTTAACATGAAAAATCCAATGAGGAGAAGAAAAGCAAAGCCAAAGAGTCCATCCCAAAATCCGACAAACAAGCAAAATGAACAAAAAGCATTGAATTCAATTCTTTCTGATTTTAGAAAAGAAGGGGTGCACCGGTCCTGGAGATACTGCAATACCAGGTCAATGCGTGGAGTGGACAGAGCAAGCTCTTTTTCCATCTCCCTGTTCTAAAAATCCATTTAATATATGGTCCCCAGATAGGGGACGTATCAGATATTAAACTGATAAGAACAGATACTACACTTGATCTTAGCCAAAAGGCCGAGAAGCGATAACCAGAACTCGTTTCCGACTACGGTGCCACCCAAGGATTCTGAAAAGTCCATTTGTGGAGATGGCCACCTGGACTCCCGTTAAGAAGACATGCTGTCAACCTCTAGATCCCTCACATGCCTGCACTTTTCGGCTTGCTGCTGCTGCAATCCACGCGTTTTAGATCTGCATAACTCCACCTCTTTTAGCACAGTACCCTCAACCCCCGGCTGTTCCCACCCGCCTCAACACCGTTGGAAGGGAGGAGAACCAATTAAGGCGGGGGTGGGGTGGAACGAGCAGCTGTCAACCCTTAGCAGGAGGGTTGCTGATTAATTACCTCTCCTGCTGCTGCTGCTGCTGGCTGTCCAGCAGCAGACTGAAGGTGGCTGCTGCTGTGCGCAGGTATATAAAGGCTCAGAGCCTATTATGACACGCGCAGCCAGCGTTCCATTGCCACATTCCGTCTACTGCAGGCGGGATACCTGGATGGCTGAATGTCACTGAGAAGCTCACAGAGACCGCCATAAGCAACAGTTTAAAAGAATGCCACAGACTAATCAACCAAACTTTTTGGGTTGGTTTCTCTTTTATAGTCTGCAGGCATTAAATGAAAGAAGTCAGTGTTCCAGCAGAGGGAGACAACGTTTCAGAAAAGGCATTGTAGCAAACCAAAAAAGAAATTTTAAGCGCAGCAGAGTAACCAGCTCACATACCTGTTAGCTCAGGTGAGTTTAAAAGGCTGCTGTTGATAACAAGGGCATTTGCTAAATAGATGGTGTGTGTGCAACAATATACTGAAAGGTCAATTATATTGTGCAGCTTATCTCACCACCTGTAGTTATTTAGGTGAAAGCTCCAAAATGCTTGCCTAATATGTCTGTTTATCCAAAAGGAAGTATAGAGGGAGAGCTAGATAGATAGCATTGCATTACATTACATTACATGGCAATGCAATGCACAGTTGCTGAAGTTGAACCAAAATGAGCTTGTCATCTGGCTTCTGCAACTTTTAACATGAAAAATCCAATGAGGAGAAGAAAAGCAAAGCCAAAGAGTCCATCCCAAAATCCGACAAACAAGCAAAATGAACAAAAAGCATTGAATTCAATTCTTTCTGATTTTAGAAACTGCATTAAAGAAGGGGTGCACCGGTCCTGGAGATACTGCAATACCAGGTCAATGCGTGGAGTGGACAGAGCAAGCTCTTTTTCCATCTCCCTGTTCTAAAAATCCATTTAATATATGGTCCCCAGATAGGGGACGTATCAGATATTAAACTGATAAGAACAGATACTACACTTGATCTTAGCCAAAAGGCCGAGAAGCGATAACCAGAATTGGTTTCCGACTACGGTGCCACCCAAGGATTCTGAAAAGTCCATTTGTGGAGATGGCCACCTGGACTCCCGTTAAGAAGACATGCTGTCAACCTCTAGATCCCTCACATGCCTGCACTTTTCGGCTTGCTGCTGCTGCAATCCACGCGTTTTAGATCTGCATAACTCCACCTCTTTTAGCACAGTACCCTCAACCCCCGGCTGTTCCCACCCGCCTCAACACCGTTGGAAGGGAGGAGAACCAATTAAGGCGGGGGGGGGGTGGAACGAGCAGCTGTCTACCCTTAGCAGGAGGGTTGCTGATTAATTACCTCTCCTGCTGCTGCTGCTGCTGGCTGTCCAGCAGCAGACTGAAGGTGGCTGCTGCTGTGCGCAGGTATATAAAGGCTCAGAGCCTATTATGACACGCGCAGCCAGCGTTCCATTGCCACATTCCGTCTACTGCAGGCGGGATACCTGGATGGCTGAATGTCACTGAGAAGCTCACAGAGACCGCCATAAGCAACAGTTTAAAAGAATGCCACAGACTAATCAACCAAACTTTTTGGGTTGGTTTCTCTTTTATAGTCTGCAGCCATTAAATGAAAGAAGTCAGTGTTCCAGCAGAGGGAGACAACGTTTCAGAAAAGGCATTGTAGCAAACCAAAAAAGAAATTTTAAGCGCAGCAGAGTAACCAGCTCACATACCTGTTAGCTCAGGTGAGTTTAAAAGGCTGCTGTTGATAACAAGGGCATTTGCTAAATAGATGGTGTGTGTGCAACAATATACTGAAAGGTCAATTATATTGTGCAGCTTATCTCACCACCTGTAGTTATTTAGGTGAAAGCTCCAAAATGCTTGCCTAATATGTCTGTTTATCCAAAAGGAAGTATAGAGGGAGAGCTAGATAGATAGCATTGCATTACATTACATTACATGGCAATGCAATGCACAGTTGCTGAAGTTGAACCAAAATGAGCTTGTCATCTGGCTTCTGCAACTTTTAACATGAAAAATCCAATGAGGAGAAGAAAAGCAAAGCCAAAGAGTCCATCCCAAAATCCGACAAACAAGCAAAATGAACAAAAAGCATTGAATTCAATTCTTTCTGATTTTAGAAACTGCATTAAAGAAGGGGTGCACCGGTCCTGGAGATACTGCAATACCAGGTCAATGCGTGGAGTGGACAGAGCAAGCTCTTTTTCCATCTCCCTGTTCTAAAAATCCATTTAATATATGGTCCCCAGATAGGGGACGTATCAGATATTAAACTGATAAGAACAGATACTACACTTGATCTTAGCCAAAAGGCCGAGAAGCGATAACCAGAATTGGTTTCCGACTACGGTGCCACCCAAGGATTCTGAAAAGTCCATTTGTGGAGATGGCCACCTGGACCCCCGTTAAGAAGACATGCTGTCAACCTCTAGATCCCTCACATGCCTGCACTTTTCGGCTTGCTGCTGCTGCAATCCACGCGTTTTAGATCTGCATAACTCCACCTCTTTTAGCACAGTACCCTCAACCCCCGGCTGTTCCCACCCGCCTCAACACCGTTGGAAGGGAGGAGAACCAATTAAGGCGGGGGGGGGGGTGGAACGAGCAGCTGTCTACCCTTAGCAGGAGGGTTGCTGATTAATTACCTCTCCTGCTGCTGCTGCTGCTGGCTGTCCAGCAGCAGACTGAAGGTGGCTGCTGCTGTGCGCAGGTATATAAAGGCTCAGAGCCTATTATGACACGCGCAGCCAGCGTTCCATTGCCACATTCCGTCTACTGCAGGCGGGATACCTGGATGGCTGAATGTCACTGAGAAGCTCACAGAGACCGCCATAAGCAACAGTTTAAAAGAATGCCACAGACTAATCAACCAAACTTTTTGGGTTGGTTTCTCTTTTATAGTCTGCAGGCATTAAATGAAAGAAGTCAGTGTTCCAGCAGAGGGAGACAACGTTTCAGAAAAGGCATTGTAGCAAACCAAAAAAGAAATTTTAAGCGCAGCAGAGTAACCAGCTCACATACCTGTTAGCTCAGGTGAGTTTAACAGGCTGCTGTTGATAACAAGGGCATTTGCTAAATAGATGGTGTGTGTGCAACAATATACTGAAAGGTCAATTATATTGTGCAGCTTATCTCACCACCTGTAGTTATTTAGGTGAAAGCTCCAAAATGCTTGCCTAATATGTCTGTTTATCCAAAAGGAAGTATAGAGGGAGAGCTAGATAGATAGCATTGCATTACTTTACATTACATGGCAATGCAATGCACAGTTGCTGAAGTTGAACCAAAATGAGCTTGTCATCTGGCTTCTGCAACTTTTAACATGAAAAATCCAATGAGGAGAAGAAAAGCAAAGCCAAAGAGTCCATCCCAAAATCCGACAAACAAGCAAAATGAACAAAAAGCATTGAATTCAATTCTTTCTGATTTTAGAAACTGCATTAAAGAAGGGGTGCACCGGTCCTGGAGATACTGCAATACCAGGTCAATGCGTGGAGTGGACAGAGCAAGCTCTTTTTCCATCTCCCTGTTCTAAAAATCCATTTAATATATGGTCCCCAGATAGGGGACGTATCAGATATTAAACTGATAAGAACAGATACTACACTTGATCTTAGCCAAAAGGCCGAGAAGCGATAACCAGAATTGGTTTCCGACTACGGTGCCACCCAAGGATTCTGAAAAGTCCATTTGTGGAGATGGCCACCTGGACTCCCGTTAAGAAGACATGCTGTCAACCTCTAGATCCCTCACATGCCTGCACTTTTCGGCTTGCTGCTGCTGCAATCCACGCGTTTTAGATCTGCATAACTCCACCTCTTTTAGCACAGTACCCTCAACCCCCGGCTGTTCCCACCCGCCTCAACACCGTTGGAAGGGAGGAGAACCAATTAAGGCGGGGGGGGGGGGTGGAACGAGCAGCTGTCTACCCTTAGCAGGAGGGTTGCTGATTAATTACCTCTCCTGCTGCTGCTGCTGCTGGCTGTCCAGCAGCAGACTGAAGGTGGCTGCTGCTGTGCGCAGGTATATAAAGGCTCAGAGCCTATTATGACACGCGCAGCCAGCGTTCCATTGCCACATTCCGTCTACTGCAGGCGGGATACCTGGATGGCTGAATGTCACTGAGAAGCTCACAGAGACCGCCATAAGCAACAGTTTAAAAGAATGCCACAGACTAATCAACCAAACTTTTTGGGTTGGTTTCTCTTTTATAGTCTGCAGGCATTAAATGAAAGAAGTCAGTGTTCCAGCAGAGGGAGACAACGTTTCAGAAAAGGCATTGTAGCAAACCAAAAAAGAAATTTTAAGCGCAGCAGAGTAACCAGCTCACATACCTGTTAGCTCAGGTGAGTTTAAAAGGCTGCTGTTGATAACAAGGGCATTTGCTATATAGATGGTGTGTGTGCAACAATATACTGAAAGGTCAATTATATTGTGCAGCTTATCTCACCACCTGTAGTTATTTAGGTGAAAGCTCCAAAATGCTTGCCTAATATGTCTGTTTATCCAAAAGTAAGTATAGAGGGAGAGCTAGATAGATAGCATTGCATTACATTACATTACATGGCAATGCAATGCACAGTTGCTGAAGTTGAACCAAAATGAGCTTGTCATCTGGCTTCTGCAACTTTTAACATGAAAAATCCAATGAGGAGAAGAAAAGCAAAGCCAAAGAGTCCATCCCAAAATCCGACAAACAAGCAAAATGAACAAAAAGCATTGAATTCAATTCTTTCTGATTTTAGAAACTGCATTAAAGAAGGGGTGCACCGGTCCTGGAGATACTGCAATACCAGGTCAATGCGTGGAGTGGACAGAGCAAGCTCTTTTTCAATCTCCCTGTTCTAAAAATCCATTTAATATATGGTCCCCAGATAGGGGACGTATCAGATATTAAACTGATAAGAACAGATACTACACTTGATCTTAGCCAAAAGGCCGAGAAGCGATAACCAGAATTGGTTTCCGACTACGGTGCCACCCAAGGATTCTGAAAAGTCCATTTGTGGAGATGGCCACCTGGACTCCCGTTAAGAAGACATGCTGTCAACCTCTAGATCCCTCACATGCCTGCACTTTTCGGCTTGCTGCTGCTGCAAACCACGCGTTTTAGATCTGCATAACTCCACCTCTTTTAGCACAGTACCCTCAACCCCCGGCTGTTCCCACCCGCCTCAACACCGTTGGAAGGGAGGAGAACCAATTAAGGCGGGGGGGGGGTGGAACGAGCAGCTGTCTACCCTTAGCAGGAGGGTTGCTGATTAATTACCTCTCCTGCTGCTGCTGCTGCTGGCTGTCCAGCAGCAGACTGAAGGTGGCTGCTGCTGTGCGCAGGTATATAAAGGCTCAGAGCCTATTATGACACGCGCAGCCAGCGTTCCATTGCCACATTCCGTCTACTGCAGGCGGGATACCTGGATGGCTGAATGTCACTGAGAAGCTCACAGAGACCGCCATAAGCAACAGTTTAAAAGAATGCCACAGACTAATCAACCAAACTTTTTGGGTTGGTTTCTCTTTTATAGTCTGCAGGCATTAAATGAAAGAAGTCAGTGTTCCAGCAGAGGGAGACAACGTTTCAGAAAAGGCATTGTAGCAAACCAAAAAAGAAATTTTAAGCGCAGCAGAGTAACCAGCTCACATACCTGTTAGCTCAGGTGAGTTTAAAAGGCTGCTGTTGATAACAAGGGCATTTGCTAAATAGATGGTGTGTGTGCAACAATATACTGAAAGGTCAATTATATTGTGCAGCTTATCTCACCACCTGTAGTTATTTAGGTGAAAGCTCCAAAATGCTTGCCTAATATGTCTGTTTATCCAAAAGGAAGTATAGAGGGAGAGCTAGATAGATAGCATTGCATTACATTACATTACATGGCAATGCAATGCACAGTTGCTGAAGTTGAACCAAAATGAGCTTGTCATCTGGCTTCTGCAACTTTTAACATGAAAAATCCAATGAGGAGAAGAAAAGCAAAGCCAAAGAGTCCATCCCAAAATCCGACAAACAAGCAAAATGAACAAAAAGCATTGAATTCAATTCTTTCTGATTTTAGAAACTGCATTAAAGAAGGGGTGCACCGGTCCTGGAGATACTGCAATACCAGGTCAATGCGTGGAGTGGACAGAGCAAGCTCTTTTTCCATCTCCCTGTTCTAAAAATCCATTTAATATATGGTCCCCAGATAGGGGACGTATCAGATATTAAACTGATAAGAACAGATACTACACTTGATCTTAGCCAAAAGGCCTAGAAGCGATAACCAGAATTGGTTTCCGACTACGGTGCCACCCAAGGATTCTGAAAAGTCCATTTGTGCAGATGGCCACCTGGACTCCCGTTAAGAAGACATGCTGTCAACCTCTAGATCCCTCACATGCCTGCACTTTTCGGCTTGCTGCTGCTGCAATCCACGCGTTTTAGATCTGCATAACTCCACCTCTTTTAGCACAGTACCCTCAACCCCCGGCTGTTCCCACCCGCCTCAACACCGTTGGAAGGGAGGAGAACCAATTAAGGCGGGGGGGGGGGTGGAACGAGCAGCTGTCTACCCTTAGCAGGAGGGTTGCTGATTAATTACCTCTCCTGCTGCTGCTGCTGCTGGCTGTCCAGCAGCAGACTGAAGGTGGCTGCTGCTGTGCGCAGGTATATAAAGGCTCAGAGCCTATTATGACACGCGCAGCCAGCGTTCCATTGCCACATTCCGTCTACTGCAGGCGGGATACCTGGATGGCTGAATGTCACTGAGAAGCTCACAGAGACCGCCATAAGCAACAGTTTAAAAGAATGCCACAGACTAATCAACCAAACTTTTTGGGTTGGTTTCTCTTTTATAGTCTGCAGGCATTAAATGAAAGAAGTCAGTGTTCCAGCAGAGGGAGACAACGTTTCAGAAAAGGCATTGTAGCAAACCAAAAAAGAAATTTTAAGCGCAGCAGAGTAACCAGCTCACATACCTGTTAGCTCAGGTGAGTTTAAAAGGCTGCTGTTGATAACAAGGGCATTTGCTAAATAGATGGTGTGTGTGCAACAATATACTGAAAGGTCAATTATATTGTGCAGCTTATCTCACCACCTGTAGTTATTTAGGTGAAAGCTCCAAAATGCTTGCCTAATATGTCTGTTTATCCAAAAGGAAGTATAGAGGGAGAGCTAGATAGATAGCATTGCATTACATTACATTACATGGCAATGCAATGCACAGTTGCTGAAGTTGAACCAAAATGAGCTTGTCATCTGGCTTCTGCAACTTTTAACATGAAAAATCCAATGAGGAGAAGAAAAGCAAAGCCAAAGAGTCCATCCCAAAATCCGACAAACAAGCAAAATGAACAAAAAGCATTGAATTCAATTCTTTCTGATTTTAGAAACTGCATTAAAGAAGGGGTGCACCGGTCCTGGAGATACTGCAATACCAGGTCAATGCGTGGAGTGGACAGAGCAAGCTCTTTTTCCATCTCCCTGTTCTAAAAATCCATTTAATATATGGTCCCCAGATAGGGGACGTATCAGATATTAAACTGATAAGAACAGATACTACACTTGATCTTAGCCAAAAGGCCGAGAAGCGATAACCAGAATTGGTTTCCGACTACGGTGCCACCCAAGGATTCTGAAAAGTCCATTTGTGGAGATGGCCACCTGGACTCCCGTTAAGAAGACATGCTGTCAACCTCTAGATCCCTCACATGCCTGCACTTTTCGGCTTGCTGCTGCTGCAATCCACGCGTTTTAGATCTGCATAACTCCACCTCTTTTAGCACAGTACCCTCAACCCCCGGCTGTTCCCACCCGCCTCAACACCGTTGGAAGGGAGGAGAACCAATTAAGGCGGGGGGGGGGGTGGAACGAGCAGCTGTCTACCCTTAGCAGGAGGGTTGCTGATTAATTACCTCTCCTGCTGCTGCTGCTGCTGGCTGTCCAGCAGCAGACTGAAGGTGGCTGCTGCTGTGCGCAGGTATATAAAGGCTCAGAGCCTATTATGACACGCGCAGCCAGCGTTCCATTGCCACATTCCGTCTACTGCAGGCGGGATACCTGGATGGCTGAATGTCACTGAGAAGCTCACAGAGACCGCCATAAGCAACAGTTTAAAAGAATGCCACAGACTAATCAACCAAACTTTTTGGGTTGGTTTCTCTTTTATAGTCTGCAGGCATTAAATGAAAGAAGTCAGTGTTCCAGCAGAGGGAGACAACGTTTCAGAAAAGGCATTGTAGCAAACCAAAAAAGAAATTTTAAGCGCAGCAGAGTAACTAGCTCACATACCTGTTAGCTCAGGTGAGTTTAAAAGGCTGCTGTTGATAACAAGGGCATTTGCTAAATAGATGGTGTGTGTGCAACAATATACTGAAAGGTCAATTATATTGTGCAGCTTATCTCACCACCTGTAGTTATTTAGGTGAAAGCTCCAAAATGCTTGCCTAATATGTCTGTTTATCCAAAAGGAAGTATAGAGGGAGAGCTAGATAGATAGCATTGCATTACATTACATTACATGGCAATGCAATGCACAGTTGCTGAAGTTGAACCAAAATGAGCTTGTCATCTGGCTTCTGCAACTTTTAACATGAAAAATCCAATGAGGAGAAGAAAAGCAAAGCCAAAGAGTCCATCCCAAAATCCGACAAACAAGCAAAATGAACAAAAAGCATTGAATTCAATTCTTTCTGATTTTAGAAACTGCATTAAAGAAGGGGTGCACCGGTCCTGGAGATACTGCAATACCAGGTCAATGCGTGGAGTGGACAGAGCAAGCTCTTTTTCCATCTCCCTGTTCTAAAAATCCATTTAATATATGGTCCCCAGATAGGGGACGTATCAGATATTAAACTGATAAGAACAGATACTACACTTGATCTTAGCCAAAAGGCCGAGAAGCGATAACCAGAATTGGTTTCCGACTACGGTGCCACCCAAGGATTCTGAAAAGTCCATTTGTGGAGATGGCCACCTGGACTCCCGTTAAGAAGACATGCTGTCAACCTCTAGATCCCTCACATGCCTGCACTTTTCAGCTTGCTGCTGCTGCAATCCACGCGTTTTAGATCTGCATAACTCCACCTCTTTTAGCACAGTACCCTCAACCCCCGGCTGTTCCCACCCGCCTCAACACCGTTGGAAGGGAGGAGAACCAATTAAGGCGGGGGGGGGGGTGGAACGAGCAGCTGTCTACCCTTAGCAGGAGGGTTGCTGATTAATTACCTCTCCTGCTGCTGCTGCTGCTGGCTGTCCAGCAGCAGACTGAAGGTGGCTGCTGCTGTGCGCAGGTATATAAAGGCTCAGAGCCTATTATGACACGCGCAGCCAGCGTTCCATTGCCACATTCCGTCTACTGCAGGCGGGATACCTGGATGGCTGAATGTCACTGAGAAGCTCACAGAGACCGCCATAAGCAACAGTTTAAAAGAATGCCACAGACTAATCAACCAAACTTTTTGGGTTGGTTTCTCTTTTATAGTCTGCAGGCATTAAATGAAAGAAGTCAGTGTTCCAGCAGAGGGAGACAACGTTTCAGAAAAGGCATTGTAGCAAACCAAAAAAGAAATTTTAAGCGCAGCAGAGTAACCAGCTCACATACCTGTTAGCTCAGGTGAGTTTAAAAGGCTGCTGTTGATAACAAGGGCATTTGCTAAATAGATGGTGTGTGTGCAACAATATACTGAAAGGTCAATTATATTGTGCAGCTTATCTCACCACCTGTAGTTATTTAGGTGAAAGCTCCAAAATGCTTGCCTAATATGTCTGTTTATCCAAAAGGAAGTATAGAGGGAGAGCTAGATAGATAGCATTGCATTACATTACATTACATGGCAATGCAATGCACAGTTGCTGAAGTTGAACCAAAATGAGCTTGTCATCTGGCTTCTGCAACTTTTAACATGAAAAATCCAATGAGGAGAAGAAAAGCAAAGCCAAAGAGTCCATCCCAAAATCCGACAAACAAGCAAAATGAACAAAAAGCATTGAATTCAATTCTTTCTGATTTTAGAAACTGCATTAAAGAAGGGGTGCACCGGTCCTGGAGATACTGCAATACCAGGTCAATGCGTGGAGTGGACAGAGCAAGCTCTTTTTCCATCTCCCTGTTCTAAAAATCCATTTAATATATGGTCCCCAGATAGGGGACGTATCAGATATTAAACTGATAAGAACAGATACTACACTTGATCTTAGCCAAAAGGCCGAGAAGCGATAACCAGAATTGGTTTCCGACTACGGTGCCACCCAAGGATTCTGAAAAGTCCATTTGTGGAGATGGCCACCTGGACTCCCGTTAAGAAGACATGCTGTCAACCTCTAGATCCCTCACATGCCTGCACTTTTCAGCTTGCTGCTGCTGCAATCCACGCGTTTTAGATCTGCATAACTCCACCTCTTTTAGCACAGTACCCTCAACCCCCGGCTGTTCCCACCCGCCTCAACACCGTTGGAAGGGAGGAGAACCAATTAAGGCGGGGGGGGGGGTGGAACGAGCAGCTGTCTACCCTTAGCAGGAGGGTTGCTGATTAATTACCTCTCCTGCTGCGGCTGCTGCTGGCTGTCCAGCAGCAGACTGAAGGTGGCTGCTGCTGTGCGCAGGTATATAAAGGCTCAGAGCCTATTATGACACGCGCAGCCAGTGTTCCATTGCCACATTCCGTCTACTGCAGGCGGGATACCTGGATGGCTGAATGTCACTGAGAAGCTCACAGAGACCGCCATAAGCAACAGTTTAAAAGAATGCCACAGACTAATCAACCAAACTTTTTGGGTTGGTTTCTCTTTTATAGTCTGCAGGCATTAAATGAAAGAAGTCAGTGTTCCAGCAGAGGGAGACAACGTTTCAGAAAAGGCATTGTAGCAAACCAAAAAAGAAATTTTAAGCGCAGCAGAGTAACCAGCTCACATACCTGTTAGCTCAGGTGAGTTTAAAAGGCTGCTGTTGATAACAAAGGCATTTGCTAAATAGATGGTGTGTGTGCAACAATATACTGAAAGGTCAATTATATTGTGCAGCTTATCTCACCACCTGTAGTTATTTAGGTGAAAGCTCCAAAATGCTTGCCTAATATGTCTGTTTATCCAAAAGGAAGTATAGAGGGAGAGCTAGATAGATAGCATTGCATTACATTACATTACATGGCAATGCAATGCACAGTTGCTGAAGTTGAACCAAAATGAGCTTGTCATCTGGCTTCTGCAACTTTTAACATGAAAAATCCAATGAGGAGAAGAAAAGCAAAGCCAAAGAGTCCATCCCAAAATCCGACAAACAAGCAAAATGAACAAAAAGCATTGAATTCAATTCTTTCTGATTTTAGAAACTGCATTAAAGAAGGGGTGCACCGGTCCTGGAGATACTGCAATACCAGGTCAATGCGTGGAGTGGACAGAGCAAGCTCTTTTTCCATCTCCCTGTTCTAAAAATCCATTTAATATATGGTCCCCAGATAGGGGACGTATCAGATATTAAACTGATAAGAACAGATACTACACTTGATCTTAGCCAAAAGGCCGAGAAGCGATAACCAGAATTGGTTTCCGACTACGGTGCCACCCAAGGATTCTGAAAAGTCCATTTGTGGAGATGGCCACCTGGACTCCCGTTAAGAAGACATGCTGTCAACCTCTAGATCCCTCACATGCCTGCACTTTTCGGCTTGCTGCTGCTGCAATCCACGCATTTTAGATCTGCATAACTCCACCTCTTTTAGCACAGTACCCTCAACCCCCGGCTGTTCCCACCCGCCTCAACACCGTTGGAAGGGAGGAGAACCAATTAAGGCGGGGGGGGGGGTGGAACGAGCAGCTGTCTACCCTTAGCAGGAGGGTTGCTGATTAATTACCTCTCCTGCTGCTGCTGCTGCTGGCTGTCCAGCAGCAGACTGAAGGTGGCTGCTGCTGTGCGCAGGTATATAAAGGCTCAGAGCCTATTATGACACGCGCAGCCAGCGTTCCATTGCCACATTCCGTCTACTGCAGGCGGGATACCTGGATGGCTGAATGTCACTGAGAAGCTCACAGAGACCGCCATAAGCAACAGTTTAAAAGAATGCCACAGACTAATCAACCAAACTTTTTGGGTTGGTTTCTCTTTTATAGTCTGCAGGCATTAAATGAAAGAAGTCAGTGTTCCAGCAGAGGGAGACAACGTTTCAGAAAAGGCATTGTAGCAAACCAAAAAATAAATTTTAAGCGCAGCAGAGTAACCAGCTCACATACCTGTTAGCTCAGGTGAGTTTAAAAGGCTGCTGTTGATAACAAGGGCATTTGCTAAATAGATGGTGTGTGTGCAACAATATACTGAAAGGTCAATTATATTGTGCAGCTTATCTCACCACCTGTAGTTATTTAGTTGAAAGCTCCAAAATGCTTGCCTAATATGTCTGTTTATCCAAAAGGAAGTATAGAGGGAGAGCTAGATAGATAGCATTGCATTACATTACATTACATGGCAATGCAATGCACAGTTGCTGAAGTTGAACCAAAATGAGCTTGTCATCTGGCTTCTGCAACTTTTAACATGAAAAATCCAATGAGGAGAAGAAAAGCAAAGCCAAAGAGTCCATCCCAAAATCCGACAAACAAGCAAAATGAACAAAAAGCATTGAATTCAATTCTTTCTGATTTTAGAAACTGCATTAAAGAAGGGGTGCACCGGTCCTGGAGATACTGCAATACCAGGTCAATGCGTGGAGTGGACAGAGCAAGCTCTTTTTCCATCTCCCTGTTCTAAAAATCCATTTAATATATGGTCCCCAGATAGGGGACGTATCAGATATTAAACTGATAAGAACAGATACTACACTTGATCTTAGCCAAAAGGCCGAGAAGCGATAACCAGAATTGGTTTCCGACTACGGTGCCACCCAAGGATTCTGAAAAGTCCATTTGTGGAGATGGCCACCTGGACTCCCGTTAAGAAGACATGCTGTCAACCTCTAGATCCCTCACATGCCTGCACTTTTCGGCTTGCTGCTGCTGCAATCCACGCGTTTTAGATCTGCATAACTCCACCTCTTTTAGCACAGTACCCTCAACCCCCGGCTGTTCCCACCCGCCTCAACACCGTTGGAAGGGAGGAGAACCAATTAAGGCAGGGGGGGGTGGAACGAGCAGCTGTCTACCCTTAGCAGGAGGGTTGCTGATTAATTACCTCTCCTGCTGCTGCTGCTGGCTGTCCAGCAGCAGACTGAAGGTGGCTGCTGCTGTGCGCAGGTATATAAAGGCTCAGAGCCTATTATGACACGCGCAGCCAGCGTTCCATTGCCACATTCCGTCTACTGCAGGCGGGATACCTGGATGGCTGAATGTCACTGAGAAGCTCACAGAGACCGCCATAAGCAACAGTTTAAAAGAATGCCACAGACTAATCAACCAAACTTTTTGGGTTGGTTTCTCTTTTATAGTCTGCAGGCATTAAATGAAAGAAGTCAGTGTTCCAGCAGAGGGAGACAACGTTTCAGAAAAGGCATTGTAGCAAACCAAAAAAGAAATTTTAAGCGCAGCAGAGTAACCAGCTCACATACCTGTTAGCTCAGGTGAGTTTAAAAGGCTGCTGTTGATAACAAGGGCATTTGCTAAATAGATGGTGTGTGTGCAACAATATACTGAAAGGTCAATTATATTGTGCAGCTTATCTCACCACCTGTAGTTATTTAGGTGAAAGCTCCAAAATGCTTGCCTAATATGTCTGTTTATCCAAAAGGAAGTATAGAGGGAGAGCTAGATAGATAGCATTGCATTACATTACATTACATGGCAATGCAATGCACAGTTGCTGAAGTTGAACCAAAATGAGCTTGTCATCTGGCTTCTGCAACTTTTAACATGAAAAAATCCAATGAGGAGAAGAAAAGCAAAGCCAAAGAGTCCATCCCAAAATCCGACAAACAAGCAAAATGAACAAAAAGCATTGAATTCAATTCTTTCTGATTTTAGAAACTGCATTAAAGAAGGGGTGCACCGGTCCTGGAGATACTGCAATACCAGGTCAATGCGTGGAGTGGACAGAGCAAGCTCTTTTTCCATCTCCCTGTTCTAAAAATCCATTTAATATATGGTCCCCAGATAGGGGACGTATCAGATATTAAACTGATAAGAACAGATACTACACTTGATCTTAGCCAAAAGGCCGAGAAGCGATAACCAGAATTGGTTTCCGACTACGGTGCCACCCAAGGATTCTGAAAAGTCCATTTGTGGAGATGGCCACCTGGACTCCCGTTAAGAAGACATGCTGTCAACCTCTAGATCCCTCACATGCCTGCACTTTTCGGCTTGCTGCTGCTGCAATCCACGCGTTTTAGATCTGCATAACTCCACCTCTTTTAGCACAGTACCCTCAACCCCCGGCTGTTCCCACCCGCCTCAACACCGTTGGAAGGGAGGAGAACCAATTAAGGCGGGGGGGGGGGGTGGAACGAGCAGCTGTCTACCCTTAGCAGGAGGGTTGCTGATTAATTACCTCTCCTGCTGCTGCTGCTGCTGGCTGTCCAGCAGCAGACTGAAGGTGGCTGCTGCTGTGCGCAGGTATATAAAGGCTCAGAGCCTATTATGACACGCGCAGCCAGCGTTCCATTGCCACATTCCGTCTACTGCAGGCAGGATACCTGGATGGCTGAATGTCACTGAGAAGCTCACAGAGACCGCCATAAGCAACAGCTTAAAAGAATGCCACAGACTAATCAACCAAACTTTTTGGGTTGGTTTCTCTTTTATAGTCTGCAGGCATTAAATGAAAGAAGTCAGTGTTCCAGCAGAGGGAGACAACGTTTCAGAAAAGGCATTGTAGCAAACCAAAAAAGAAATTTTAAGCGCAGCAGAGTAACCAGCTCACATACCTGTTAGCTCAGGTGAGTTTAAAAGGCTGCTGTTGATAACAAGGGCATTTTCTAAATAGATGGTGTGTGTGCAACAATATACTGAAAGGTCAATTATATTGTGCAGCTTATCTCACCACCTGTAGTTATTTAGGTGAAAGCTCCAAAATGCTTGCCTAATATGTCTGTTTATCCAAAAGGAAGTATAGAGGGAGAGCTAGATAGATAGCATTGCATTACATTACATTACATGGCAATGCAATGCACAGTTGCTGAAGTTGAACCAAAATGAGCTTGTCATCTGGCTTCTGCAACTTTTAACATGAAAAATCCAATGAGGAGAAGAAAAGCAAAGCCAAAGAGTCCATCCCAAAATCCGACAAACAAGCAAAATGAACAAAAAGCATTGAATTCAATTCTTTCTGATTTTAGAAACTGCATTAAAGAAGGGGTGCACCGGTCCTGGAGATACTGCAATACCAGGTCAATGCGTGGAGTGGACAGAGCAAGCTCTTTTTCCATCTCCCTGTTCTAAAAATCCATTTAATATATGGTCCCCAGATAGGGGACGTATCAGATACTAAACTGATAAGAACAGATACTACACTTGATCTTAGCCAAAAGGCCGAGAAGCGATAACCAGAATTGGTTTCCGACTACGGTGCCACCCAAGGATTCTGAAAAGTCCATTTGTGGAGATGGCCACCTGGACTCCCGTTAAGAAGACATGCTGTCAACCTCTAGATCCCTCACATGCCTGCACTTTTCGGCTTGCTGCTGCTGCAATCCACGCGTTTTAGATCTGCATAACTCCACCTCTTTTAGCACAGTACCCTCAACCCCCGGCTGTTCCCACCCGCCTCAACACCGTTGGAAGGGAGGAGAACCAATTAAGGCGGGGGGGGGTGGAACGAGCAGCTGTCTACCCTTAGCAGGAGGGTTGCTGATTAATTACCTCTCCTGCTGCTGCTGCTGGCTGTCCAGCAGCAGACTGAAGGTGGCTGCTGCTGTGTGCAGGTATATAAAGGCTCAGAGCCTATTATGACACGCGCAGCCAGCGTTCCATTGCCACATTCCGTCTACTGCAGGCGGGATACCTGGATGGCTGAATGTCACTGAGAAGCTCACAGAGACCGCCATAAGCAACAGCTTAAAAGAATGCCACAGACTAATCAACCAAACTTTTTGGGTTGGTTTCTCTTTTATAGTCTGCAGGCATTAAATGAAAGAAGTCAGTGTTCCAGCAGAGGGAGACAACGTTTCAGAAAAGGCATTGTAGCAAACCAAAAAAGAAATTTTAAGCGCAGCAGAGTAACCAGCTCACATACCTGTTAGCTCAGGTGAGTTTAAAAGGCTGCTGTTGATAACAAGGGCATTTTCTAAATAGATGGTGTGTGTGCAACAATATACTGAAAGGTCAATTATATTGTGCAGCTTATCTCACCACCTGTAGTTATTTAGGTGAAAGCTCCAAAATGCTTGCCTAATATGTCTGTTTATCCAAAAGGAAGTATAGAGGGAGAGCTAGATAGATAGCATTGCATTACATTACATTACATGGCAATGCAATGCACAGTTGCTGAAGTTGAACCAAAATGAGCTTGTCATCTGGCTTCTGCAACTTTTAACATGAAAAATCCAATGAGGAGAAGAAAAGCAAAGCCAAAGAGTCCATCCCAAAATCCGACAAACAAGCAAAATGAACAAAAAGCATTGAATTCAATTCTTTCTGATTTTAGAAACTGCATTAAAGAAGGGGTGCACCGGTCCTGGAGATACTGCAATACCAGGTCAATGCGTGGAGTGGACAGAGCAAGCTCTTTTTCCATCTCCCTGTTCTAAAAATCCATTTAATATATGGTCCCCAGATAGGGGACGTATCAGATACTAAACTGATAAGAACAGATACTACACTTGATCTTAGCCAAAAGGCCGAGAAGCGATAACCAGAATTGGTTTCCGACTACGGTGCCACCCAAGGATTCTGAAAAGTCCATTTGTGGAGATGGCCACCTGGACTCCCGTTAAGAAGACATGCTGTCAACCTCTAGATCCCTCACATGCCTGCACTTTTCGGCTTGCTGCTGCTGCAATCCACGCGTTTTAGATCTGCATAACTCCACCTCTTTTAGCACAGTACCCTCAACCCCCGGCTGTTCCCACCCGCCTCAACACCGTTGGAAGGGAGGAGAACCAATTAAGGCGGGGGGGGGTGGAACGAGCAGCTGTCTACCCTTAGCAGGAGGGTTGCTGATTAATTACCTCTCCTGCTGCTGCTGCTGGCTGTCCAGCAGCAGACTGAAGGTGGCTGCTGCTGTGTGCAGGTATATAAAGGCTCAGAGCCTATTATGACACGCGCAGCCAGCGTTCCATTGCCACATTCCGTCTACTGCAGGCGGGATACCTGGATGGCTGAATGTCACTGAGAAGCTCACAGAGACCGCCATAAGCAACAGTTTAAAAGAATGCCACAGACTAATCAACCAAACTTTTTGGGTTGGTTTCTCTTTTATAGTCTGCAGGCATTAAATGAAAGAAGTCAGTGTTCCAGCAGAGGGAGACAACGTTTCAGAAAAGGCATTGTAGCAAACCAAAAAAGAAATTTTAAGCGCAGCAGAGTAACCAGCTCACATACCTGTTAGCTCAGGTGAGTTTAAAAGGCTGCTGTTGATAACAAGGGCATTTGCTAAATAGATGGTGTGTGTGCAACAATATACTGAAAGGTCAATTATATTGTGCAGCTTATCTCACCACCTGTAGTTATTTAGGTGAAAGCTCCAAAATGCTTGCCTAATATGTCTGTTTATCCAAAAGGAAGTATAGAGGGAGAGCTAGATAGATAGCATTGCATTACATTACATTACATGGCAATGCAATGCACAGTTGCTGAAGTTGAACCAAAATGAGCTTGTCATCTGGCTTCTGCAACTTTTAACATGAAAAATCCAATGAGGAGAAGAAAAGCAAAGCCAAAGAGTCCATCCCAAAATCCGACAAACAAGCAAAATGAACAAAAAGCATTGAATTCAATTCTTTCTGATTTTAGAAACTGCATTAAAGAAGGGGTGCACCGGTCCTGGAGTTACTGCAATACCAGGTCAATGCGTGGAGTGGACAGAGCAAGCTCTTTTTCCATCTCCCTGTTTTAAAAATCCATTTAATATATGGTCCCCAGATAGGGGACGTATCAGATATTAAACTGATAAGAACAGATACTACACTTGATCTTAGCCAAAAGGCCGAGAAGCGATAACCAGAATTGGTTTCCGACTACGGTGCCACCCAAGGATTCTGAAAAGTCCATTTGTGGAGATGGCCACCTGGACTCCCGTTAAGAAGACATGCTGTCAACCTCTAGATCCCTCACATGCCTGCACTTTTCGGCTTGCTGCTGCTGCAATCCACGCGTTTTAGATCTGCATAACTCCACCTCTTTTAGCACAGTACCCTCAACCCCCGGCTGTTCCCACCCGCCTCAACACCGTTGGAAGGGAGGAGAACCAATTAAGGCGGGGGGGGGGGGTGGAACGAGCAGCTGTCTACCCTTAGCAGGAGGGTTGCTGATTAATTACCTCTCCTGCTGCTGCTGCTGCTGGCTGTCCAGCAGCAGACTGAAGGTGGCTGCTGCTGTGCGCAGGTAAATAAAGGCTCAGAGCCTATTATGACACGCGCAGCCAGCGTTCCATTGCCACATTCCGTCTACTGCAGGCGGGATACCTGGATGGCTGAATGTCACTGAGAAGCTCACAGAGACCGCCATAAGCAACAGTTTAAAAGAATGCCACAGACTAATCAACCAAACTTTTTGGGTTGGTTTCTCTTCTATAGTCTGCAGGCATTAAATGAAAGAAGTCAGTGTTCCAGCAGAGGGAGACAACGTTTCAGAAAAGGCATTGTAGCAAACCAAAAAAGAAATTTTAAGCGCAGCAGAGTAACCAGCTCACATACCTGTTAGCTCAGGTGAGTTTAAAAGGCTGCTGTTGATAACAAGGGCATTTGCTAAATAGATGGTGTGTGTGCAACAATGTACTGAAAGGTCAATTATATTGTGCAGCTTATCTCACCACCTGTAGTTATTTAGGTGAAAGCTCCAAAATGCTTGCCTAATATGTCTGTTTATCCAAAAGGAAGTATAGAGGGAGAGCTAGATAGATAGCATTGCATTACATTACATTACATGGCAATGCAATGCACAGTTGCTGAAGTTGAACCAAAATGAGCTTGTCATCTGGCTTCTGCAACTTTTAACATGAAAAATCCAATGAGGAGAAGAAAAGCAAAGCCAAAGAGTCCATCCCAAAATCCGACAAACAAGCAAAATGAACAAAAAGCATTGAATTCAATTCTTTCTGATTTTAGAAACTGCATTAAAGAAGGGGTGCACCGGTCCTGGAGATACTGCAATACCAGGTCAATGCGTGGAGTGGACAGAGCAAGCTCTTTTTCCATCTCCCTGTTCTAAAAATCCATTAAATATATGGTCCCCAGATAGGGGACGTATCAGATATTAAACTGATAAGAACAGATACTACACTTGATCTTAGCCAAAAGGCCGAGAAGCGATAACCAGAATTGGTTTCCGACTACGGTGCCACCCAAGGATTCTGAAAAGTCCATTTGTGGAGATGGCCACCTGGACTCCCGTTAAGAAGACATGCTGTCAACCTCTAGATCCCTCACATGCCTGCACTTTTCGGCTTGCTGCTGCTGCAATCCACGCGTTTTAGATCTGCATAACTCCACCTCTTTTAGCACAGTACCCTCAACCCCCGGCTGTTCCCACCCGCCTCAACACCGTTGGAAGGGAGGAGAACCAATTAAGGCGGGGGGGGGGGGTGGAACGAGCAGCTGTCTACCCTTAGCAGGAGGGTTGCTGATTAATTACCTCTCCTGCTGCTGCTGCTGCTGGCTGTCCAGCAGCAGACTGAAGGTGGCTGCTGCTGTGCGCAGGTATATAAAGGCTCAGAGCCTATTATGACACACGCAGCCAGCGTTCCATTGCCACATTCCGTCTACTGCAGGCGGGATACCTGGATGGCTGAATGTCACTGAGAAGCTCACAGAGACCGCCATAAGCAACAGTTTAAAAGAATGCCACAGACTAATCAACCAAACTTTTTGGGTTGGTTTCTCTTTTATAGTCTGCAGGCATTAAATGAAAGAAGTCAGTGTTCCAGCAGAGGGAGACAACGTTTCAGAAAAGGCATTGTAGCAAACCAAAAAAGAAATTTTAAGCGCAGCAGAGTAACCAGCTCACATACCTGTTAGCTCAGGTGAGTTTAAAAGGCTGCTGTTGATAACAAGGGCATTTGCTAAATAGATGGTGTGTGTGCAACAATATACTGAAAGGTCAATTATATTGTGCAGCTTATCTCACCACCTGTAGTTATTTAGGTGAAAGCTCCAAAATGCTTGCCTAATATGTCTGTTTATCCAAAAGGAAGTATAGAGGGAGAGCTAGATAGATAGCCTTGCATTACATTACATTACATGGCAATGCAATGCACAGTTGCTGAAGTTGAACCAAAATGAGCTTGTCATCTGGCTTCTGCAACTTTTAACATGAAAAATCCAATGAGGAGAAGAAAAGCAAAGCCAAAGAGTCCATCCCAAAATCCGACAAACAAGCAAAATGAACAAAAAGCATTGAATTCAATTCTTTCTGATTTTAGAAACTGCATTAAAGAAGGGGTGCACCGGTCCTGGAGATACTGCAATACCAGGTCAATGCGTGGAGTGGACAGAGCAAGCTCTTTTTCCATCTCCCTGTTCTAAAAATCCATTTAATATATGGTCCCCAGATAGGGGACGTATCAGATATTAAACTGATAAGAACAGATTTTTTTTTTTAATTTGGCTATCCCCCACATGGGGATAAAAACCGTTTATTTAAAATTTAACAAATTACAGAAATAAAACCATTACATCCACATTACACTTTCGGGACTTCAAAGAAAAATAAAAATTCCATCACAGCAAATTTTACAAGACTTCAAATATTCCATAGGTTAAAAAGCCATTTGCCTGCCAACGTTACATTCTTTTTCCTGTCCAATAAATAGTATATGTACATTTCACTTTTACAAAAGGCTAAAACATCATCTACTGGTAACATTTCATGTTTAAAAACAGCAATATTTCTAGCATTCCAGAGCGCTATCTTGGCACAATTCACTGTCTTCCACGCCATTATTTTTTGGTCCATTGTTGGGCATTCCAGAAGACCATATAACACTGATGCAAAATTAAAGTCTTTGAGGTCCACCATTTTCTCCAGCAGGGGGATTAGTCTTCTCCAGAACTCTTTAGCAAAAGCACAAGTCCATAAAAGATGCTTCACTGTCTCTTCTTCTTGACAACCTTCTCTTGGGCAGATGGCAGACCTCACAAAACCTCTTCTGTACTGGAATGCCCGGCAAGGAAGACAGTGGTGTGCGCAGCTCCAAGACATGTCTTTCTGTACATTGAAAAGATAAGGGGCGTTAATCATTTTCCATATGTGTACAGTTTTGTCATCATCATAACGTTCAATATCACACAACGTCACATCAGTACTAATTTGTTTGAGTAGTGTCTTGCTGTTACATAGATCCCCTGTCTGTTTCTTATTCAAATTAAAATCAAGAATAATTTTCTTTAAAATCTCATAATGTGCAGGTAGGTTAAAAGCATAAGGAAAGGATAAAACCGTTTCAAACCAACCAAACCTTCTCATGAGAAAACCAGTGTTAAAACGCATAAAATAGGAAAGGTAATTATCTTTAAAAAGGGTTTTAAAACAGAAACAGAAAAAATGTATTAAAAGAAACTTATCTAAAACAGGGAAATCTTTCCCACCTTTAACCTTTGGCTTTGTCACAATTTCTCTTTTGAGTTTCTCCATTTTTGAGCCCCAAAAAAAGGTAAAACATACTTTTGTAATTCGTTTCAACAAATTTGTAGGAGGGGGGAACACCAAACTAAGATATAACAGGATAGGTAATATCACCATTTTTACAATCAGAACTTTACCTTCCATTGACAGCTTTCTCATATTCCACATGCAGATTTTCTGATTAATTTTCTGTGCTGCCGCATCCCAGCTATTAAAACCATTATTAGATTCATTAAAAGAAACACCTAAAATAGTAATGGAATCTGTAACTGCAATTGGTACATCATGTAAACTCATCCCCCCGACATTTAAAATATTACATTTAGTAAGATTAATTTTAAAACCGGAAACTGTACAAAAAGACTGAATTTGGCTTATCGTTTTTTGTATTGAAGGTACATCACATCCAAACACTGCTACATCATCCATATAGCTTACAACTTTAACTTGTAGACCGTTCCCTCCGGGTAAGGGTACTCCACATATTTGCTTATCCCGGCGTATTGTACATAAAAGGGGTTCTATAGCACATATAAAAAGCAGGGGGGACAAAGGGCAACCCTGCTTCACCCCTGATTTTAAAACTACCTCTTTTGTTTTAAAACCATTAACTAAAATCTTACTCGTACAATCATTATAAAAAGCTTTAAGAGACAATAAAAACCCACCCGGAATGCCCATTTTTTCTAAAACTTTAAAAAGATAAAAATGAGACACGCGGTCAAAAGCTTTCTCAAAATCCACCGCTAGGATTGACATCTTTGTCTTTCTGGTTTTTACATCTTCAATACAATGTTTCACCAGGTTTAAATTGTCCCAGATACTACGCCCAGGTACCCCGCATACCTGATTTGCATGAATTACTTTATGTATCACCTTTTTCAACCGATTTGCACAGATCTTAGCCATAATTTTGTAATCACTATTTAAAAGAGTTATCGGCCTCCAGTTTTTAAGATCCGTTTTGTCACCTTTTTTGTATAGTAGTGATACCTCACCTTTCTTCCATGAGTTGAGTAAAACCTTATTATTAAAAACTTCGGAAAACAAATTAAACAAATCATGTTTTAAAATATCATAAAAACTTATATAAAACTCTATGGGGATACCATCAGGGCCGGGCACTTTACCATTTTTAAAACTCTTCATGGTTTCTAAAATCTCTTCCTCACATAGAGGTTGGGATAAAAAACTTTGGGCATCAGCATCTAGGGTGGACTTGATCTCCCCCAGGAAAGTGTGTATTAAATCATGGTCTACAGGTTTTACATTAAAAAGATCATTAAAATAGACATTTACCTTATCCAATATAACGTTGATATTATTATCTCCATCTATGTTATCAATTATTGTTTTCGCCTGTTTGTTTTTCTTAAAAAAATACCTGGAACAAGTCTCATCCTCTTCTACGTGTTTTACCTTTGAACGAAAAATCAGTTCTTTTCCTTTTTGTTCCAACCACTTTGAAATTTCTCCTTTAAGACTCAATATATCATTACCTACATCCAGACCATTGTCTTTGAATTTGTACAATGTCTGTAATCTGATATTAAGGAAATTATAGATCTCAAACTTTTCTTTAGCTTTTTGTATGCTTTTCTTAATAAAGAAATCTTTAATGCTTATTTTCATTCTATCCCACCAGGAGCTAAAAGAAATATTGGGGTTTTTCCTTTTTCTACAGTTTACATAAAACTCAATAAAATCCGATAAAATTTGTGGATCTTTTAAAAGGGACACATTCAATTTCCAAGATTTCTTACCACATTTCTTCTTTCCATTAATCCTCACTCTAAAAGATAAAACCTTGTGATCTGAGAGAATATTAGTTAAAACTTCACATTTCACTGGCAGTATTTTTTCTGAACCTAAAACAAAATCTATCCTGGAGCTACATGTAGAATTGCTCCAGGTGAAACCAGCGTCTATAGGGCTATCCTTGTTACATTCTTTATACACATCAGTTAATTTACAATCATTTATAATATTGCTTAACATTCCAGACGTTTTGTCATAATTTCTACTCACGGAACCGGAGCGTCGGCTTTCGCCTTTTAAAATACAATTAAAATCACCTGCCAGGATAAAAGGTTCAGAAATGTTAATAAATAAAGGTAAAATTTCCAGCATATCAGCCCTTTCATTTTTATCAGGTGACCCATAAAAATTTAAAAACTGCCATCTTGTCCCATCAATAAAAGCCTTAACTAAAAGAATACGACCCGGTAAAATATCTTGGATAAAATCAATAGACACATTTCCCTTAAAAAGTATAGCTACCCCGGCTGATCCAGTTGCATTTGATCCAGACCAGACCGATGGACCATGTTTCCACTCTTCCTTATATTTTTTGTAAGAAATCTTATGAGGGATATGACATTCTTGTAAAAAGAAAACAGAAGCTGTAAAACAGGTTAAAAAATGTAAAACAGTAGCTCTTCTGGTCTTGGATCCTATGCCTCTCACATTGAGGGAAACACCACTAATGTCAGCCATCATAACAAATGGTTAGGAATAAACAAAAACTGGACTTTACCTATCCGATGGACGGATCAGACCACTTGGACTTTCACCAACGCCCTCTTCTGAATCCACCGTTATCAAAGAGTCTTCATCATCGGAGAAGGAACATTCACTTAAATTAAGACCCGACGCTACTGGGGTGTAGCTCGGAAGGATATTGAGAGAAAGGTTACACTGGGTCTCCATAGGCTGACCATTTAGGTCCTCGTCAGGTGGGTCTCCGAGAGGCTCCGCACTCCCCTGCTGACCCGCAGAGGGTCGTAACACAGGGGCAGGCTGCGCACATGGCGGAGCCTCAGAGTCCCCGGAGGCAGCCAGGTTCGGGGCCCCACCTGGGGCAGCAGAGCCCCGGGACCTCGGGATTCCAGAGTCTACACCCCCGTGAGGGGATGTATCCATCTCCTCCCTATTAGCCACCTCCACGGAACCATTATTTTTCTTATTATGAGACCTCACCAAATGCCACGTACCGCCCTCGCTCTCGTGAGACCCAGTGGGAATTTTGGGCTCGGTGTCAGCCTTTTGGCGCTCTTTTTTGGCCTTACCGACCGCCCCTTTATGATCTTTCTCAGCCTTCCTTTTAGCCTCCTTATGGTCTTTCAGCCAGCTCCTGGGCTCCTGTGAGTTACCTGTCATTGACTCGGAGGGATTGTTACTAGTCGAAGCGCCCTTATCACCTCCCGAGGCTCCAGGTTGCTGTTCCTCCTCCTGAGGGGTGGTCTGATTGGCCCGTCCATTCCCGGATGTCTTGGACTTCTCCTTTTGTTTTTGTTCATCCTCTCTGAACCTGTGAGGGCAAGAAAAATAGAAATGACCAGGTGTCCGACAAAAAGAGCATTTTTTTTCATTTAGGCACTCCTTTGTGTCATGTTCAGTACTGGCACAATTTCTACAAGTGGCACCACAACTATCCTTAGAGTGCCCATAGAGACCACAATACCTACAAAAAAGTGGCATTCCTGAGAAAAAAAAATCCCCATTAGTTTGCCCTATTTTAAATCGAGCTGGAGGAAGTCTCACACCTCCAGGGAATTTAGGGTCTCTTTCACATTTTACTAAAAACTTCCATTTTGAGGTCCAGATGTTAAACTCATTCAACACTTTCCCAATCAATTTCACACTTTTAAAATAAACTGACAAAAAGGAAATAACCTCTGGTGCCGTTATGAAGGGTGAGAAGATTTTCACAACCACCATCTTTACCTCATCCAGGACGTGCTCGATGATCTGAATCCCTTTTAGACCAGGGCTATTTTCTACCGACTTAACTCTGGACAAAACATCTTTGAAAATACCTTCGCCAGTAAAGGTTACATCATAGTCTCCACGTCGAGGATAATCCTGGATAGAAAGGATTTCGTTGGTTCTGACGTGGAGCAGTTTCTCAAGCACGTCCTGGACTACATATCCCAGATTCCGCATATCGGAACCACCAGCCGTAAAGCGGACCCTTATGGTGTTCTTGAGCCTCGCATATAGAGGCACGAGGTTGGGGTCAACCTCCATGGTATGGCGCAACAAAATGCAAATTGCAACCGCCTGCAATCTGCGCCTTCAGAGCTTTGTGATAAAGCACCTGAAGGCTGGGGGATCGCTGCCCGTTACCCTAGGACTAATCCCTCTCCCTAATAGCAGCAGGCAGGTGAAGCCCACCGAAGTGGACGATCCTGCCAGGCCAAGGAGAGGGGTACCTGAGTGCCCTTCAACTGAAACCTCCTGCTGTGAAGCACTTGGTCTCAGCCAAAAGGCCGAGAAGCGATAACCAGAATTGGTTTCCGACTACGGTGCCACCCAAGGATTCTGAAAAGTCCATTTGTGGAGATGGCCACCTGGACTCCCGTTAAGAAGACATGCTGTCAACCTCTAGATCCCTCACATGCCTGCACTTTTCGGCTTGCTGCTGCTGCAATCCACGCGTTTTAGATCTGCATAACTCCACCTCTTTTAGCACAGTACCCTCAACCCCCGGCTGTTCCCACCCGCCTCAACACCGTTGGAAGGGAGGAGAACCAATTAAGGCGGGGGGGGGGGTGGAACGAGCAGCTGTCTACCCTTAGCAGGAGGGTTGCTGATTAATTACCTCTCCTGCTGCTGCTGCTGCTGGCTGTCCAGCAGCAGACTGAAGGTGGCTGCTGCTGTGCGCAGGTATATAAAGGCTCAGAGCCTATTATGACACGCGCAGCCAGCGTTCCATTGCCGCATTCCGTCTACTGCAGGCGGGATACCTGGATGGCTGAATGTCACTGAGAAGCTCACAGAGACCGCCATAAGCAACAGTTTAAAAGAATGCCACAGACTAATCAACCAAACTTTTTGGGTTGGTTTCTCTTTTATAGTCTGCAGGCATTAAATGAAAGAAGTCAGTGTTCCAGCAGAGGGAGACAACGTTTCAGAAAAGGCATTGTAGCAAACCAAAAAAGAAATTTTAAGCGCAGCAGAGTAACCAGCTCACATACCTGTTAGCTCAGGTGAGTTTAAAAGGCTGCTGTTGATAACAAGGGCATTTGCTAAATAGATGGTGTGTGTGCAACAATATACTGAAAGGTCAATTATATTGTGCAGCTTATCTCACCACCTGTAGTTATTTAGGTGAAAGCTCCAAAATGCTTGCCTAATATGTCTGTTTATCCAAAAGGAAGTATAGAGGGAGAGCTAGATAGATAGCATTGCATTACATTACATTACATGGCAATGCAATGCACAGTTGCTGAAGTTGAACCAAAATGAGCTTGTCATCTGGCTTCTGCAACTTTTAACATGAAAAATCCAATGAGGAGAAGAAAAGCAAAGCCAAAGAGTCCATCCCAAAATCCGACAAACAAGCAAAATGAACAAAAAGCATTGAATTCAATTCTTTCTGATTTTAGAAACTGCATTAAAGAAGGGGTGCACCGGTCCTGGAGATACTGCAATACCAGGTCAATGCATGGAGTGGACAGAGCAAGCTCTTTTTCCATCTCCCTGTTCTAAAAATCCATTTAATATATGGTCCCCAGATAGGGGACGTATCAGATATTAAACTGATCAGAACAGATACTACACTTGATCTTAGCCAAAAGGCCGAGAAGCGATAACCAGAATTGGTTTCCGACTACGGTGCCACCCAAGGATTCTGAAAAGTCCATTTGTGGAGATGGCCACCTGGACTCCCGTTAAGAAGACATGCTGTCAACCTCTAGATCCCTCACATGCCTGCACTTTTCGGCTTGCTGCTGCTGCAATCCACGCGTTTTAGATCTGCATAACTCCACCTCTTTTAGCACAGTACCCTCAACCCCCGGCTGTTCCCACCCGCCTCAACACCGTTGGAAGGGAGGAGAACCAATTAAGGCGGGGGGGGGGTGGAACGAGCAGCTGTCTACCCTTAGCAGGAGGGTTGCTGATTAATTACCTCTCCTGCTGCTGCTGCTGCTGGCTGTCCAGCAGCAGACTGAAGGTGGCTGCTGCTGTGCGCAGGTATATAAAGGCTCAGAGCCTATTATGACACGCGCAGCCAGCGTTCCATTGCCACATTCCGTCTACTGCAGGCGGGATACCTGGATGGCTGAATGTCACTGAGAAGCTCACAGAGACCGCCATAAGCAACAGTTTAAAAGAATGCCACAGACTAATCAACCAAACTTTTTGGGTTGGTTTCTCTTTTATAGTCTGCAGGCATTAAATGAAAGAAGTCAGTGTTCCAGCAGAGGGAGACAACGTTTCAGAAAAGGCATTGTAGCAAACCAAAAAAGAAATTTTAAGCGCAGCAGAGTAACCAGCTCACATACCTGTTAGCTCAGGTGAGTTTAAAAGGCTGCTGTTGATAACAAGGGCATTTGCTAAATAGATGGTGTGTGTGCAACAATATACTGAAAGGTCAATTATATTGTGCAGCTTATCTCACCACCTGTAGTTATTTAGGTGAAAGCTCCAAAATGCTTGCCTAATATGTCTGTTTATCCAAAAGGAAGTATAGAGGGAGAGCTAGATAGATAGCATTGCATTACATTACATTACATGGCAATGCAATGCACAGTTGCTGAAGTTGAACCAAAATGAGCTTGTCATCTGGCTTCTGCAACTTTTAACATGAAAAATCCAATGAGGAGAAGAAAAGCAAAGCCAAAGAGTCCATCCCAAAATCCGACAAACAAGCAAAATGAACAAAAAGCATTGAATTCAATTCTTTCTGATTTTAGAAACTGCATTAAAGAAGGGGTGCACCGGTCCTGGAGATACTGCAATACCAGGTCAATGCATGGAGTGGACAGAGCAAGCTCTTTTTCCATCTCCCTGTTCTAAAAATCCATTTAATATATGGTCCCCAGATAGGGGACGTATCAGATATTAAACTGATCAGAACAGATACTACACTTGATCTTAGCCAAAAGGCCGAGAAGCGATAACCAGAATTGGTTTCCGACTACGGTGCCACCCAAGGATTCTGAAAAGTCCATTTGTGGAGATGGCCACCTGGACTCCCGTTAAGAAGACATGCTGTCAACCTCTAGATCCCTCACATGCCTGCACTTTTCGGCTTGCTGCTGCTGCAATCCACGCGTTTTAGATCTGCATAACTCCACCTCTTTTAGCACAGTACCCTCAACCCCCGGCTGTTCCCACCCGCCTCAACACCGTTGGAAGGGAGGAGAACCAATTAAGGCGGGGGGGGGGGTGGAACGAGCAGCTGTCTACCCTTAGCAGGAGGGTTGCTGATTAATTACCTCTCCTGCTGCTGCTGCTGCTGGCTGTCCAGCAGCAGACTGAAGGTGGCTGCTGCTGTGCGCAGGTATATAAAGGCTCAGAGCCTATTATGACACGCGCAGCCAGCGTTCCATTGCCACATTCCGTCTACTGCAGGCGGGATACCTGGATGGCTGAATGTCACTGAGAAGCTCACAGAGACCGCCATAAGCAACAGTTTAAAAGAATGCCACAGACTAATCAACCAAACTTTTTGGGTTGGTTTCTCTTTTATAGTCTGCAGGCATTAAATGAAAGAAGTCAGTGTTCCAGCAGAGGGAGACAACGTTTCAGAAAAGGCATTGTAGCAAACCAAAAAAGAAATTTTAAGCGCAGCAGAGTAACCAGCTCACATACCTGTTAGCTCAGGTGAGTTTAAAAGGCTGCTGTTGATAACAAGGGCATTTGCTAAATAGATGGTGTGTGCAACAATATACTGAAAGGTCAATTATATTGTGCAGCTTATCTCACCACCTGTAGTTATTTAGGTGAAAGCTCCAAAATGCTTGCCTAATATGTCTGTTTATCCAAAAGGAAGTATAGAGGGAGAGCTAGATAGATAGCATTGCATTACATTACATTACATGGCAATGCACTGCACAGTTGCTGAAGTTGAACCAAAATGAGCTTGTCATCTGGCTTCTGCAACTTTTAACATGAAAAATCCAATGAGGAGAAGAAAAGCAAAGCCAAAGAGTCCATCCCAAAATCCGACAAACAAGCAAAATGAACAAAAAGCATTGAATTCAATTCTTTCTGATTTTAGAAACTGCATTAAAGAAGGGGTGCACCGGTCCTGGAGATACTGCAATACCAGGTCAATGCGTGGAGTGGACAGAGCAAGCTCTTTTTCCATCTCCCTGTTCTAAAAATCCATTTAATATATGGTCCCCAGATAGGGGACGTATCAGATATTAAACTGATAAGAACAGATACTACACTTGATCTTAGCCAAAAGGCCGAGAAGCGATAGCCAGAATTGGTTTCCGACTACGGTGCCACCCAAGGATTCTGAAAAGTCCATTTGTGGAGATGGCCACCTGGACTCCCGTTAAGAAGACATGCTGTCAACCTCTAGATCCCTCACATGCCTGCACTTTTCGGCTTGCTGCTGCTGCAATCCACGCGTTTTAGATCTGCATAACTCCACCTCTTTTAGCACAGTACCCTCAACCCCCGGCTGTTCCCACCCGCCTCAACACCGTTGGAAGGGAGGAGAACCAATTAAGGCGGGGGGGGGGGGGTGGAACGAGCAGCTGTCTACCCTTAGCAGGAGGGTTGCTGATTAATTACCTCTCCTGCTGCTGCTGCTGCTGGCTGTCCAGCAGCAGACTGAAGGTGGCTGCTGCTGTGCGCAGGTATATAAAGGCTCAGAGCCTATTATGACACGCGCAGCCAGCGTTCCATTGCCACATTCCGTCTACTGCAGGCGGGATACCTGGATGGCTGAATGTCACTGAGAAGCTCACAGAGACCGCCATAAGCAACAGTTTAAAAGAATGCCACAGACTAATCAACCAAACTTTTTGGGTTGGTTTCTCTTTTATAGTCTGCAGGCATTAAATGAAAGAAGTCAGTGTTCCAGCAGAGGGAGTCAACGTTTCAGAAAAGGCATTGTAGCAAACCAAAAAAGAAATTTTAAGCGCAGCAGAGTAACCAGCTCACATACCTGTTAGCTCAGGTGAGTTTAAAAGGCTGCTGTTGATAACAAGGGCATTTGCTAAATAGATGGTGTGTGTGCAACAATATACTGAAAGGTCAATTATATTGTGCAGCTTATCTCACCACCTGTAGTTATTTAGGTGAAAGCTCCAAAATGCTTGCCTAATATGTCTGTTTATCCAAAAGGAAGTATAGAGGGAGAGCTAGATAGATAGCATTGCATTACATTACATTACATGGCAATGCAATGCACAGTTGCTGAAGTTGAACCAAAATGAGCTTGTCATCTGGCTTCTGCAACTTTTAACATGAAAAATCCAATGAGGAGAAGAAAAGCAAAGCCAAAGAGTCCATCCCAAAATCCGACAAACAAGCAAAATGAACAAAAAGCATTGAATTCAATTCTTTCTGATTTTAGAAACTGCATTAAAGAAGGGGTGCACCGGTCCTGGAGATACTGCAATACCAGGTCAATGCGTGGAGTGGACAGAGCAAGCTCTTTTTCCATCTCCCTGTTCTAAAAATCCATTTAATATATGGTCCCCAGATAGGGGACGTATCAGATATTAAACTGATAAGAACAGATACTACACTTGATCTTAGCCAAAAGGCCGAGAAGCGATAACCAGAATTGGTTTCCGACTACGGTGCCACCCAAGGATTCTGAAAAGTCCATTTGTGGAGATGGCCACCTGGACTCCCGTTAAGAAGACATGCTGTCAACCTCTAGATCCCTCACATGCCTGCACTTTTCGGCTTGCTGCAATCCACGCGTTTTAGATCTGCATAACTCCACCTCTTTTAGCACAGTACCCTCAACCCCCGGCTGTTCCCACCCGCCTCAACACCGTTGGAAGGGAGGAGAACCAATTAAGGCGGGGGGGGGGTGGAACGAGCAGCTGTCTACCCTTAGCAGGAGGGTTGCTGATTAATTACCTCTCCTGCTGCTGCTGCTGCTGGCTGTCCAGCAGCAGACTGAAGGTGGCTGCTGCTGTGCGCAGGTATATAAAGGCTCAGAGCCTATTATGACACGCGCAGCCAGCGTTCCATTGCCACATTCCGTCTACTGCAGGCGGGATACCTGGATGGCTGAATGTCACTGAGAAGCTCACAGAGACCGCCATAAGCAACAGTTTAAAAGAATGCCACAGACTAATCAACCAAACTTTTTGGGTTGGTTTCTCTTTTATAGTCTGCAGGCATTAAATGAAAGAAGTCAGTGTTCCAGCAGAGGGAGACAACGTTTCAGAAAAGGCATTGTAGCAAACCAAAAAAGAAATTTTAAGCGCAGCAGAGTAACCAGCTCACATACCTGTTAGCTCAGGTGAGTTTAAAAGGCTGCTGTTGATAACAAGGGCATTTGCTAAATAGATGGTGTGTGTGCAACAATATACTGAAAGGTCAATTATATTGTGCAGCTTATCTCACCACCTGTAGTTATTTAGGTGAAAGCTCCAAAATGCTTGCCTAATATGTCTGTTTATCCAAAAGGAAGTATAGAGGGAGAGCTAGATAGATAGCATTGCATTACATTACATTACATGGCAATGCAATGCACAGTTGCTGAAGTTGAACCAAAATGAGCTTGTCATCTGGCTTCTGCAACTTTTAACATGAAAAATCCAATGAGGAGAAGAAAAGCAAAGCCAAAGAGTCCATCCCAAAATCCGACAAACAAGCAAAATGAACAAAAAGCATTGAATTCAATTCTTTCTGATTTTAGAAACTGCATTAAAGAAGGGGTGCACCGGTCCTGGAGATACTGCAATACCAGGTCAATGCGTGGAGTGGACAGAGCAAGCTCTTTTTCCATCTCCCTGTTCTAAAAATCCATTTAATATATGGTCCCCAGATAGGGGACGTATCAGATATTAAACTGATAAGAACAGATACTACACTTGATCTTAGCCAAAAGGCCGAGAAGCGATAACCAGAATTGGTTTCCGACTACGGTGCCACCCAAGGATTCTGAAAAGTCCATTTGTGGAGATGGCCACCTGGACTCCCGTTAAGAAGACATGCTGTCAACCTCTAGATCCCTCACATGCCTGCACTTTTCGGCTTGCTGCTGCTGCAATCCACGCATTTTAGATCTGCATAACTCCACCTCTTTTAGCACAGTACCCTCAACCCCCGGCTGTTCCCACCCGCCTCAACACCGTTGGAAGGGAGGAGAACCAATTAAGGCGGGGGGGGGTGGAACGAGCAGCTGTCTACCCTTAGCAGGAGGGTTGCTGATTAATTACCTCTCCTGCTGCTGCTGCTGCTGGCTGTCCAGCAGCAGACTGAAGGTGGCTGCTGCTGTGCGCAGGTATATAAAGGCTCAGAGCCTATTATGACACGCGCAGCCAGCGTTCCATTGCCACATTCCGTCTACTGCAGGCGGGATACCTGGATGGCTGAATGTCACTGAGAAGCTCACAGAGACCGCCATAAGCAACAGTTTAAAAGAATGCCACAGACTAATCAACCAAACTTTTTGGGTTGGTTTCTCTTTTATAGTCTGCAGGCATTAAATGAAAGAAGTCAGTGTTCCAGCAGAGGGAGACAACGTTTCAGAAAAGGCATTGTAGCAAACCAAAAAAGAAATTTTAAGCGCAGCAGAGTAACCAGCTCACATACCTGTTAGCTCAGGTGAGTTTAAAAGGCTGCTGTTGATAACAAGGGCATTTGCTAAATAGATGGTGTGTGTGCAACAATATACTGAAAGGTCAATTATATTGTGCAGCTTATCTCACCACCTGTAGTTATTTAGGTGAAAGCTCCAAAATGCTTGCCTAATATGTCTGTTTATCCAAAAGGAAGTATAGAGGGAGAGCTAGATAGATAGCATTGCATTACATTACATTACATGGCAATGCAATGCACAGTTGCTGAAGTTGAACCAAAATGAGCTTGTCATCTGGCTTCTGCAACTTTTAACATGAAAAATCCAATGAGGAGAAGAAAAGCAAAGCCAAAGAGTCCATCCCAAAATCCGACAAACAAGCAAAATGAACAAAAAGCATTGAATTCAATTCTTTCTGATTTTAGAAACTGCATTAAAGAAGGGGTGCACCGGTCCTGGAGATACTGCAATACCAGGTCAATGCGTGGAGTGGACAGAGCAAGCTCTTTTTCCATCTCCCTGTTCTAAAAATCCATTTAATATATGGTCCCCAGATAGGGGACGTATCAGATATTAAACTGATAAGAACAGATACTACACTTGATCTTAGCCAAAAGGCCGAGAAGCGATAACCAGAATTGGTTTCCGACTACGGTGCCACCCAAGGATTCTGAAAAGTCCATTTGTGGAGATGAGCTCCTGGACTCCCGTTAAGAAGACATGCTGTCAACCTCTAGATCCCTCACATGCCTGCACTTTTCGGCTTGCTGCTGCTGCAATCCACGCGTTTTAGATCTGCATAACTCCACCTCTTTTAGCACAGTACCCTCAACCCCCGGCTGTTCCCACCCGCCTCAACACCGTTGGAAGGGAGGAGAACCAATTAAGGCGGGGGGGGGGGGGGTGGAACGAGCAGCTGTCTACCCTTAGCAGGAGTGTTGCTGATTAATTACCTCTCCTGCTGCTGCTGCTGCTGGCTGTCCAGCACCAGACTGAAGGTGGCTGCTGCTGTGCGCAGGTATATAAAGGCTCAGAGCCTATTATGACACGCGCAGCCAGCGTTCCATTGCCACATTCCGTCTACTGCAGGCGGGATACCTGGATGGCTGAATGTCACTGAGAAGCTCACAGAGACCGCCATAAGCAACAGTTTAAAAGAATGCCACAGACTAATCAACCAAACTTTTTGGGTTGGTTTCTCTTTTATAGTCTGCAGGCATTAAATGAAAGAAGTCAGTGTTCCAGCAGAGGGAGACAACGTTTCAGAAAAGGCATTGTAGCAAACCAAAAAAGAAATTTTAAGCGCAGCAGAGTAACCAGCTCACATACCTGTTAGCTCAGGTGAGTTTAAAAGGCTGCTGTTGATAACAAGGGCATTTGCTAAATAGATGGTGTGTGTGCAACAATATACTGAAAGGTCAATTATATTGTGCAGCTTATCTCACCACCTGTAGTTATTTAGGTGAAAGCTCCAAAATGCTTGCCTAATATGTCTGTTTATCCAAAAGGAAGTATAGAGGGAGAGCTAGATAGATAGCATTGCATTACATTACATTACATGGCAATGCAATGCACAGTTGCTGAAGTTGAACCAAAATGAGCTTGTCATCTGGCTTCTGCAACTTTTAACATGAAAAATCCAATGAGGAGAAGAAAAGCAAAGCCAAAGAGTCCATCCCAAAATCCGACAAACAAGCAAAATGAACAAAAAGCATTGAATTCAATTCTTTCTGATTTTAGAAACTGCATTAAAGAAGGGGTGCACCGGTCCTGGAGATACTGCAATACCAGGTCAATGCGTGGAGTGGACAGAGCAAGCTCTTTTTCCATCTCCCTGTTCTAAAAATCCATTTAATATATGGTCCCCAGATAGGGGACGTATCAGATATTAAACTGATAAGAACAGATACTACACTTGATCTTAGCCAAAAGGCCGAGAAGCGATAACCAGAATTGGTTTCCGACTACGGTGCCACCCAAGGATTCTGAAAAGTCCATTTGTGGAGATGGCCACCTGGACTCCCGTTAAGAAGACATGCTGTCAACCTCTAGATCCCTCACATGCCTGCACTTTTCGGCTTGCTGCTGCTGCAATCCACGCGTTTTAGATCTGCATAACTCCACCTCTTTTAGCACAGTACCCTCAACCCCCGGCTGTTCCCACCCGCCTCAACACCGTTGGAAGGGAGGAGAACCAATTAAGGCGGGGGGGGGGGTGGAACGAGCAGCTGTCTACCCTTAGCAGGAGGGTTGCTGATTAATTACCTCTCCTGCTGCTGCTGCTGCTGGCTGTCCAGCAGCAGACTGAAGGTGGCTGCTGCTGTGCGCAGGTATATAAAGGCTCAGAGCCTATTATGACACGCGCAGCCAGCGTTCCATTGCCACATTCCGTCTACTGCAGGCGGGATACCTGGATGGCTGAATGTCACTGAGAAGCTCACAGAGACCGCCATAAGCAACAGTTTAAAAGAATGCCACAGACTAATCAACCAAACTTTTTGGGTTGGTTTCTCTTTTATAGTCTGCAGGCATTAAATGAAAGAAGTCAGTGTTCCAGCAGAGGGAGACAACGTTTCAGAAAAGGCATTGTAGCAAACCAAAAAAGAAATTTTAAGCGCAGCAGAGTAACCAGCTCACATACCTGTTAGCTCAGGTGAGTTTAAAAGGCTGCTGTTGATAACAAGGGCATTTGCTAAATAGATGGTGTGTGTGCAACAATATACTGAAAGGTCAATTATATTGTGCAGCTTATCTCACCACCTGTAGTTATTTAGGTGAAAGCTCCAAAATGCTTGCCTAATATGTCTGTTTATCCAAAAGGAAGTATAGAGGGAGAGCTAGATAGATAGCATTGCATTACATTACATTACATGGCAATGCAATGCACAGTTGCTGAAGTTGAACCAAAATGAGCTTGTCATCTGGCTTTTGCAACTTTTAACATGAAAAATCCAATGAGGAGAAGAAAAGCAAAGCCAAAGAGTCCATCCCAAAATCCGACAAACAAGCAAAATGAACAAAAAGCATTGAATTCAATTCTTTCTGATTTTAGAAACTGCATTAAAGAAGGGGTGCACCGGTCCTGGAGATACTGCAATACCAGGTCAATGCGTGGAGTGGACAGAGCAAGCTCTTTTTCCATCTCCCTGTTCTAAAAATCCATTTAATATATGGTCCCCAGATAGGGGACGTATCAGATATTAAACTGATAAGAACAGATACTACACTTGATCTTAGCCAAAAGGCCGAGAAGCGATAACCAGAATTGGTTTCCGACTACGGTGCCACCCAAGGATTCTGAAAAGTCCATTTGTGGAGATGGCCACCTGGACTCCCGTTAAGAAGACATGCTGTCAACCTCTAGATCCCTCACATGCCTGCACTTTTCGGCTTGCTGCTGCTGCAATCCACGCGTTTTAGATCTGCATAACTCCACCTCTTTTAGCACAGTACCCTCAACCCCCGGCTGTTCCCACCCGCCTCAACACCGTTGGAAGGGAGGAGAACCAATTAAGGCGGGGGGGGGTGGAACGAGCAGCTGTCTACCCTTAGCAGGAGGGTTGCTGATTAATTACCTCTCCTGCTGCTGCTGCTGCTGGCTGTCCAGCAGCAGACTGAAGGTGGCTGCTGCTGTGCGCAGGTATATAAAGGCTCAGAGCCTATTATGACACGCGCAGCCAGAGTTCCATTGCCACATTCCGTCTACTGCAGGCGGGATACCTGGATGGCTGAATGTCACTGAGAAGCTCACAGAGACCGCCATAAGCAACAGTTTAAAAGAATGCCACAGACTAATCAACCAAACTTTTTGGGTTGGTTTCTCTTTTATAGTCTGCAGGCATTAAATGAAAGAAGTCAGTGTTCCAGCAGAGGGAGACAACGTTTCAGAAAAGGCATTGTAGCAAACCAAAAAATAAATTTTAAGCGCAGCAGAGTAACCAGCTCACATACCTGTTAGCTCAGGTGAGTTTAAAAGGCTGCTGTTGATAACAAGGGCATTTGCTAAATAGATGGTGTGTGTGCAACAATATACTGAAAGGTCAATTATATTGTGCAGCTTATCTCACCACCTGTAGTTATTTAGGTGAAAGCTCCAAAATGCTTGCCTAATATGTCTGTTTATCCAAAAGGAAGTATAGAGGGAGAGCTAGATAGATAGCATTGCATTACATTACATTACATGGCAATGCAATGCACAGTTGCTGAAGTTGAACCAAAATGAGCTTGTCATCTGGCTTCTGCAACTTTTAACATGAAAAATCCAATGAGGAGAAGAAAAGCAAAGCCAAAGAGTCCATCCCAAAATCCGACAAACAAGCAAAATGAACAAAAAGCATTGAATTCAATTCTTTCTGATTTTAGAAACTGCATTAAAGAAGGGGTGCACCGGTCCTGGAGATAATGCAATACCAGGTCAATGCGTGGAGTGGACAGAGCAAGCTCTTTTTCCATCTCCCTGTTCTAAAACTCCATTTAATATATGGTCCCCAGATAGGGGACGTATCAGATATTAAACTGATAAGAACAGATACTACACTTGATCTTAGCCAAAAGGCCGAGAAGCGATAACCAGAATTGGTTTCCGACTACGGTGCCACCCAAGGATTCTGAAAAGTCCATTTGTGGAGATGGCCACCTGGACTCCCGTTAAGAAGACATGCTGTCAACCTCTAGATCCCTCACATGCCTGCACTTTTCGGCTTGCTGCTGCTGCAATCCACGCGTTTTAGATCTGCATAACTCCACCTCTTTTAGCACAGTACCCTCAACCCCCGGCTGTTCCCACCCGCCTCAACACCGTTGGAAGGGAGGAGAACCAATTAAGGCGGGGGGGGGGTGGAACGAGCAGCTGTCTACCCTTAGCAGGAGGGTTGCTGATTAATTACCTCTCCTGCTGCTGCTGCTGCTGGCTGTCCAGCAGCAGACTGAAGGTGGCTGCTGCTGTGCGCAGGTATATAAAGGCTCAGAGCCTATTATGACACGCGCAGCCAGCGTTCCATTGCCACATTCCGTCTACTGCAGGCGGGATACCTGGATGGCTGAATGTCACTGAGAAGCTCACAGAGACCGCCATAAGCAACAGTTTAAAAGAATGCCACAGACTAATCAACCAAACTTTTTGGGTTGGTTTCTCTTTTATAGTCTGCAGGCATTAAATGAAAGAAGTCAGTGTTCCAGCAGAGGGAGACAACGTTTCAGAAAAGGCATTGTAGCAAACCAAAAAAGAAATTTTAAGCGCAGCAGAGTAACCAGCTCACATACCTGTTAGCTCAGGTGAGTTTAAAAGGCTGCTGTTGATAACAAGGGCATTTGCTAAATAGATGGTGTGTGTGCAACAATATACTGAAAGGTCAATTATATTGTGCAGCTTATCTCACCACCTGTAGTTATTTAGGTGAAAGCTCCAAAATGCTTGCCTAATATGTCTGTTTATCCAAAAGGAAGTATAGAGGGAGAGCTAGATAGATAGCATTGCATTACATTACATTACATGGCAATGCAATGCACAGTTGCTGAAGTTGAACCAAAATGAGCTTGTCATCTGGCTTCTGCAACTTTTAACATGAAAAATCCAATGAGGAGAAGAAAAGAAAAGCCAAAGAGTCCATCCCAAAATCCGACAAACAAGCAAAATGAACAAAAAGCATTGAATTCAATTCTTTCTGATTTTAGAAACTGCATTAAAGAAGGGGTGCACCGGTCCTGGAGATACTGCAATACCAGGTCAATGCGTGGAGTGGACAGAGCAAGCTCTTTTTCCATCTCCCTGTTCTAAAAATCCATTTAATATATGGTCCCCAGATAGGGGACGTATCAGATATTAAACTGATAAGAACAGATACTACACTTGATCTTAGCCAAAAGGCCGAGAAGCGATAACCAGAATTGGTTTCCGACTACGGTGCCACCCAAGGATTCTGAAAAGTCCATTTGTGGAGATGGCCACCTGGACTCCCGTTAAGAAGACATGCTGTCAACCTCTAGATCCCTCACATGCCTGCACTTTTCGGCTTGCTGCTGCTGCAATCCACGCGTTTTAGATCTGCATAACTCCACCTCTTTTAGCACAGTACCCTCAACCCCCGGCTGTTCCCACCCGCCTCAACACCGTTGGAAGGGAGGAGAACCAATTAAGGCGGGGGGGGGGGGTGGAACGAGCAGCTGTCTACCCTTAGCAGGAGGGTTGCTGATTAATTACCTCTCCTGCTGCTGCTGCTGCTGGCTGTCCAGCAGCAGACTGAAGGTGGCTGCTGCTGTGCGCAGGTATATAAAGGCTCAGAGCCTATTATGACACGCGCAGCCAGCGTTCCATTGCCACATTCCGTCTACTGCAGGCGGGATACCTGGATGGCTGAATGTCACTGAGAAGCTCACAGAGACCGCCATAAGCAACAGTTTAAAAGAATGCCACAGACTAATCAACCAAACTTTTTGGGTTGGTTTCTCTTTTATAGTCTGCAGGCATTAAATGAAAGAAGTCAGTGTTCCAGCAGAGGGAGACAACGTTTCAGAAAAGGCATTGTAGCAAACCAAAAAAGAAATTTTAAGCGCAGCAGAGTAACCAGCTCACATACCTGTTAGCTCAGGTGAGTTTAAAAGGCTGCTGTTGATAACAAGGGCATTTGCTAAATAGATGGTGTGTGTGCAACAATATACTGAAAGGTCAATTATATTGTGCAGCTTATCTCACCACCTGTAGTTATTTAGGTGAAAGCTCCAAAATGCTTGCCTAATATGTCTGTTTATCCAAAAGGAAGTATAGAGGGAGAGCTAGATAGATAGCATTGCATTACATTACATTACATGGCAATGCAATGCACAGTTGCTGAAGTTGAACCAAAATGAGCTTGTCATCTTGCTTCTGCAACTTTTAACATGAAAAATCCAATGAGGAGAAGAAAAGCAAAGCCAAAGAGTTCATCCCAAAATCCGACAAACAAGCAAAATGAACAAAAAGCATTGAATTCAATTCTTTCTGATTTTAGAAACTGCATTAAAGAAGGGGTGCACCGGTCCTGGAGATACTGCAATACCAGGTCAATGCGTGGAGTGGACAGAGCAAGCTCTTTTTCCATCTCCCTGTTCTAAAAATCCATTTAATATATGGTCCCCAGATAGGGGACGTATCAGATATTAAACTGATAAGAACAGATACTACACTTGATCTTAGCCAAAAGGCCGAGAAGCGATAACCAGAATTGGTTTCCGACTACGGTGCCACCCAAGGATTCTGAAAAGTCCATTTGTGGAGATGGCCACCTGGACTCCCGTTAAGAAGACATGCTGTCAACCTCTAGATCCCTCACATGCCTGCACTTTTCGGCTTGCTGCTGCTGCAATCCACGCGTTTTAGATCTGCATAACTCCACCTCTTTTAGCACAGTACCCTCAACCCCCGGCTGTTCCCACCCGCCTCAACACCGTTGGAAGGGAGGAGAACCAATTAAGGCGGGGGGGGGGGTGGAACGAGCAGCTGTCTACCCTTAGCAGGAGGGTTGCTGATTAATTACCTCTCCTGCTGCTGCTGCTGCTGGCTGTCCAGCAGCAGACTGAAGGTGGCTGCTGCTGTGCGCAGGTATATAAAGGCTCAGAGCCTATTATGACACGCGCAGCCAGCGTTCCATTGCCACATTCCGTCTACTGCAGGCGGGATACCTGGATGGCTGAATGTCACTGAGAAGCTCACAGAGACCGCCATAAGCAACAGTTTAAAAGAATGCCACAGACTAATCAACCAAACTTTTTGGGTTGGTTTCTCTTTTATAGTCTGCAGGCATTAAATGAAAGAAGTCAGTGTTCCAGCAGAGGGAGACAACGTTTCAGAAAAGGCATTGTAGCAAACCAAAAAAGAAATTTTAAGCGCAGCAGAGTAACCAGCTCACATACCTGTTAGCTCAGGTGAGTTTAAAAGGCTGCTGTTGATAACAAGGGCATTTGCTAAATAGATGGTGTGTGTGCAACAATATACTGAAAGGTCAATTATATTGTGCAGCTTATCTCACCACCTGTAGTTATTTAGGTGAAAGCTCCAAAATGCTTGCCTAATATGTCTGTTTATCCAAAAGGAAGTATAGAGGGAGAGCTAGATAGATAGCATTGCATTACATTACATTACATGGCAATGCAATGCACAGTTGCTGAAGTTGAACCAAAATGAGCTTGTCATCTGGCTTCTGCAACTTTTAACATGAAAAATCCAATGAGGAGAAGAAAAGCAAAGCCAAAGAGTCCATCCCAAAATCCGACAAACAAGCAAAATGAACAAAAAGCATTGAATTCAATTCTTTCTGATTTTAGAAACTGCATTAAAGAAGGGGTGCACCGGTCCTGGAGATACTGCAATACCAGGTCAATGCGTGGAGTGGACAGAGCAAGCTCTTTTTCCATCTCCCTGTTCTAAAAATCCATTTAATATATGGTCCCCAGATAGGGGACGTATCAGATATTAAACTGATAAGAACAGATACTACACTTGATCTTAGCCAAAAGGCCGAGAAGCGATAACCAGAATTGGTTTCCGACTACGGTGCCACCTAAGGATTCTGAAAAGTCCATTTGTGGAGATGGCCACCTGGACTCCCGTTAAGAAGACATGCTGTCAACCTCTAGATCCCTCACATGCCTGCACTTTTCGGCTTGCTGCTGCTGCAATCCACGCGTTTTAGATCTGCATAACTCCACCTCTTTTAGCACAGTACCCTCAACCCCCGGCTGTTCCCACCCGCCTCAACACCGTTGGAAGGGAGGAGAACCAATTAAGGCGGGGGGGGGGTGGAACGAGCAGCTGTCTACCCTTAGCAGGAGGGTTGCTGATTAATTACCTCTCCTGCTGCTGCTGCTGCTGGCTGTCCAGCAGCAGACTGAAGGTGGCTGCTGCTGTGCGCAGGTATATAAAGGCTCAGAGCCTATTATGACACGCGCAGCCAGCGTTCCATTGCCACATTCCGTCTACTGCAGGCGGGATACCTGGATGGCTGAATGTCACTGAGAAGCTCACAGAGACCGCCATAAGCAACAGTTTAAAAGAATGCCACAGACTAATCAACCAAACTTTTTGGGTTGGTTTCTCTTTTATAGTCTGCAGGCATTAAATGAAAGAAGTCAGTGTTCCAGCAGAGGGAGACAACGTTTCAGAAAAGGCATTGTAGCAAACCAAAAAAGAAATTTTAAGCGCAGCAGAGTAACCAGCTCACATACCTGTTAGCTCAGGTGAGTTTAAAAGGCTGCTGTTGATAACAAGGGCATTTGCTAAATAGATGGTGTGTGTGCAACAATATACTGAAAGGTCAATTATATTGTGCAGCTTATCTCACCACCTGTAGTTATTTAGGTGAAAGCTCCAAAATGCTTGCCTAATATGTCTGTTTATCCAAAAGGAAGTATAGAGGGAGAGCTAGATAGATAGCATTGCATTACATTACATTACATGGCAATGCAATGCACAGTTGCTGAAGTTGAACCAAAATGAGCTTGTCATCTTGCTTCTGCAACTTTTAACATGAAAAATCCAATGAGGAGAAGAAAAGCAAAGCCAAAGAGTTCATCCCAAAATCCGACAAACAAGCAAAATGAACAAAAAGCATTGAATTCAATTCTTTCTGATTTTAGAAACTGCATTAAAGAAGGGGTGCACCGGTCCTGGAGATACTGCAATACCAGGTCAATGCGTGGAGTGGACAGAGCAAGCTCTTTTTCCATCTCCCTGTTCTAAAAATCCATTTAATATATGGTCCCCAGATAGGGGACGTATCAGATATTAAACTGATAAGAACAGATACTACACTTGATCTTAGCCAAAAGGCCGAGAAGCGATAACCAGAATTGGTTTCCGACTACGGTGCCACCCAAGGATTCTGAAAAGTCCATTTGTGGAGATGGCCACCTGGACTCCCGTTAAGAAGACATGCTGTCAACCTCTAGATCCCTCACATGCCTGCACTTTTCGGCTTGCTGCTGCTGCAATCCACGCGTTTTAGATCTGCATAACTCCACCTCTTTTAGCACAGTACCCTCAACCCCCGGCTGTTCCCACCCGCCTCAACACCGTTGGAAGGGAGGAGAACCAATTAAGGCGGGGGGGGGGGTGGAACGAGCAGCTGTCTACCCTTAGCAGGAGGGTTGCTGATTAATTACCTCTCCTGCTGCTGCTGCTGCTGGCTGTCCAGCAGCAGACTGAAGGTGGCTGCTGCTGTGCGCAGGTATATAAAGGCTCAGAGCCTATTATGACACGCGCAGCCAGCGTTCCATTGCCACATTCCGTCTACTGCAGGCGGGATACCTGGATGGCTGAATGTCACTGAGAAGCTCACAGAGACCGCCATAAGCAACAGTTTAAAAGAATGCCACAGACTAATCAACCAAACTTTTTGGGTTGGTTTCTCTTTTATAGTCTGCAGGCATTAAATGAAAGAAGTCAGTGTTCCAGCAGAGGGAGACAACGTTTCAGAAAAGGCATTGTAGCAAACCAAAAAAGAAATTTTAAGCGCAGCAGAGTAACCAGCTCACATACCTGTTAGCTCAGGTGAGTTTAAAAGGCTGCTGTTGATAACAAGGGCATTTGCTAAATAGATGGTGTGTGTGCAACAATATACTGAAAGGTCAATTATATTGTGCAGCTTATCTCACCACCTGTAGTTATTTAGGTGAAAGCTCCAAAATGCTTGCCTAATATGTCTGTTTATCCAAAAGGAAGTATAGAGGGAGAGCTAGATAGATAGCATTGCATTACATTACATTACATGGCAATGCAATGCACAGTTGCTGAAGTTGAACCAAAATGAGCTTGTCATCTGGCTTCTGCAACTTTTAACATGAAAAATCCAATGAGGAGAAGAAAAGCAAAGCCAAAGAGTCCATCCCAAAATCCGACAAACAAGCAAAATGAACAAAAAGCATTGAATTCAATTCTTTCTGATTTTAGAAACTGCATTAAAGAAGGGGTGCACCGGTCCTGGAGATACTGCAATACCAGGTCAATGCGTGGAGTGGACAGAGCAAGCTCTTTTTCCATCTCCCTGTTCTAAAAATCCATTTAATATATGGTCCCCAGATAGGGGACGTATCAGATATTAAACTGATAAGAACAGATACTACACTTGATCTTAGCCAAAAGGCCGAGAAGCGATAACCAGAATTGGTTTCCGACTACGGTGCCACCTAAGGATTCTGAAAAGTCCATTTGTGGAGATGGCCACCTGGACTCCCGTTAAGAAGACATGCTGTCAACCTCTAGATCCCTCACATGCCTGCACTTTTCGGCTTGCTGCTGCTGCAATCCACGCGTTTTAGATCTGCATAACTCCACCTCTTTTAGCACAGTACCCTCAACCCCCGGCTGTTCCCACCCGCCTCAACACCGTTGGAAGGGAGGAGAACCAATTAAGGCGGGGGGGGGGTGGAACGAGCAGCTGTCTACCCTTAGCAGGAGGGTTGCTGATTAATTACCTCTCCTGCTGCTGCTGCTGCTGGCTGTCCAGCAGCAGACTGAAGGTGGCTGCTGCTGTGCGCAGGTATATAAAGGCTCAGAGCCTATTATGACACGCGCAGCCAGCGTTCCATTGCCACATTCCGTCTACTGCAGGCGGGATACCTGGATGGCTGAATGTCACTGAGAAGCTCACAGAGACCGCCATAAGCAACAGTTTAAAAGAATGCCACAGACTAATCAACCAAACTTTTTGGGTTGGTTTCTCTTTTATAGTCTGCAGGCATTAAATGAAAGAAGTCAGTGTTCCAGCAGAGGGAGACAACGTTTCAGAAAAGGCATTGTAGCAAACCAAAAAAGAAATTTTAAGCGCAGCAGAGTTACCAGCTCACATACCTGTTAGCTCAGGTGAGTTTAAAAGGCTGCTGTTGATAACAAGGGCATTTGCTAAATAGATGGTGTGTGTGCAACAATATACTGAAAGGTCAATTATATTGTGCAGCTTATCTCACCACCTGTAGTTATTTAGGTGAAAGCTCCAAAATGCTTGCCTAATATGTCTGTTTATCCAAAAGGAAGTATAGAGGGAGAGCTAGATAGATAGCATTGCATTACATTACATTACATGGCAATGCAATGCACAGTTGCTGAAGTTGAACCAAAATGAGCTTGTCATCTGGCTTCTGCAACTTTTAACATGAAAAATCCAATGAGGAGAAGAAAAGCAAAGCCAAAGAGTCCATCCCAAAATCCGACAAACAAGCAAAATGAACAAAAAGCATTGAATTCAATTCTTTCTGATTTTAGAAACTGCATTAAAGAAGGGGTGCACCGGTCCTGGAGATACTGCAATACCAGGTCAATGCGTGGAGTGGACAGAGCAAGCTCTTTTTCCATCTCCCTGTTCTAAAAATCCATTTAATATATGGTCCCCAGATAGGGGACGTATCAGATATTAAACTGATAAGAACAGATACTACACTTGATCTTAGCCAAAAGGCCGAGAAGCGATAACCAGAATTGGTTTCCGACTACGGTGCCACCCAAGGATTCTGAAAAGTCCATTTGTGGAGATGGCCACCTGGACTCCCGTTAAGAAGACATGCTGTCAACCTCTAGATCCCTCACATGCCTGCACTTTTCGGCTTGCTGCTGCTGCAATCCACGCGTTTTAGATCTGCATAACTCCACCTCTTTTAGCACAGTACCCTCAACCCCCGGCTGTTCCCACCCGCCTCAACACCGTTGGAAGGGAGGAGAACCAATTAAGGCGGGGGGGGGGGTGGAACGAGCAGCTGTCTACCCTTAGCAGGAGGGTTGCTGATTAATTACCTCTCCTGCTGCTGCTGCTGGCTGTCCAGCAGCAGACTGAAGGTGGCTGCTGCTGTGCGCAGGTATATAAAGGCTCAGAGCCTATTATGACACGCGCAGCCAGCGTTCCATTGCCACATTCCGTCTACTGCAGGCGGGATACCTGGATGGCTGAATGTCACTGAGCAGCTCACAGAGACCGCCATAAGCAACAGTTTAAAAGAATGCCACAGACTAATCAACCAAACTTTTTGGGTTGGTTTCTCTTTTATAGTCTGCAGGCATTAAATGAAAGAAGTCAGTGTTCCAGCAGAGGGAGACAACGTTTCAGAAAAGGCATTGTAGCAAACCAAAAAAGAAATTTTAAGCGCAGCAGAGTAACCAGCTCACATACCTGTTAGCTCAGGTGAGTTTAAAAGGCTGCTGTTGATAACAAGGGCATTTGCTAAATAGATGGTGTGTGTGCAACAATATACTGAAAGGTCAATTATATTGTGCAGCTTATCTCACCACCTGTAGTTATTTAGGTGAAAGCTCCAAAATGCTTGCCTAATATGTCTGTTTATCCAAAAGGAAGTATAGAGGGAGAGCTAGATAGATAGCATTGCATTACATTACATTACATGGCAATGCAATGCACAGTTGCTGAAGTTGAACCAAAATGAGCTTGTCATCTGGCTTCTGCAACTTTTAACATGAAAAATCCAATCAGGAGAAGAAAAGCAAAGCCAAAGAGTCCATCCCAAAATCCGACAAACAAGCAAAATGAACAAAAAGCATTGAATTCAATTCTTTCTGATTTTAGAAACTGCATTAAAGAAGGGGTGCACCGGTCCTGGAGATACTGCAATACCAGGTCAATGCGTGGAGTGGACAGAGCAAGCTCTTTTTCCATCTCCCTGTTCTAAAAATCCATTTAATATATGGTCCCCAGATAGGGGACGTATCAGATATTAAACTGATAAGAACAGATACTACACTTGATCTTAGCCAAAAGGCCGAGAAGCGATAACCAGAATTGGTTTCCGACTACGGTGCCACCCAAGGATTCTGAAAAGTCCATTTGTGGAGATGGCCACCTGGACTCCCGTTAAGAAGACATGCTGTCAACCTCTAGATCCCTCACATGCCTGCACTTTTCGGCTTGCTGCTGCTGCAATCCACGCGTTTTAGATCTGCATAACTCCACCTCTTTTAGCACAGTACCCTCAACCCCCGGCTGTTCCCACCCGCCTCAACACCGTTGGAAGGGAGGAGAACCAATTAAGGCGGGGGGGGGGGTGGAACGAGCAGCTGTCTACCCTTAGCAGGAGGGTTGCTGATTAATTACCTCTCCTGCTGCTGCTGCTGCTGGCTGTCCAGCAGCAGACTGAAGGTGGCTGCTGCTGTGCGCAGGTATATAAAGGCTCAGAGCCTATTATGACACGCGCAGCCAGCGTTCCATTGCCACATTCCGTCTACTGCAGGCGGGATACCTGGATGGCTGAATGTCACTGAGAAGCTCACAGAGACCGCCATAAGCAACAGTTTAAAAGAATGCCACAGACTAATCAACCAAACTTTTTGGGTTGGTTTCTCTTTTATAGTCTGCAGGCATTAAATGAAAGAAGTCAGTGTTCCAGCAGAGGGAGACAACGTTTCAGAAAAGGCATTGTAGCAAACCAAAAAAGAAATTTTAAGCGCAGCAGAGTAACCAGCTCACATACCTGTTAGCTCAGGTGAGTTTAAAAGGCTGCTGTTGATAACAAGGGCATTTGCTAAATAGATGGTGTGTGTGCAACAATATACTGAAAGGTCAATTATATTGTGCAGCTTATCTCACCACCTGTAGTTATTTAGGTGAAAGCTCCAAAATGCTTGCCTAATATGTCTGTTTATCCAAAAGGAAGTATAGAGGGAGAGCTAGATAGATAGCATTGCATTACATTACATTACATGGCAATGCAATGCACAGTTGCTGAAGTTGAACCAAAATGAGCTTGTCATCTGGCTTCTGCAACTTTTAACATGAAAAATCCAATGAGGAGAAGAAAAGCAAAGCCAAAGAGTCCATCCCAAAATCCGACAAACAAGCAAAATGAACAAAAAGCATTGAATTCAATTCTTTCTGATTTTAGAAACTGCATTAAAGAAGGGGTGCACCGGTCCTGGAGATACTGCAATACCAGGTCAATGCGTGGAGTGGACAGAGCAAGCTCTTTTTCCATCTCCCTGTTCTAAAAATCCATTTAATATATGGTCCCCAGATAGGGGACGTATCAGATATTAAACTGATAAGAACAGATACTACACTTGATCTTAGCCAAAAGGCTGAGAAGCGATAACCAGAATTGGTTTCCGACTACGGTGCCACCCAAGGATTCTGAAAAGTCCATTTGTGGAGATGGCCACCTGGACTCCCGTTAAGAAGACATGCTGTCAACCTCTAGATCCCTCACATGCCTGCACTTTTCGGCTTGCTGCTGCTGCAATCCACGCGTTTTAGATCTGCATAACTCCACCTCTTTTAGCACAGTACCCTCAACCCCCGGCTGTTCCCACCCGCCTCAACACCGTTGGAAGGGAGGAGAACCAATTAAGGCGGGGGGGGGGTGGAACGAGCAGCTGTCTACCCTTAGCAGGAGGGTTGCTGATTAATTACCTCTCCTGCTGCTGCTGCTGGCTGTCCAGCAGCAGACTGAAGGTGGCTGCTGCTGTGCGCAGGTATATAAAGGCTCAGAGCCTATTATGACACGCGCAGCCAGCGTTCCATTGCCACATTCCGTCTACTGCAGGCGGGATACCTGGATGGCTGAATGTCACTGAGAAGCTCACAGAGACCGCCATAAGCAACAGTTTAAAAGAATGCCACAGACTAATCAACCAAACTTTTTGGATTGGTTTCTCTTTTATAGTCTGCAGGCATTAAATGAAAGAAGTCAGTGTTCCAGCAGAGGGAGACAACGTTTCAGAAAAGGCATTGTAGCAAACCAAAAAAGAAATTTTAAGCGCAGCAGAGTAACCAGCTCACATACCTGTTAGCTCAGGTGAGTTTAAAAGGTTGCTGTTGATAACAAGGGCATTTGCTAAATAGATGGTGTGTGTGCAACAATATACTGAAAGGTCAATTATATTGTGCAGCTTATCTCACCACCTGTAGTTATTTAGGTGAGAGCTCCAAAATGCTTGCCTAATATGTCTGTTTATCCAAAAGGAAGTATAGAGGGAGAGCTAGATAGATAGCATTGCATTACATTACATTACATGGCAATGCAATGCACAGTTGCTGAAGTTGAACCAAAATGAGCTTGTCATCTGGCTTCTGCAACTTTTAACATGAAAAATCCAATGAGGAGAAGAAAAGCAAAGCCAAAGAGTCCATCCCAAAATCCGACAAACAAGCAAAATGAACAAAAAGCATTGAATTCAATTCTTTCTGATTTTAGAAACTGCATTAAAGAAGGGGTGCACCGGTCCTGGAGATACTGCAATACCAGGTCAATGCGTGGAGTGGACAGAGCAAGCTCTTTTTCCATCTCCCTGTTCTAAAAATCCATTTAATATATGGTCCCCAGATAGGGGACGTATCAGATATTAAACTGATAAGAACAGATACTACACTTGATCTTAGCCAAAAGGCCGAGAAGCGATAACCAGAATTGGTTTCCGACTACGGTGCCACCTAAGGATTCTGAAAAGTCCATTTGTGGAGATGGCCACCTGGACTCCCGTTAAGAAGACATGCTGTCAACCTCTAGATCCCTCACATGCCTGCACTTTTCGGCTTGCTGCTGCTGCAATCCACGCGTTTTAGATCTGCATAACTCCACCTCTTTTAGCACAGTACCCTCAACCCCCGGCTGTTCCCACCCGCCTCAACACCGTTGGAAGGGAGGAGAACCAATTAAGGCGGGGGGGGGGGTGGAACGAGCAGCTGTCTACCCTTAGCAGGAGGGTTGCTGATTAATTACCTCTCCTGCTGCTGCTGCTGCTGGCTGTCCAGCAGCAGACTGAAGGTGGCTGCTGCTGTGCGCAGGTATATAAAGGCTCAGAGCCTATTATGACACGCGCAGCCAGCGTTCCATTGCCACATTCCGTCTACTGCAGGCGGGATACCTGGATGGCTGAATGTCACTGAGAAGCTCACAGAGACCGCCATAAGCAACAGTTTAAAAGAATGCCACAGACTAATCAACCAAACTTTTTGGGTTGGTTTCTCTTTTATAGTCTGCAGGCATTAAATGAAAGAAGTCAGTGTTCCAGCAGAGGGAGACAACGTTTCAGAAAAGGCATTGTAGCAAACCAAAAAAGAAATTTTAAGCGCAGCAGAGTAACCAGCTCACATACCTGTTAGCTCAGGTGAGTTTAAAAGGCTGCTGTTGATAACAAGGGCATTTGCTAAATAGATGGTGTGTGTGCAACAATATACTGAAAGGTCAATTATATTGTGCAGCTTATCTCACCACCTGTAGTTATTTAGGTGAAAGCTCCAAAATGCTTGCCTAATATGTCTGTTTATCCAAAAGGAAGTATAGAGGGAGAGCTAGATAGATAGCATTGCATTACATTACATTACATGGCAATGCAATGCACAGTTGCTGAAGTTGAACCAAAATGAGCTTGTCATCTGGCTTCTGCAACTTTTAACATGAAAAATCCAATGAGGAGAAGAAAAGCAAAGCCAAAGAGTCCATCCCAAAATCCGACAAACAAGCAAAATGAACAAAAAGCATTGAATTCAATTCTTTCTGATTTTAGAAACTGCATTAAAGAAGGGGTGCACCGGTCCTGGAGATACTGCAATACCAGGTCAATGCGTGGAGTGGACAGAGCAAGCTCTTTTTCCATCTCCCTGTTCTAAAAATCCATTTAATATATGGTCCCCAGATAGGGGACGTATCAGATATTAAACTGATAAGAACAGATACTACACTTGATCTTAGCCAAAAGGCCGAGAAGCGATAACCAGAATTGGTTTCCGACTACGGTGCCACCCAAGGATTCTGAAAAGTCCATTTGTGGAGATGGCCACCTGGACTCCCGTTAAGAAGACATGCTGTCAACCTCTAGATCCCTCACATGCCTGCACTTTTCGGCTTGCTGCTGCTGCAATCCACGCGTCTTAGATCTGCATAACTCCACCTCTTTTAGCACAGTACCCTCAACCCCCGGCTGTTCCCACCCGCCTCAACACCGTTGGAAGGGAGGAGAACCAATTAAGGCGGGGGGGGGGTGGAACGAGCAGCTGTCTACCCTTAGCAGGAGGGTTGCTGATTAATTACCTCTCCTGCTGCTGCTGCTGCTGGCTGTCCAGCAGCAGACTGAAGGTGGCTGCTGCTGTGCGCAGGTATATAAAGGCTCAGAGCCTATTATGACACGCGCAGCCAGCGTTCCATTGCCACATTCCGTCTACTGCAGGCGGGATACCTGGATGGCTGAATGTCACTGAGAAGCTCACAGAGACCGCCATAAGCAACAGTTTAAAAGAATGCCACAGACTAATCAACCAAACTTTTTGGGTTGGTTTCTCTTTTATAGTCTGCAGGCATTAAATGAAAGAAGTCAGTGTTCCAGCAGAGGGAGACAACGTTTCAGAAAAGGCATTGTAGCAAACCAAAAAAGAAATTTTAAGCGCAGCAGAGTAACCAGCTCACATACCTGTTAGCTCAGGTGAGTTTAAAAGGCTGCAGTTGATATCAAGGGCATTTGCTAAATAGATGGTGTGTGTGCAACAATATACTGAAAGGTCAATTATATTGTGCAGCTTATCTCACCACCTGTAGTTATTTAGGTGAAAGCTCCAAAATGCTTGCCTAATATGTCTGTTTATCCAAAAGGAAGTATAGAGGGAGAGCTAGATAGATAGCATTGCATTACATTACATTACATGGCAATGCAATGCACAGTTGCTGAAGTTGAACCAAAATGAGCTTGTCATCTGGCTTCTGCAACTTTTAACATGAAAAATCCAATCAGGAGAAGAAAAGCAAAGCCAAAGAGTCCATCCCAAAATCCGACAAACAAGCAAAATGAACAAAAAGCATTGAATTCAATTCTTTCTGATTTTAGAAACTGCATTAAAGAAGGGGTGCACCGGTCCTGGAGATACTGCAATACCAGGTCAATGCGTGGAGTGGACAGAGCAAGCTCTTTTTCCATCTCCCTGTTCTAAAAATCCATTTAATATATGGTCCCCAGATAGGGGACGTATCAGATATTAAACTGATAAGAACAGATACTACACTTGATCTTAGCCAAAAGGCCGAGAAGCGATAACCAGAATTGGTTTCCGACTACGGTGCCACCCAAGGATTCTGAAAAGTCCATTTGTGGAGATGGCCACCTGGACTCCCGTTAAGAAGACATGCTGTCAACCTCTAGATCCCTCACATGCCTGCACTTTTCGGCTTGCTGCTGCTGCAATCCACGCGTTTTAGATCTGCATAACTCCACCTCTTTTAGCACAGTACCCTCAACCCCCGGCTGTTCCCACCCGCCTCAACACCGTTGGAAGGGAGGAGAACCAATTAAGGCGGGGGGGGGGGTGGAACGAGCATCTGTCTACCCTTAGCAGGAGGGTTGCTGATTAATTACCTCTCCTGCTGCTGCTGCTGCTGGCTGTCCAGCAGCAGACTGAAGGTGGCTGCTGCTGTGCGCAGGTATATAAAGGCTCAGAGCCTATTATGACACGCGCAGCCAGCGTTCCATTGCCACATTCCGTCTACTGCAGGCGGGATACCTGGATGGCTGAATGTCACTGAGCAGCTCACAGAGACCGCCATAAGCAACAGTTTAAAAGAATGCCACAGACTAATCAACCAAACTTTTTGGGTTGGTTTCTCTTTTATAGTCTGCAGGCATTAAATGAAAGAAGTCAGTGTTCCAGCAGAGGGAGACAACGTTTCAGAAAAGGCATTGTAGCAAACCAAAAAAGAAATTTTAAGCGCAGCAGAGTAACCAGCTCACATACCTGTTAGCTCAGGTGAGTTTAAAAGGCTGCTGTTGATAACAAGGGCATTTGCTAAATAGATGGTGTGTGTGCAACAATATACTGAAAGGTCAATTATATTGTGCAGCTTATCTCACCACCTGTAGTTATTTAGGTGAAAGCTCCAAAATGCTTGCCTAATATGTCTGTTTATCCAAAAGGAAGTATAGAGGGAGAGCTAGATAGATAGCATTGCATTACATTACATTACATGGCAATGCAATGCACAGTTGCTGAAGTTGAACCAAAATGAGCTTGTCATCTGGCTTCTGCAACTTTTAACATGAAAAATCCAATGAGGAGAAGAAAAGCAAAGCCAAAGAGTCCATCCCAAAATCCGACAAACAAGCAAAATGAACAAAAAGCATTGAATTCAATTCTTTCTGATTTTAGAAACTGCATTAAAGAAGGGGTGCACCGGTCCTGGAGATACTGCAATACCAGGTCAATGCGTGGAGTGGACAGAGCAAGCTCTTTTTCCATCTCCCTGTTCTAGAAATCCATTTAATATATGGTCCCCAGATAGGGGACGTATCAGATATTAAACTGATAAGAACAGATACTACACTTGATCTTAGCCAAAAGGCCGAGAAGCGATAACCAGAATTGGTTTCCGACTACGGTGCCACCCAAGGATTCTGAAAAGTCCATTTGTGGAGATGGCCACCTGGACTCCCGTTAAGAAGACATGCTGTCAACCTCTAGATCCCTCACATGCCTGCACTTTTCGGCTTGCTGCTGCTGCAATCCACGCGTCTTAGATCTGCATAACTCCACCTCTTTTAGCACAGTACCCTCAACCCCCGGCTGTTCCCACCCGCCTCAACACCGTTGGAAGGGAGGAGAACCAATTAAGGCGGGGGGGGGGTGGAACGAGCAGCTGTCTACCCTTAGCAGAAGGGTTGCTGATTAATTACCTCTCCTGCTGCTGCTGCTGCTGGCTGTCCAGCAGCAGACTGAAGGTGGCTGCTGCTGTGCGCAGGTATATAAAGGCTCAGAGCCTATTATGACACGCGCAGCCAGCGTTCCATTGCCACATTCCGTCTACTGCAGGCGGGATACCTGGATGGCTGAATGTCACTGAGAAGCTCACAGAGACCGCCATAAGCAACAGTTTAAAAGAATGCCACAGACTAATCAACCAAACTTTTTGGGTTGGTTTCTCTTTTATAGTCTGCAGGCATTAAATGAAAGAAGTCAGTGTTCCAGCAGAGGGAGACAACGTTTCAGAAAAGGCATTGTAGCAAACCAAAAAAGAAATTTTAAGCGCAGCAGAGTAACCAGCTCACATACCTGTTAGCTCAGGTGAGTTTAAAAGGCTGCTGTTGATAACAAGGGCATTTGCTAAATAGATGGTGTGTGTGCAACAATATACTGAAAGGTCAATTATATTGTGCAGCTTATCTCACCACCTGTAGTTATTTAGGTGAAAGCTCCAAAATGCTTGCCTAATATGTCTGTTTATCCAAAAGGAAGTATAGAGGGAGAGCTAGATAGATAGCATTGCATTATATTACATTACATGGCAATGCAATGCACAGTTGCTGAAGTTGAACCAAAATGAGCTTGTCATCTGGCTTCTGCAACTTTTAACATGAAAAATCCAATGAGGAGAAGAAAAGCAAAGCCAAAGAGTCCATCCCAAAATCCGACAAACAAGCAAAATGAACAAAAAGCATTGAATTCAATTCTTTCTGATTTTAGAAACTGCATTAAAGAAGGGGTGCACCGGTCCTGGAGATACTGCAATACCAGGTCAATGCGTGGAGTGGACAGAGCAAGCTCTTTTTCCATCTCCCTGTTCTAAAAATCCATTTAATATATGGTCCCCAGATAGGGGACGTATCAGATATTAAACTGATAAGAACAGATACTACACTTGATCTTAGCCAAAAGGCCGAGAAGCGATAACCAGAATTGGTTTCCGACTACGGTGCCACCCAAGGATTCTGAAAAGTCCATTTGTGGAGATGGCCACCTGGACTCCCGTTAAGAAGACATGCTGTCAACCTCTAGATCCCTCACATGCCTGCACTTTTCGGCTTGCTGCTGCTGCAATCCACGCGTTTTAGATCTGCATAACTCCACCTCTTTTAGCACAGTACCCTCAACCCCCGGCTGTTCCCACCCGCCTCAACACCGTTGGAAGGGAGGAGAACCAATTAAGGCGGGGGGGGGGTGGAACGAGCAGCTGTCTACCCTTAGCAGGAGGGTTGCTGATTAATTACCTCTCCTGCTGCTGCTGCTGCTGGCTGTCCAGCAGCAGACTGAAGGTGGCTGCTGCTGTGCGCAGGTATATAAAGGCTCAGAGCCTATTATGACACGCGCAGCCAGCGTTCCATTGCCACATTCCGTCTAATGCAGGCGGGATACCTGGATGGCTGAATGTCACTGAGAAGCTCACAGAGACCGCCATAAGCAACAGTTTAAAAGAATGCCACAGACTAATCAACCAAACTTTTTGGGTTGGTTTCTCTTTTATAGTCTGCAGGCATTAAATGAAAGAAGTCAGTGTTCCAGCAGAGGGAGACAACGTTTCAGAAAAGGCATTGTAGCAAACCAAAAAAGAAATTTTAAGCGCAGCAGAGTAACCAGCTCACATACCTGTTAGCTCAGGTGAGTTTAAAAGGCTGCTGTTGATAACAAGGGCATTTGCTAAATAGATGGTGTGTGTGCAACAATATACTGAAAGGTCAATTATATTGTGCAGCTTATCTCACCACCTGTAGTTATTTAGGTGAAAGCTCCAAAATGCTTGCCTAATATGTCTGTTTATCCAAAAGGAAGTATAGAGGGAGAGCTAGATAGATAGCATTGCATTACATTACATTACATGGCAATGCAATGCACAGTTGCTGAAGTTGAACCAAAATGAGCTTGTCATCTGGCTTCTGCAACTTTTAACATGAAAAATCCAATGAGGAGAAGAAAAGCAAAGCCAAAGAGTCCATCCCAAAATCCGACAAACAAGCAAAATGAACAAAAAGCATTGAATTCAATTCTTTCTGATTTTAGAAACTGCATTAAAGAAGGGGTGCACCGGTCCTGGAGATACTGCAATACCAGGTCAATGCGTGGAGTGGACAGAGCAAGCTCTTTTTCCATCTCCCTGTTCTAAAAATCCATTTAATATATGGTCCCCAGATAGGGGACGTATCAGATATTAAACTGATAAGAACAGATACTACACTTGATCTTAGCCAAAAGGCCGAGAAGCGATAACCAGAATTGGTTTCCGACTACGGTGCCACCCAAGGATTCTGAAAAGTCCATTTGTGGAGATGGCCACCTGGACTCCCGTTAAGAAGACATGCTGTCAACCTCTAGATCCCTCACATGCCTGCACTTTTCGGCTTGCTGCTGCTGCAATCCACGCGTCTTAGATCTGCATAACTCCACCTCTTTTAGCACAGTACCCTCAACCCCCGGCTGTTCCCACCCGCCTCAACACCGTTGGAAGGGAGGAGAACCAATTAAGGCGGGGGGGGGTGGAACGAGCAGCTGTCTACCCTTAGCAGGAGGGTTGCTGATTAATTACCTCTCCTGCTGCTGCTGCTGCTGGCTGTCCAGCAGCAGACTGAAGGTGGCTGCTGCTGTGCGCAGGTATATAAAGGCTCAGAGCCTATTATGACACGCGCAGCCAGCGTTCCATTGCCACATTCCGTCTACTGCAGGCGGGATACCTGGATGGCTGAATGTCACTGGGAAGCTCACAGAGACCGCCATAAGCAACAGTTTAAAAGAATGCCACAGACTAATCAACCAAACTTTTTGGGTTGGTTTCTCTTTTATAGTCTGCAGGCATTAAATGAAAGAAGTCAGTGTTCCAGCAGAGGGAGACAACGTTTCAGAAAAGGCATTGTAGCAAACCAAAAAAGAAATTTTAAGCGCAGCAGAGTAACCAGCTCACATACCTGTTAGCTCAGGTGAGTTTAAAAGGCTGCTGTTGATAACAAGGGCATTTGCTAAATAGATGGTGTGTGTGCAACAATATACTGAAAGGTCAATTATATTGTGCAGCTTATCTCACCACCTGTAGTTATTTAGGTGAAAGCTCCAAAATGCTTGCCTAATATGTCTGTTTATCCAAAAGGAAGTATAGAGGGAGAGCTAGATAGATAGCATTGCATTACATTACTTTACATGGCAATGCAATGCACAGTTGCTGAAGTTGAACCAAAATGAGCTTGTCATCTGGCTTCTGCAACTTTTAACATGAAAAATCCAATGAGGAGAAGAAAAGCAAAGCCAAAGAGTCCATCCCAAAATCCGACAAACAAGCAAAATGAACAAAAAGCATTGAATTCAATTCTTTCTGATTTTAGAAACTGCATTAAAGAAGGGGTGCACCGGTCCTGGAGATACTGCAATACCAGGTCAATGCGTGGAGTGGACAGAGCAAGCTCTTTTTCCATCTCCCTGTTCTAAAAATCCATTTAATATATGGTCCCCAGATAGGGGACGTATCAGATATTAAACTGATAAGAACAGATACTACACTTGATCTTAGCCAAAAGGCCGAGAAGCGATAACCAGAATTGGTTTCCGACTACGGTGCCACCCAAGGATTCTGAAAAGTCCATTTGTGGAGATGGCCACCTGGACTCCCGTTAAGAAGACATGCTGTCAACCTCTAGATCCCTCACATGCCTGCACTTTTCGGCTTGCTGCTGCTGCAATCCACGCGTCTTAGATCTGCATAACTCCACCTCTTTTAGCACAGTACCCTCAACCCCCGGCTGTTCCCACCCGCCTCAACACCGTTGGAAGGGAGGAGAACCAATTAAGGCGGGGGGGGGGTGGAACGAGCAGCTGTCTACCCTTAGCAGGAGGGTTGCTGATTAATTACCTCTCCTGCTGCTGCTGCTGCTGGCTGTCCAGCAGCAGACTGAAGGTGGCTGCTGCTGTGCGCAGGTATATAAAGGCTCAGAGCCTATTATGACACGCGCAGCCAGCGTTCCATTGCCACATTCCGTCTACTGCAGGCGGGATACCTGGATGGCTGAATGTCACTGGGAAGCTCACAGAGACCGCCATAAGCAACAGTTTAAAAGAATGCCACAGACTAATCAACCAAACTTTTTGGGTTGGTTTCTCTTTTATAGTCTGCAGGCATTAAATGAAAGAAGTCAGTGTTCCAGCAGAGGGAGACAACGTTTCAGAAAAGGCATTGTAGCAAACCAAAAAAGAAATTTTAAGCGCAGCAGAGTAACCAGCTCACATACCTGTTAGCTCAGGTGAGTTTAAAAGGCTGCTGTTGATAACAAGGGCATTTGCTAAATAGATGGTGTGTGTGCAACAATATACTGAAAGGTCAATTATATTGTGCAGCTTATCTCACCACCTGTAGTTATTTAGGTGAAAGCTCCAAAATGCTTGCCTAATATGTCTGTTTATCCAAAAGGAAGTATAGAGGGAGAGCTAGATAGATAGCATTGCATTACATTACTTTACATGGCAATGCAATGCACAGTTGCTGAAGTTGAACCAAAATGAGCTTGTCATCTGGCTTCTGCAACTTTTAACATGAAAAATCCAATGAGGAGAAGAAAAGCAAAGCCAAAGAGTCCATCCCAAAATCCGACAAACAAGCAAAATGAACAAAAAGCATTGAATTCAATTCTTTCTGATTTTAGAAACTGCATTAAAGAAGGGGTGCACCGGTCCTGGAGATACTGCAATACCAGGTCAATGCGTGGAGTGGACAGAGCAAGCTCTTTTTCCATCTCCCTGTTCTAAAAATCCATTTAATATATGGTCCCCAGATAGGGGACGTATCAGATATTAAACTGATAAGAACAGATACTACACTTGATCTTAGCCAAAAGGCCGAGAAGCGATAACCAGAATTGGTTTCCGACTACGGTGCCACCCAAGGATTCTGAAAAGTCCATTTGTGGAGATGGCCACCTGGACTCCCGTTAAGAAGACATGCTGTCAACCTCTAGATCCCTCACATGCCTGCACTTTTCGGCTTGCTGCTGCTGCAATCCACGCGTCTTAGATCTGCATAACTCCACCTCTTTTAGCACAGTACCCTCAACCCCCGGCTGTTCCCACCCGCCTCAACACCGTTGGAAGGGAGGAGAACCAATTAAGGCGGGGGGGGGGTGGAACGAGCAGCTGTCTACCCTTAGCAGGAGGGTTGCTGATTAATTACCTCTCCTGCTGCTGCTGCTGCTGGCTGTCCAGCAGCAGACTGAAGGTGGCTGCTGCTGTGCGCAGGTATATAAAGGCTCAGAGCCTATTATGACACGCGCAGCCAGCGTTCCATTGCCACATTCCGTCTACTGCAGGCGGGATACCTGGATGGCTGAATGTCACTGGGAAGCTCACAGAGACCGCCATAAGCAACAGTTTAAAAGAATGCCACAGACTAATCAACCAAACTTTTTGGGTTGGTTTCTCTTTTATAGTCTGCAGGCATTAAATGAAAGAAGTCAGTGTTCCAGCAGAGGGAGACAACGTTTCAGAAAAGGCATTGTAGCAAACCAAAAAAGAAATTTTAAGCGCAGCAGAGTAACCAGCTCACATACCTGTTAGCTCAGGTGAGTTTAAAAGGCTGCTGTTGATAACAAGGGCATTTGCTAAATAGATGGTGTGTGTGCAACAATATACTGAAAGGTCAATTATATTGTGCAGCTTATCTCACCACCTGTAGTTATTTAGGTGAAAGCTCCAAAATGCTTGCCTAATATGTCTGTTTATCCAAAAGGAAGTATAGAGGGAGAGCTAGATAGATAGCATTGCATTACATTACTTTACATGGCAATGCAATGCACAGTTGCTGAAGTTGAACCAAAATGAGCTTGTCATCTGGCTTCTGCAACTTTTAACATGAAAAATCCAATGAGGAGAAGAAAAGCAAAGCCAAAGAGTCCATCCCAAAATCCGACAAACAAGCAAAATGAACAAAAAGCATTGAATTCAATTCTTTCTGATTTTAGAAACTGCATTAAAGAAGGGGTGCACCGGTCCTGGAGATACTGCAATACCAGGTCAATGCGTGGAGTGGACAGAGCAAGCTCTTTTTCCATCTCCCTGTTCTAAAAATCCATTTAATATATGGTCCCCAGATAGGGGACGTATCAGATATTAAACTGATAAGAACAGATACTACACTTGATCTTAGCCAAAAGGCCGAGAAGCGATAACCAGAATTGGTTTCCGACTACGGTGCCACCCAAGGATTCTGAAAAGTCCATTTGTGGAGATGGCCACCTGGACTCCCGTTAAGAAGACATGCTGTCAACCTCTAGATCCCTCACATGCCTGCACTTTTCGGCTTGCTGCTGCTGCAATCCACGCGTTTTAGATCTGCATAACTCCACCTCTTTTAGCACAGTACCCTCAACCCCCGGCTGTTCCCACCCGCCTCAACACCGTTGGAAGGGAGGAGAACCAATTAAGGCGGGGGGGGGGGGTGGAACGAGCAGCTGTCTACCCTTAGCAGGAGGGTTGCTGATTAATTACCTCTCCTGCTGCTGCTGCTGCTGGCTGTCCAGCAGCAGACTGAAGGTGGCTGCTGCTGTGCGCAGGTATATAAAGGCTCAGAGCCTATTATGACACGCGCAGCCAGCGTTCCATTGCCACATTCCGTCTACTGCAGGCGGGATACCTGGATGGCTGAATGTCACTGAGAAGCTCACAGAGACCGCCATAAGCAACAGTTTAAAAGAATGCCACAGACTAATCAACCAAACTTTTTGGGTTGGTTTCTCTTTTATAGTCTGCAGGCATTAAATGAAAGAAGTCAGTGTTCCAGCAGAGGGAGACAACGTTTCAGAAAAGGCATTGTAGCAAACCAAAAAAGAAATTTTAAGCGCAGCAGAGTAACCAGCTCACATACCTGTTAGCTCAGGTGAGTTTAAAAAGCTGCTGTTGATAACAAGGGCATTTGCTAAATAGATGGTGTGTGTGCAACAATATACTGAAAGGTCAATTATATTGTGCAGCTTATCTCACCACCTGTAGTTATTTAGGTGAAAGCTCCAAAATGCTTGCCTAATATGTCTGTTTATCCAAAAGGAAGTATAGAGGGAGAGCTAGATAGATAGCATTGCATTACATTACATTACATGGCAATGCAATGCACAGTTGCTGAAGTTGAACCAAAATGAGCTTGTCATCTTTCTTCTGCAACTTTTAACATGAAAAATCCAATGAGGAGAAGAAAAGCAAAGCCAAAGAGTCCATCCCAAAATCCGACAAACAAGCAAAATGAACAAAAAGCATTGAATTCAATTCTTTCTGATTTTAGAAACTGCATTAAAGAAGGGGTGCACCGGTCCTGGAGATACTGCAATACCAGGTCAATGCGTGGAGTGGACAGAGCAAGCTCTTTTTCCATCTCCCTGTTCTAAAAATCCATTTAATATATGGTCCCCAGATAGGGGACGTATCAGATATTAAACTGATAAGAACAGATACTACACTTGATCTTAGCCAAAAGGCCGAGAAGCGATAACCAGAATTGGTTTCCGACTACGGTGCCACCCAAGGATTCTGAAAAGTCCATTTGTGGAGATGGCCACCTGGACTCCCGTTAAGAAGACATGCTGTCAACCTCTAGATCCCTCACATGCCTGCACTTTTCGGCTTGCTGCTGCTGCAATCCACGCGTTTTAGATCTGCATAACTCCACCTCTTTTAGCACAGTACCCTCAACCCCCGGCTGTTCCCACCCGCCTCAACACCGTTGGAAGGGAGGAGAACCAATTAAGGCGGGGGGGGGGTGGAACGAGCAGCTGTCTACCCTTAGCAGGAGGGTTGCTGATTAATTACCTCTCCTGCTGCTGCTGCTGCTGGCTGTCCAGCAGCAGACTGAAGGTGGCTGCTGCTGTGCGCAGGTATATAAAGGCTCAGAGCCTATTATGACACGCGCAGCCAGTGTTCCATTGCCACATTCCGTCTACTGCAGGCGGGATACCTGGATGGCTGAATGTCACTGAGAAGCTCACAGAGACCGCCATAAGCAACAGTTTAAAAGAATGCCACAGACTAATCAACCAAACTTTTTGGGTTGGTTTCTCTTTTATAGTCTGCAGGCATTAAATGAAAGAAGTCAGTGTTCCAGCAGAGGGAGACAACGTTTCAGAAAAGGCATTGTAGCAAACCAAAAAAGAAATTTTAAGCGCAGCAGAGTAACCAGCTCACATACCTGTTAGCTCAGGTGAGTTTAAAAGGCTGCTGTTGATAACAAGGGCATTTGCTAAATAGATGGTGTGTGTGCAACAATATACTGAAAGGTCAATTATATTGTGCAGCTTATCTCACCACCTGTAGTTATTTAGGTGAAAGCTCCAAAATGCTTGCCTAATATGTCTGTTTATCCAAAAGGAAGTATAGAGGGAGAGCTAGATAGATAGCATTGCATTACATTACATTACATGGCAATGCAATGCACAGTTGCTGAAGTTGAACCAAAATGAGCTTGTCATCTGGCTTCTGCAACTTTTAACATGAAAAATCCAATGAGGAGAAGAAAAGCAAAGCCAAAGAGTCCATCCCAAAATCCGACAAACAAGCAAAATGAACAAAAAGCATTGAATTCAATTCTTTCTGATTTTAGAAACTGCATTAAAGAAGGGGTGCACCGGTCCTGGAGATACTGCAACACCAGGTCAATGCGTGGAGTGGACAGAGCAAGCTCTTTTTCCATCTCCCTGTTCTAAAAATCCATTTAATATATGGTCCCCAGATAGGGGACGTATCAGATATTAAACTGATAAGAACAGATACTACACTTGATCTTAGCCAAAAGGCCGAGAAGCGATAACCAGAATTGGTTTCCGACTACGGTGCCACCCAAGGATTCTGAAAAGTCCATTTGTGGAGATGGCCACCTGGACTCCCGTTAAGAAGACATGCTGTCAACCTCTAGATCCCTCACATGCCTGCACTTTTCGGCTTGCTGCTGCTGCAATCCACGCGTTTTAGATCTGCATAACTCCACCTCTTTTAGCACAGTACCCTCAACCCCCGGCTGTTCCCACCCGCCTCAACACCGTTGGAAGGGAGGAGAACCAATTAAGGCGGGGGGGGGGGGTGGAACGAGCAGCTGTCTACCCTTAGCAGGAGGGTTGCTGATTAATTACCTCTCCTGCTGCTGCTGCTGGCTGTCCAGCAGCAGACTGAAGGTGGCTGCTGCTGTGCGCAGGTATATAAAGGCTCAGAGCCTATTATGACACGCGCAGCCAGTGTTCCATTGCCACATTCCGTCTACTGCAGGCGGGATACCTGGATGGCTGAATGTCACTGAGAAGCTCACAGAGACCGCCATAAGCAACAGTTTAAAAGAATGCCACAGACTAATCAACCAAACTTTTTGGGTTGGTTTCTCTTTTATAGTCTGCAGGCATTAAATGAAAGAAGTCAGTGTTCCAGCAGAGGGAGACAACGTTTCAGAAAAGGCATTGTAGCAAACCAAAAAAGAAATTTTAAGCGCAGCAGAGTAACCAGCTCACATACCTGTTAGCTCAGGTGAGTTTAAAAGGCTGCTGTTGATAACAAGGGCATTTGCTAAATAGATGGTGTGTGTGCAACAATATACTGAAAGGTCAATTATATTGTGCAGCTTATCTCACCACCTGTAGTTATTTAGGTGAAAGCTCCAAAATGCTTGCCTAATATGTCTGTTTATCCAAAAGGAAGTATAGAGGGAGAGCTAGATAGATAGCATTGCATTACATTACATTACATGGCAATGCAATGCACAGTTGCTGAAGTTGAACCAAAATGAGCTTGTCATCTGGCTTCTGCAACTTTTAACATGAAAAATCCAATGAGGAGAAGAAAAGCAAAGCCAAAGAGTCCATCCCAAAATCCGACAAACAAGCAAAATGAACAAAAAGCATTGAATTCAATTCTTTCTGATTTTAGAAACTGCATTAAAGAAGGGGTGCACCGGTCCTGGAGATACTGCAACACCAGGTCAATGCGTGGAGTGGACAGAGCAAGCTCTTTTTCCATCTCCCTGTTCTAAAAATCCATTTAATATATGGTCCCCAGATAGGGGACGTATCAGATATTAAACTGATAAGAACAGATACTACACTTGATCTTAGCCAAAAGGCCGAGAAGCGATAACCAGAATTGGTTTCCGACTACGGTGCCACCCAAGGATTCTGAAAAGTCCATTTGTGGAGATGGCCACCTGGACTCCCGTTAAGAAGACATGCTGTCAACCTCTAGATCCCTCACATGCCTGCACTTTTCGGCTTGCTGCTGCTGCAATCCACGCGTTTTAGATCTGCATAACTCCACCTCTTTTAGCACAGTACCCTCAACCCCCGGCTGTTCCCACCCGCCTCAACACCGTTGGAAGGGAGGAGAACCAATTAAGGCGGGGGGGGGGGGTGGAACGAGCAGCTGTCTACCCTTAGCAGGAGGGTTGCTGATTAATTACCTCTCCTGCTGCTGCTGCTGCTGGCTGTCCAGCAGCAGACTGAAGGTGGCTGCTGCTGTGCGCAGGTATATAAAGGCTCAGAGCCTATTATGACACGCGCAGCCAGCGTTCCATTGCCACATTCCGTCTACTGCAGGCGGGATACCTGGATGGCTGAATGTCACTGAGAAGCTCACAGAGACCGCCATAAGCAACAGTTTAAAAGAATGCCACAGACTAATCAACCAAACTTTTTGGGTTGGTTTCTCTTTTATAGTCTGCAGGCATTAAATGAAAGAAGTCAGTGTTCCAGCAGAGGGAGACAACGTTTCAGAAAAGGCATTGTAGCAAACCAAAAAAGAAATTTTAAGCGCAGCAGAGTAACCAGCTCACATACCTGTTAGCTCAGGTGAGTTTAAAAGGCTGCTGTTGATAACAAGGGCATTTGCTAAATAGATGGTGTGTGTGCAACAATATACTGAAAGGTCAATTATATTGTGCAGCTTATCTCACCACCTGTAGTTATTTAGGTGAAAGCTCCAAAATGCTTGCCTAATATGTCTGTTTATCCAAAAGGAAGTATAGAGGGAGAGCTAGATAGATAGCATTGCATTACATTACATTACATGGCAATGCAATGCACAGTTGCTGAAGTTGAACCAAAATGAGCTTGTCATCTGGCTTCTGCAACTTTTAACATGAAAAATCCAATGAGGAGAAGAAAAGCAAAGCCAAAGAGTCCATCCCAAAATCCGACAAACAAGCAAAATGAACAAAAAGCATTGAATTCAATTCTTTCTGATTTTAGAAACTGCATTAAAGAAGGGGTGCACCGGTCCTGGAGATACTGCAATACCAGGTCAATGCGTGGAGTGGACAGAGCAAGCTCTTTTTCCATCTCCCTGTTCTAAAAATCCATTTAATATATGGTCCCCAGATAGGGGACGTATCAGATATTAAACTGATAAGAACAGATTTTTTTTAATTTGGCTATCCCCTGCAGAGGGATAAAACCGTTTATTAAAACTTTAACAAATTACAAGCATAATTACACAAATACCAAACGTTAAAAGACAAATGAAATTTACAAAACAAAAAAATACAAAGATTTTAAATAATTAGGTTCCATTGGTCAACAAGCCATTTTTTGGAAATATGTACATTTTTCTTTTTGTCAATTAAATAATAAGTATACATTTCACATAAACATAAACTTAAAACATCATTCACTGATAAAACATCTTGTTTAAAAATAGCAATGTTGCGCGCTTTCCAGAGAGATGACTTGGCGCAGTTCACTGTCTTCCAAGCCATTGTGTACTGGTCCATTGTGGGGCATTCCATAAGTCCGTATAGCACAGTTTTATATGTAAAGTCCTTGAGGTCTGCCACCCTTTCCAGTAGGGGGAGCAGTCTTCTCCAGAAATCCTTTGCAAAATTACATGTCCATAATAGATGTTCCACCGTTTCCTCGTCTTGGCATCCGGCTCTTGGGCAGATGGCAGACCTCACAAATCCTCTTCTGTATTGGAATGCCCGGCAAGGAAGACAGCGGTGCATGCAACTCCAAGCCAGATCTCTCTGTTCATTAAAAAGATAAAAAACGTTAATCATTTTCCAGATAGACATAGATTTGTCATCATCATATCTGTCAACATTACATATTTCCTCACTTTTACGTATTTCTTTAATTAGTTTCTTACTATTTCTTAATTCCTCTATTTTCTTAGTCCCTAAATTAAAATCGGACACTATTTTCCTTAAAATCTCATAATGCGTCGACAAATTAAAAGCATGGGGCACAGATATATTAATTTCATACCATCCAAACTTTCTCATAAAAAATCCTGTATTAAAACGCATAAAAAAGGACCAATAGTGATTCTTAAAAAGGGCATTAAAACAGTAAACGAACAGATGGATTAAAAGAAACCTATTAAAATCTGGAAAATCTTTACCACCTTTTACTTTTGATTTCATCACGATTTCTCTTTTCAGCTTTTCCATTTTTGAGTTCCAAAAGAAGGTAAAACAGGTTTTGGTTATCTTTTTTAAAACATTAACAGGCGGGGGGAAAACCATGCTAAGATACAATAAAAGAGGTAAAATCACCATCTTTAAAACCAATACTTTACCCTCCATTGTAAGTCTCCTCATGTTCCACATACATATTTTCGTATTTACTTTCTGTGTAACTGTTTCCCAACTATTATAACCATCATTATTTTCAGTGAATGATATACCTAAAATGGAAATGGATTCGGAGACATTAATTGGTACATCACGTAAAATCATCCCCCCAACACTTAAAATGTTACACTTATTAAAATTGATTTTAAAACCAGAAGCTAGACAAAAGGATTGCACTTGATGGAGAGTGGCCGTAAGTGATGGTGCATCTGTACACAAGACCGCCACGTCATCCATGTAGCCTACAACCTTGGCCTCCAAACCACCGCTTCCAGGCAGAGGGACACCGCATATCTGTTTATTTTGGCGTATTGCACATAACATTGGTTCCAGTGCACAGATAAACAGTAGGGGGGACAGAGGGCATCCCTGTTTCACCCCTGACCGTAAAAATACCTCTTGTGTCTTAAAACCATTCACTAAAATCTTACTTGTACAATCCTTGTAAAATGCTTTAAGCGATAGTAAAAACCCTTCTGGTATGCCCATTTTCTCTAAAACTTTAAAAAGATAAAAGTGTGAGACACGGTCAAATGCTTTTTCAAAATCAATAGATAAAATCGCCATTTTCCCCTTTCTGTCTTTCACATCCTCAATACAGTCTTTCACTAAATTCAGATTGTCCCATATACTGCGCCCCGGCACCCCACACACTTGATTAGAATGAATAACTTTGCTGATGACTTCTTTTAGACGATTTGCACAAATTTTAGCCATTATTTTATAGTCACAATTTAAAAGTGTTATTGGTCTCCAGTTTTCTAATTTTGATTTATCGCCTTTTTTGTATAGGAGGGAGACTTCACCTTTCTTCCAGGAATTTAATAAAACCTTATTATTAAAAACCTCAGTAAACAAATAAAACAAATCATCTTTTAAAATATCATAAAAACATACATAAAATTCTATTGGGATGCCATCAGGACCAGGGACCTTTCCAGTTTTAAAACTTTTAATAGTTTTTAACATTTCTTGTTCCGTTAAAACTTGGGATAAAAACTCTTGGGATGCGGGATCTAAAACAGCTGTTAGTCCTTGCAGCGAATCATCCATTAATTTATTATCTATATTTTTTCCATTAAAAAGATTAGAAAAAAAAAACTCAACTTTACCCAGCATATTTTTTATATTATTCTCACCATCTATATGGTCAATTATCACTTTTTCTTTTTTATTTTTCCTAAAAAAATATCTGGAACACTTTTCATTTTCTTCTATATGTTGTACTCTAGAACGAAAAATTATCTCTTTTCCTTTTTGTTCTAGCCATTTTGAAATCTCTTCTTTTAAGTTTGAAATATCAAGTTGTACATCTATCCCATTGTCTCTGAGCTTAAATAATGTTTGTAGGCGGGTATTTAAAATTCTATATTCTTCATATTTTTCTTTGGCTCTACATATACTCTTTTTAATAAAAAAGTCTTTTATTTTTACTTTCATTCTATCCCACCATACACTCATAGTCTCATTTGTTTTTTTCCCTTTTCTACATTTCCTATAAAACTCAATAAAATCTGATAAAATCTGCGGGTCGGTTAAAAGGGATACGTTCATTTTCCAGCTTTTCTTACCACATTTTTTGTTGTCATTTACTTTTATGGTAAAGGATAAAAGTTTATGGTCTGAAAATATATTAGTTAAAACTTCACATTTGGCAGGTATTGTTTTATCTGAACCAAAAATAAAATCAATCCTAGAGCTACAATTAGCATTGCTCCAAGTGAAACCGGCATCCTCTGGGCTGTCACTATGACACTCTTTATATATGTCTATCAATTTAGCATCTTTGACTATATCATGTAGCATACCTGAGGTTTTATCGTAGTTCCTGCTTACAGAGCTGGAGCGCCGGTTTTCACCTTTTAAAACACAATTAAAATCCCCTGCTAAGATAAAAGGTTCAGAGTTATTAATAAATAATGGTAAAAGATCAAGCATTTCGGCTCTTTCATTTTTCTCTGGGGATCCATAAAAATTTAAAAACTGCCATCTAATACCATCAATAAAAGCTTTCACTAATAAAATACGACCTGGTAAAATTTCCTGAATAAAATCAATTAAAACGTTCCCTTTAAAAAGTATGGCTACACCCGCTGATCCTGCAGCATTCGATCCGGACCAGACAGATGGCCCACACTTCCACTCATCTTTATATTTTTGATATGACATTTCATGTGGGATATTACATTCTTGCAGAAAAAATACAGATGCAGTAAAACACGTAAAAAAATTAAAAAGAGCAGTTCTTCTCGTGTTAGATTTTATGCCTCTCACGTTGAGGGAAATACCTTTGAGTTCAGCCATCATTAGAAAATGTAGAAATTTTACTTAGGTAACTAAGAGCAACGGATTTACCTGTCCGATGAACCTGATCAGACCACTGGGCTTGCGCCTCCCTCCTCATCTGATAGTATCGTCACGAGAGTCTCCGTGGAGGAGGAAAGATTACCACATTTATATAAACCCGACGCTACACTGGCATAGCTCGGAGGGCTGGCTGGCAGAACCCGCTGGGTCTCCATTGGCTGGCCATGCAGTTCCTCATCAGGTGGGTCCTCGAGGGGTTCCGCCGCCCCTGTTTGACCTGTAGAAGGTCGTCCTATAGGAGGAGGTTGCGCACAAGGCAGAGCCTCTGACTCTTCAGAGGCAGCAAGATCCCGGTCCCCACCTGTAGCAGCGGAGACCGAAACCCCTGAGGGTCCAGCGTCCACTTCCCCTTCTGGAGAAGTGTCCATCTGTTCACCTCCTGCTGCCTCCTCCGAACCACCCTTTTTCTTTTTCTTAGGACCCACCTTTATCCACTCAGCGCCCTCAGCACTAGGAGACCCAGACTGGGCATGGGCTTCTGTGTCGGCCTTTTGCCGGTCCCTTTTGACCTTACCAGTAGTGCCCTTCTGCTCCTTCTCAGCCCTCCTTTTGGACTCCCGCAGGTCCTGCAGCCAGGTTTTGGGATTTGGTATTTTACCTGTCATAGACTCTGGAGACACTTCACTATTTGGTACGCCCTTATTGTCTCCAGAGGCTCCAGGTTGTTGTTCCTCCTCCTGAGGGGTGGTCTGATCTTTTGGTCCTTGGTCGGACGTCTTGGACTTCCCCTTTTGCTCATCTTCCCGAAATCTGTGAGGACAAGAAAAATAAAAGTGACCTGGAGTCTGGCAAAAACTGCATTTCTTTTCCTTAGGGCATTCTTTTGTCTCATGTTCTTCACTAGCACAATTTCTACATGATACATGACAGTTTTCTTTTGAATGACCATAGCGCCCACAATTTCTGCAATATACTGGCATCCCAGAAAAGAAGAAATCCCCATTTGTTTGCCCAATTTTGAAACGGGCAGGGGGGAGCCGTATACCACCTGGTGTATTTGGATCTCTTGTACACTTCACAAGGAATTTCCACTTAGATGTCCATATGTTATATTCGTTTAATATCTTCCCAATACATTTAACACTTTTAAAATAAATTGCTAGAAATGACATTACTTCTGGAGCAGAATCAAAGGGCGAAAATATTTTTACAATAACCAGTCTTACCTCATCCAGGACGTGCTCAACAATTTGTATCCCTTTCAAAACAGGACTATTTTCAACTTTTTTTAACTTTTCTAGTACATCTCTAAAAATACCTTCTCCGGTGAATGTGATGTCACAGTCACCTCTTCTGGGATAATCCTGGATGGAGAGAATTTCATTCCTCTGCACGCCAAGAAGGTTCCTGAGCACGTCCTGGACTACATACCCTAATTTCCTCATATCCGAGCCACCCGCCGTGAAGTGAACTCGGATAGAGTTTTTTAGCCTCGCATAAAGAGGCACGAGGTTAGGGTCAACCTCCATGGAAAAACGCAACAAGGTTGCAAATTGCAGCCGCTTGCAATCTGCGCTCCCAGTGTTCTTGCAGCGAAAAACACCTGGAAGCTGGGGGATCGCAACTCGTTACCCTGGGACTAAGCCCTCTCCCTAATAGCAGCAAGCAGGTTAAGTCCACCAAAGTGGACGATCCTGCCAGGCCAAGGAGAGGGGTACCCGAGTGCCCTTCAACCACAATCTCCTGCAGTAAAGCACTTGATCGTAGCCAAAAGGCCGAGAAGCGATAACCAGAATTGGTTTCCGACTACGGTGCCACCCAAGGATTCTGAAAAGTCCATTTGTGGAGATGGCCACCTGGACTCCCGTTAAGAAGACATGCTGTCAACCTCTAGATCCCTCACATGCCTGCACTTTTCGGCTTGCTGCTGCTGCAATCCACGCGTTTTAGATCTGCATAACTCCACCTCTTTTAGCACAGTACCCTCAACCCCCGGCTGTTCCCACCCGCCTCAACACCGTTGGAAGGGAGGAGAACCAATTAAGGCGGGGGGGGGGGTGGAACGAGCAGCTGTCTACCCTTAGCAGGAGGGTTGCTGATTAATTACCTCTCCTGCTGCTGCTGCTGCTGGCTGTCCAGCAGCAGACTGAAGGTGGCTGCTGCTGTGCGCAGGTATATAAAGGCTCAGAGCCTATTATGACACGCGCAGCCAGCGTTCCATTGCCACATTCCGTCTACTGCAGGCGGGATACCTGGATGGCTGAATGTCACTGAGAAGCTCACAGAGACCGCCATAAGCAACAGTTTAAAAGAATGCCGCAGACTAATCAACCAAACTTTTTGGGTTGGTTTCTCTTTTATAGTCTGCAGGCATTAAATGAAAGAAGTCAGTGTTCCAGCAGAGGGAGACAACGTTTCAGAAAAGGCATTGTAGCAAACCAAAAAAGAAATTTTAAGCGCAGCAGAGTAACCAGCTCACATACCTGTTAGCTCAGGTGAGTTTAAAAGGCTGCTGTTGATAACAAGGGCATTTGCTAAATAGATGGTGTGTGTGCAACAATATACTGAAAGGTCAATTATATTGTGCAGCTTATCTCACCACCTGTAGTTATTTAGGTGAAAGCTCCAAAATGCTTGCCTAATATGTCTGTTTATCCAAAAGGAAGTATAGAGGGAGAGCTAGATAGATAGCATTGCATTACATTACATTACATGGCAATGCAATGCACAGTTGCAGAAGTTGAACCAAAATGAGCTTGTCATCTGGCTTCTGCAACTTTTAACATGAAAAATCCAATGAGGAGAAGAAAAGCAAAGCCAAAGAGTCCATCCCAAAATCCGACAAACAAGCAAAATGAACAAAAAGCATTGAATTCAATTCTTTCTGATTTTAGAAACTGCATTAAAGAAGGGGTGCACCGGTCCTGGAGATACTGCAATACCAGGTCAATGCGTGGAGTGGACAGAGCAAGCTCTTTTTCCATCTCCCTGTTCTAAAAATCCATTTAATATATGGTCCCCAGATAGGGGACGTATCAGATATTAAACTGATAAGAACAGATACTACACTTGATCTTAGCCAAAAGGCCGAGAAGCGATAACCAGAATTGGTTTCCGACTACGGTGCCACCCAAGGATTCTGAAAAGTCCATTTGTGGAGATGGCCACCTGGACTCCCGTTAAGAAGACATGCTGTCAACCTCTAGATCCCTCACATGCCTGCACTTTTCGGCTTGCTGCTGCTGCAATCCACGCGTTTTAGATCTGCATAACTCCACCTCTTTTAGCACAGTACCCTCAACCCCCGGCTGTTCCCACCCGCCTCAACACCGTTGGAAGGGAGGAGAACCAATTAAGGCGGGGGGGGGGGTGGAACGAGCAGCTGTCTACCCTTAGCAGGAGGGTTGCTGATTAATTACCTCTCCTGCTGCTGCTGCTGCTGGCTGTCCAGCAGCAGACTGAAGGTGGCTGCTGCTGTGCGCAGGTATATAAAGGCTCAGAGCCTATTATGACACGCGCAGCCAGCGTTCCATTGCCACATTCCGTCTACTGCAGGCGGGATACCTGGATGGCTGAATGTCACTGAGAAGCTCACAGAGACCGCCATAAGCAACAGTTTAAAAGAATGCCACAGACTAATCAACCAAACTTTTTGGGTTGGTTTCTCTTTTATAGTCTGCAGGCATTAAATGAAAGAAGTCAGTGTTCCAGCAGAGGGAGACAACGTTTCAGAAAAGGCATTGTAGCAAACCAAAAAAGAAATTTTAAGCGCAGCAGAGTAACCAGCTCACATACCTGTTAGCTCAGGTGAGTTTAAAAGGCTGCTGTTGATAACAAGGGCATTTGCTAAATAGATGGTGTGTGTGCAACAATATACTGAAAGGTCAATTATATTGTGCAGCTTATCTCACCACCTGTAGTTATTTAGGTGAAAGCTCCAAAATGCTTGCCTAATATGTCTGTTTATCCAAAAGGAAGTATAGAGGGAGAGCTAGATAGATAGCATTGCATTACATTACATTACATGGCAATGCAATGCACAGTTGCTGAAGTTGAACCAAAATGAGCTTGTCATCTGGCTTCTGCAACTTTTAACATGAAAAATCCAATGAGGAGAAGAAAAGCAAAGCCAAAGAGTCCATCCCAAAATCCGACAAACAAGCAAAATGAACAAAAAGCATTGAATTCAATTCTTTCTGATTTTAGAAACTGCATTAAAGAAGGGGTGCACCGGTCCTGGAGATACTGCAATACCAGGTCAATGCGTGGAGTGGACAGAGCAAGCTCTTTTTCCATCTCCCTGTTCTAAAAATCCATTTAATATATGGTCCCCAGATAGGGGACGTATCAGATATTAAACTGATAAGAACAGATACTACACTTGATCTTAGCCAAAAGGCCGAGAAGCGATAACCAGAATTGGTTTCCGACTACGGTGCCACCCAAGGATTCTGAAAAGTCCATTTGTGGAGATGGCCACCTGGACTCCCGTTAAGAAGACATGCTGTCAACCTCTAGATCCCTCACATGCCTGCACTTTTCGGCTTGCTGCTGCTGCAATCCACGCGTTTTAGATCTGCATAACTCCACCTCTTTTAGCACAGTACCCTGAACCCCCGGCTGTTCCCACCCGCCTCAACACCGTTGGAAGGGAGGAGAACCAATTAAGGCGGGGGGGGGGTGGAACGAGCAGCTGTCTACCCTTAGCAGGAGGGTTGCTGATTAATTACCTCTCCTGCTGCTGCTGCTGGCTGTCCAGCAGCAGACTGAAGGTGGCTGCTGCTGTGCGCAGGTATATAAAGGCTCAGAGCCTATTATGACACGCGCAGCCAGCGTTCCATTGCCACATTCCGTCTACTGCAGGCGGGATACCTGGATGGCTGAATGTCACTGAGAAGCTCACAGAGACCGCCATAAGCAAAAGTTTAAAAGAATGCCACAGACTAATCAACCAAACTTTTTGGGTTGGTTTCTCTTTTATAGTCTGCAGGCATTAAATGAAAGAAGTCAGTGTTCCAGCAGAGGGAGACAACGTTTCAGAAAAGGCATTGTAGCAAACCAAAAAAGAAATTTTAAGCGCAGCAGAGTAACCAGCTCACATACCTGTTAGCTCAGGTGAGTTTAAAAGGCTGCTGTTGATAACAAGGGCATTTGCTAAATAGATGGTGTGTGTGCAACAATATACTGAAAGGTCAATTATATTGTGCAGCTTATCTCACCACCTGTAGTTATTTAGGTGAAAGCTCCAAAATGCTTGCCTAATATGTCTGTTTATCCAAAAGGAAGTATAGAGGGAGAGCTAGATAGATACCATTGCATTACATTACATTACATGGCAATGCAATGCACAGTTGCTGAAGTTGAACCAAAATGAGCTTGTCATCTGGCTTCTGCAACTTTTAACATGAAAAATCCAATGAGGAGAAGAAAAGCAAAGCCAAAGAGTCCATCCCAAAATCCGACAAACAAGCAAAATGAACAAAAAGCATTGAATTCAATTCTTTCTGATTTTAGAAACTGCATTAAAGAAGGGGTGCACCGGTCCTGGAGATACTGCAATACCAGGTCAATGCGTGGAGTGGACAGAGCAAGCTCTTTTTCCATCTCCCTGTTCTAAAAATCCATTTAATATATGGTCCCCAGATAGGGGACGTATCAGATATTAAACTGATAAGAACAGATACTACACTTGATCTTAGCCAAAAGGCCGAGAAGCGATAACCAGAATTGGTTTCCGACTACGGTGCCACCCAAGGATTCTGAAAAGTCCATTTGTGGAGATGGCCACCTGGACTCCCGTTAAGAAGACATGCTGTCAACCTCTAGATCCCTCACATGCCTGCACTTTTCGGCTTGCTGCTGCTGCAATCCACGCGTTTTAGATCTGCATAACTCCACCTCTTTTAGCACAGTACCCTCAACCCCCGGCTGTTCCCACCCGCCTCAACACCGTTGGAAGGGAGGAGAACCAATTAAGGCGGGGGGGGGTGGAACGAGCAGCTGTCTACCCTTAGCAGGAGGGTTGCTGATTAATTACCTCTCCTGCTGCTGCTGCTGCTGGCTGTCCAGCAGCAGACTGAAGGTGGCTGCTGCTGTGCGCAGGTATATAAAGGCTCAGAGCCTATTATGACACGCGCAGCCAGCGTTCCATTGCCACATTCCGTCTACTGCAGGCGGGATACCTGGATGGCTGAATGTCACTGAGAAGCTCACAGAGACCGCCATAAGCAACAGTTTAAAAGAATGCCACAGACTAATCAACCAAACTTTTTGGGTTGGTTTCTCTTTTATAGTCTGCAGGCATTAAATGAAAGAAGTCAGTGTTCCAGCAGAGGGAGACAACGTTTCAGAAAAGGCATTGTAGCAAACCAAAAAAGAAATTTTAAGCGCAGCAGAGTAACCAGCTCACATACCTGTTAGCTCAGGTGAGTTTAAAAGGCTGCTGTTGATAACAAGGGCATTTGCTAAATAGATGGTGTGTGTGCAACAATATACTGAAAGGTCAATTATATTGTGCAGCTTATCTCACCACCTGTAGTTATTTAGGTGAAAGCTCCAAAATGCTTGCCTAATATGTCTGTTTATCCAAAAGGAAGTATAGAGGGAGAGCTAGATAGATAGCATTGCATTACATTACATTACATGGCAATGCAATGCACAGTTGCTGAAGTTGAACCAAAATGAGCTTGTCATCTGGCTTCTGCAACTTTTAACATGAAAAATCCAATGAGGAGAAGAAAAGCAAAGCCAAAGAGTCCATCCCAAAATCCGACAAACAAGCAAAATGAACAAAAAGCATTGAATTCAATTCTTTCTGATTTTAGAAACTCCATTAAAGAAGGGGTGCACCGGTCCTGGAGATACTGCAATACCAGGTCAATGCGTGGAGTGGACAGAGCAAGCTCTTTTTCCATCTCCCTGTTCTAAAAATCCATTTAATATATGGTCCCCAGATAGGGGACGTATCAGATATTAAACTGATAAGAACAGATACTACACTTGATCTTAGCCAAAAGGCCGAGAAGCGATAACCAGAATTGGTTTCTGACTACGGTGCCACCCAAGGATTCTGAAAAGTCCATTTGTGGAGATGGCCACCTGGACTCCCGTTAAGAAGACATGCTGTCAACCTCTAGATCCCTCACATGCCTGCACTTTTCGGCTTGCTGCTGCTGCAATCCACGCGTTTTAGATCTGCATAACTCCACCTCTTTTAGCACAGTACCCTCAACCCCCGGCTGTTCCCACCCGCCTCAACACCGTTGGAAGGGAGGAGAACCAATTAAGGCGGGGGGGGGGGTGGAACGAGCAGCTGTCTACCCTTAGCAGGAGGGTTGCTGATTAATTACCTCTCCTGCTGCTGCTGGCTGTCCAGCAGCAGACTGAAGGTGGCTGCTGCTGTGCGCAGGTATATAAAGGCTCAGAGCCTATTATGACACGCGCAGCCAGCGTTCCATTGCCACATTCCGTCTACTGCAGGCGGGATACCTGGATGGCTGAATGTCACTGAGAAGCTCACAGAGACCGCCATAAGCAACAGTTTAAAAGAATGCCACAGACTAATCAACCAAACTTTTTGGGTTGGTTTCTCTTTTATAGTCTGCAGGCATTAAATGAAAGAAGTCAGTGTTCCAGCAGAGGGAGACAACGTTTCAGAAAAGGCATTGTAGCAAACCAAAAAAGAAATTTTAAGCGCAGCAGAGTAACCAGCTCACATACCTGTTAGCTCAGGTGAGTTTAAAAGGCTGCTGTTGATAACAAGGGCATTTGCTAAATAGATGGTGTGTGTGCAACAATATACTGAAAGGTCAATTATATTGTGCAGCTTATCTCACCACCTGTAGTTATTTAGGTGAAAGCTCCAAAATGCTTGCCTAATATGTCTGTTTATCCAAAAGGAAGTATAGAGGGAGAGCTAGATAGATAGCATTGCATTACATTACATTACATGGCAATGCAATGCACAGTTGCTGAAGTTGAACCAAAATGAGCTTGTCATCTGGCTTCTGCAACTTTTAACATGAAAAATCCAATGAGGAGAAGAAAAGCAAAGCCAAAGAGTCCATCCCAAAATCCGACAAACAAGCAAAATGAACAAAAAGCATTGAATTCAATTCTTTCTGATTTTAGAAACTGCATTAAAGAAGGGGTGCACCGGTCCTGGAGATACTGCAATACCAGGTCAATGCGTGGAGTGGACAGAGCAAGCTCTTTTTCCATCTCCCTGTTCTAAAAATCCATTTAATATATGGTCCCCAGATAGGGGACGTATCAGATATTAAACTGATAAGAACAGATACTACACTTGATCTTAGCCAAAAGGCCGAGAAGCGATAACCAGAATTGGTTTCCGACTACGGTGCCACCCAAGGATTCTGAAAAGTCCATTTGTGGAGATGGCCACCTGGACTCCCGTTAAGAAGACATGCTGTCAACCTCTAGATCCCTCACATGCCTGCACTTTTCGGCTTGCTGCTGCTGCAATCCACGCGTTTTAGATCTGCATAACTCCACCTCTTTTAGCACAGTACCCTCAACCCCCGGCTGTTCCCACCCGCCTCAACACCGTTGGAAGGGAGGAGAACCAATTAAGGCGGGGGGGGGGGTGGAACGAGCAGCTGTCTACCCTTAGCAGGAGGGTTGCTGATTAATTACCTCTCCTGCTGCTGCTGCTGCTGGCTGTCCAGCAGCAGACTGAAGGTGGCTGCTGCTGTGCGCAGGTATATAAAGGCTCAGAGCCTATTATGACACGCGCAGCCAGCGTTCCATTGCCACATTCCGTCTACTGCAGGCGGGATACCTGGATGGCTGAATGTCACTGAGAAGCTCACAGAGACCGCCATAAGCAACAGTTTAAAAGAATGCCACAGACTAATCAACCAAACTTTTTGGGTTGGTTTCTCTTTTATAGTCTGCAGGCATTAAATGAAAGAAGTCAGTGTTCCAGCAGAGGGAGACAACGTTTCAGAAAAGGCATTGTAGCAAACCAAAAAAGAAATTTTAAGCGCAGCAGAGTAACCAGCTCACATACCTGTTAGCTCAGGTGAGTTTAAAAGGCTGCTGTTGATAACAAGGGCATTTGCTAAATAGATGGTGTGTGTGCAACAATATACTGAAAGGTCAATTATATTGTGCAGCTTATCTCACCACCTGTAGTTATTTAGGTGAAAGCTCCAAAATGCTTGCCTAATATGTCTGTTTATCCAAAAGGAAGTATATAGGGAGAGCTAGATAGATAGCATTGCATTACATTACATTACATGGCAATGCAATGCACAGTTGCTGAAGTTGAACCAAAATGAGCTTGTCATCTGGCTTCTGCAACTTTTAACATGAAAAATCCAATGAGGAGAAGAAAAGCAAAGCCAAAGAGTCCATCCCAAAATCCGACAAACAAGCAAAATGAACAAAAAGCATTGAATTCAATTCTTTCTGATTTTAGAAACTGCATTAAAGAAGGGGTGCACCGGTCCTGGAGATACTGCAATACCAGGTCAATGCGTGGAGTGGACAGAGCAAGCTCTTTTTCCATCTCCCTGTTCTAAAAATCCATTTAATATATGGTCCCCAGATAGGGGACGTATCAGATATTAAACTGATAAGAACAGATACTACACTTGATCTTAGCCAAAAGGCCGAGAAGCGATAACCAGAATTGGTTTCCGACTACGGTGCCACCCAAGGATTCTGAAAAGTCCATTTGTGGAGATGGCCACCTGGACTCCCGTTAAGAAGACATGCTGTAAACCTCTAGATCCCTCACATGCCTGCACTTTTCGGCTTGCTGCTGCTGCAATCCACGCGTTTTAGATCTGCATAACTCCACCTCTTTTAGCACAGTACCCTCAACCCCCGGCTGTTCCCACCCGCCTCAACACCGTTGGAAGGGAGGAGAACCAATTAAGGCGGGGGGGGGGTGGAACGAGCAGCTGTCTACCCTTAGCAGGATGGTTGCTGATTAATTACCTCTCCTGCTGCTGCTGCTGCTGGCTGTCCAGCAGCAGACTGAAGGTGGCTGCTGCTGTGCGCAGGTATATAAAGGCTCAGAGCCTATTATGACACGCGCAGCCAGCGTTCCATTGCCACATTCCGTCTACTGCAGGCGGGATACCTGGATGGCTGAATGTCACTGAGAAGCTCACAGAGACCGCCATAAGCAACAGTTTAAAAGAATGCCACAGACTAATCAACCAAACTTTTTGGGTTGGTTTCTCTTTTATAGTCTGCAGGCATTAAATGAAAGAAGTCAGTGTTCCAGCAGAGGGAGACAACGTTTCAGAAAAGGCATTGTAGCAAACCAAAAAAGAAATTTTAAGCGCAGCAGAGTAACCAGCTCACATACCTGTTAGCTCAGGTGAGTTTAAAAGGCTGCTGTTGATAACAAGGGCATTTGCTAAATAGATGGTGTGTGTGCAACAATATACTGAAAGGTCAATTATATTGTGCAGCTTATCTCACCACCTGTAGTTATTTAGGTGAAAGCTCCAAAATGCTTGCCTAATATGTCTGTTTATCCAAAAGGAAGGATAGAGGGAGAGCTAGATAGATAGCATTGCATTACATTACATTACATGGCAATGCAATGCACAGTTGCTGAAGTTGAACCAAAATGAGCTTGTCATCTGGCTTCTGCAACTTTTAACATGAAAAATCCAATGAGGAGAAGAAAAGCAAAGCCAAAGAGTCCATCCCAAAATCCGACAAACAAGCAAAATGAACAAAAAGCATTGAATTCAATTCTTTCTGATTTTAGAAACTGCATTAAAGAAGGGGTGCACCGGTCCTGGAGATACTGCAATACCAGGTCAATGCGTGGAGTGGACAGAGCAAGCTCTTTTTCCATCTCCCTGTTCTAAAAATCCATTTAATATATGGTCCCCAGATAGGGGACGTATCAGATATTAAACTGATAAGAACAGATACTACACTTGATCTTAGCCAAAAGGCCGAGAAGCGATAACCAGAATTGGTTTCCGACTACGGTGCCACCCAAGGATTCTGAAAAGTCCATTTGTGGAGATGGCCACCTGGACTCCCGTTAAGAAGACATGCTGTCAACCTCTAGATCCCTCACATGCCTGCACTTTTCGGCTTGCTGCTGCTGCAATCCACGCGTTTTAGATCTGCATAACTCCACCTCTTTTAGCACAGTACCCTCAACCCCCGGCTGTTCCCACCCGCCTCAACACCGTTGGAAGGGAGGAGAACCAATTAAGGCGGGGGGGGGGTGGAACGAGCAGCTGTCTACCCTTAGCAGGAGGGTTGCTGATTAATTACCTCTCCTGCTGCTGCTGCTGCTGGCTGTCCAGCAGCAGACTGAAGGTGGCTGCTGCTGTGCGCAGGTATATAAAGGCTCAGAGCCTATTATGACACGCGCAGCCAGCGTTCCATTGCCACATTCCGTCTACTGCAGGCGGGATACCTGGATGGCTGAATGTCACTGAGAAGCTCACAGAGACCGCCATAAGCAACAGTTTAAAAGAATGCCACAGACTAATCAACCAAACTTTTTGGGTTGGTTTCTCTTTTATAGTCTGCAGGCATTAAATGAAAGAAGTCAGTGTTCCAGCAGAGGGAGACAACGTTTCAGAAAAGGCATTGTAGCAAACCAAAAAAGAAATTTTAAGCGCAGCAGAGTAACCAGCTCACATACCTGTTAGCTCAGGTGAGTTTAAAAGGCTGCTGTTGATAACAAGGGCATTTGCTAAATAGATGGTGTGTGTGCAACAATATACTGAAAGGTCAATTATATTGTGCAGCTTATCTCACCACCTGTAGTTATTTAGGTGAAAGCTCCAAAATGCTTGCCTAATATGTCTGTTTATCCAAAAGGAAGTATAGAGGGAGAGCTAGATAGATAGCATTGCATTACATTACATTACATGGCAATGCAATGCACAGTTGCTGAAGTTGAACCAAAATGAGCTTGTCATCTGGCTTCTGCAACTTTTAACATGAAAAATCCAATGAGGAGAAGAAAAGCAAAGCCAAAGAGTCCATCCCAAAATCCGACAAACAAGCAAAATGAACAAAAAGCATTGAATTCAATTCTTTCTGATTTTAGAAACTGCATTAAAGAAGGGGTGCACGGGTCCTGGAGATACTGCAATACCAGGTCAATGCGTGGAGTGGACAGAGCAAGCTCTTTTTCCATCTCCCTGTTCTAAAAATCCATTTAATATATGGTCCCCAGATAGGGGACGTATCAGATATTAAACTGATAAGAACAGATACTACACTTGATCTTAGCCAAAAGGCCGAGAAGCGATAACCAGAATTGGTTTCCGACTACGGTGCCACCCAAGGATTCTGAAAAGTCCATTTGTGGAGATGGCCACCTGGACTCCCGTTAAGAAGACATGCTGTCAACCTCTAGATCCCTCACATGCCTGCACTTTTCGGCTTGCTGCTGCTGCAATCCACGCGTTTTAGATCTGCATAACTCCACCTCTTTTAGCACAGTACCCTCAACCCCCGGCTGTTCCCACCCGCCTCAACACCGTTGGAAGGGAGGAGAACCAATTAAGGCGGGGGGGGGGGTGGAACGAGCAGCTGTCTACCCTTAGCAGGAGGGTTGCTGATTAATTACCTCTCCTGCTGCTGCTGCTGGCTGTCCAGCAGCAGACTGAAGGTGGCTGCTGCTGTGCGCAGGTATATAAAGGCTCAGAGCCTATTATGACACGCGCAGCCAGCGTTCCATTGCCACATTCCGTCTACTGCAGGCGGGATACCTGGATGGCTGAATGTCACTGAGAAGCTCACAGAGACCTCCATAAGCAACAGTTTAAAAGAATGCCACAGACTAATCAACCAAACTTTTTGGTTTGGTTTCTCTTTTATAGTCTGCAGGCATTAAATGAAAGAAGTCAGTGTTCCAGCAGAGGGAGACAACGTTTCAGAAAAGGCATTGTAGCAAACCAAAAAAGAAATTTTAAGCGCAGCTGAGTAACCAGCTCACATACCTGTTAGCTCAGGTGAGTTTAAAAGGCTGCTGTTGATAACAAGGGCATTTGCTAAATAGATGGTGTGTGTGCAACAATATACTGAAAGGTCAATTATATTGTGCAGCTTATCTCACCACCTGTAGTTATTTAGGTGAAAGCTCCAAAATGCTTGCCTAATATGTCTGTTTATCCAAAAGGAAGTATAGAGGGAGAGCTAGATAGATAGCATTGCATTACATTACATTACATGGCAATGCAATGCACAGTTGCTGAAGTTGAACCAAAATGAGCTTGTCATCTGGCTTCTGCAACTTTTAACATGAAAAATCCAATGAGGAGAAGAAAAGCAAAGCCAAAGAGTCCATCCCAAAATCCGACAAACAAGCAAAATGAACAAAAAGCATTGAATTCAATTCTTTCTGATTTTAGAAACTGCATTAAAGAAGGGGTGCACCGGTCCTGGAGATACTGCAATACCAGGTCAATGCGTGGAGTGGACAGAGCAAGCTCTTTTTCCATCTCCCTGTTCTAAAAATCCATTTAATATATGGTCCCCAGATAGGGGACGTATCAGATATTAAACTGATAAGAACAGATACTACACTTGATCTTAGCCAAAAGGCCGAGAAGCGATAACCAGAATTGGTTTCCGACTACGGTGCCACCCAAGGATTCTGAAAAGTCCATTTGTGGAGATGGCCACCTGGACTCCCGTTAAGAAGACATGCTGTCAACCTCTAGATCCTTCACATGCCTGCACTTTTCGGCTTGCTGCTGCTGCAATCCACGCGTTTTAGATCTGCATAACTCCACCTCTTTTAGCACAGTACCCTCAACCCCCGGCTGTTCCCACCCGCCTCAACACCGTTGGAAGGGAGGAGAACCAATTAAGGCGGGGGGGGGTGGAACGAGCAGCTGTCTACCCTTAGCAGGAGGGTTGCTGATTAATTACCTCTCCTGCTGCTGCTGCTGCTGGCTGTCCAGCAGCAGACTGAAGGTGGCTGCTGCTGTGCGCAGGTATATAAAGGCTCAGAGCCTATTATGACACGCGCAGCCAGCGTTCCATTGCCACATTCCGTCTACTGCAGGCGGGATACCTGGATGGCTGAATGTCACTGAGAAGCTCACAGAGACCTCCATAAGCAACAGTTTAAAAGAATGCCACAGACTAATCAACCAAACTTTTTGGGTTGGTTTCTCTTTTATAGTCTGCAGGCATTAAATGAAAGAAGTCAGTGTTCCAGCAGAGGGAGACAACGTTTCAGAAAAGGCATTGTAGCAAACCAAAAAAGAAATTTTAAGCGCAGCTGAGTAACCAGCTCACATACCTGTTAGCTCAGGTGAGTTTAAAAGGCTGCTGTTGATAACAAGGGCATTTGCTAAATAGATGGTGTGTGTGCAACAATATACTGAAAGGTCAATTATATTGTGCAGCTTATCTCACCACCTGTAGTTATTTAGGTGAAAGCTCCAAAATGCTTGCCTAATATGTCTGTTTATCCAAAAGGAAGTATAGAGGGAGAGCTAGATAGATAGCATTGCATTACATTACATTACATGGCAATGCAATGCACAGTTGCTGAAGTTGAACCAAAATGAGCTTGTCATCTGGCTTCTGCAACTTTTAACATGAAAAATCCAATGAGGAGAAGAAAAGCAAAGCCAAAGAGTCCATCCCAAAATCCGACAAACAAGCAAAATGAACAAAAAGCATTGAATTCAATTCTTTCTGATTTTAGAAACTGCATTAAAGAAGGGGTGCACCGGTCCTGGAGATACTGCAATACCAGGTCAATGCGTGGAGTGGACAGAGCAAGCTCTTTTTCCATCTCCCTGTTCTAAAAATCCATTTAATATATGGTCCCCAGGTAGGGGACGTATCAGATATTAAACTGATAAGAACAGATACTACACTTGATCTTAGCCAAAAGGCCGAGAAGCGATAACCAGAATTGGTTTCCGACTACGGTGCCACCCAAGGATTCTGAAAAGTCCATTTGTGGAGATGGCCACCTGGACTCCCGTTAAGAAGACATGCTGTCAACCTCTAGATCCCTCACATGCCTGCACTTTTCGGCTTGATGCTGCTGCAATCCACGCGTTTTAGATCTGCATAACTCCACCTCTTTTAGCACAGTACCCTCAACCCCCGGCTGTTCCCACCCGCCTCAACACCGTTGGAAGGGAGGAGAACCAATTAAGGCGGGGGGGGGGTGGAACGAGCAGCTGTCTACCCTTAGCAGGAGGGTTGCTGATTAATTACCTCTCCTGCTGCTGCTGCTGCTGGCTGTCCAGCAGCAGACTGAAGGTGGCTGCTGCTGTGCGCAGGTATATAAAGGCTCAGAGCCTATTATGACACGCGCAGCCAGCGTTCCATTGCCACATTCCGTCTACTGCAGGCGGGATACCTGGATGGCTGAATGTCACTGAGAAGCTCACAGAGACCGCCATAAGCAACAGTTTAAAAGAATGCCACAGACTAATCAACCAAACTTTTTGGGTTGGTTTCTCTTTTATAGTCTGCAGGCATTAAATGAAAGAAGTCAGTGTTCCAGCAGAGGGAGACAACGTTTCAGAAAAGGCATTGTAGCAAACCAAAAAAGAAATTTTAAGCACAGCAGAGTAACCAGCTCACATACCTGTTAGCTCAGGTGAGTTTAAAAGGCTGCTGTTGATAACAAGGGCATTTGCTAAATAGATGGTGTGTGTGCAACAATATACTGAAAGGTCAATTATATTGTGCAGCTTATCTCACCACCTGTAGTTATTTAGGTGAAAGCTCCAAAATGCTTGCCTAATATGTCTGTTTATCCAAAAGGAAGTATAGAGGGAGAGCTAGATAGATAGCATTGCATTACATTACATTACATGGCAATGCAATGCACAGTTGCTGAAGTTGAACCTAAATGAGCTTGTCATCTGGCTTCTGCAACTTTTAACATGAAAAATCCAATGAGGAGAAGAAAAGCAAAGCCAAAGAGTCCATCCCAAAATCCGACAAACAAGCAAAATGAACAAAAAGCATTGAATTCAATTCTTTCTGATTTTAGAAACTGCATTAAAGAAGGGGTGCACCGGTCCTGGAGATACTGCAATACCAGGTCAATGCGTGGAGTGGACAGAGCAAGCTCTTTTTCCATCTCCCTGTTCTAAAAATCCATTTAATATATGGTCCCCAGATAGGGGACGTATCAGATATTAAACTGATAAGAACAGATACTACACTTGATCTTAGCCAAAAGGCCGAGAAGCGATAACCAGAATTGGTTTCCGACTACGGTGCCACCCAAGGATTCTGAAAAGTCCAATTGTGGAGATGGCCACCTGGACTCCCGTTAAGAAGACATGCTGTCAACCTCTAGATCCCTCACATGCCTGCACTTTTCGGCTTGCTGCTGCTGCAATCCACGCGTTTTAGATCTGCATAACTCCACCTCTTTTAGCACAGTACCCTCAACCCCCGGCTGTTCCCACCCGCCTCAACACCGTTGGAAGGGAGGAGAACCAATTAAGGCGGGGGGGGGGTGGAACGAGCAGCTGTCTACCCTTAGCAGGAGGGTTGCTGATTAATTACCTCTCCTGCTGCTGCTGCTGCTGGCTGTCCAGCATCAGACTGAAGGTGGCTGCTGCTGTGCGCAGGTATATAAAGGCTCAGAGCCTATTATGACACGCGCAGCCAGCGTTCCATTGCCACATTCCGTCTACTGCAGGCGGGATACCTGGATGGCTGAATGTCACTGAGAAGCTCACAGAGACCGCCATAAGCAACAGTTTAAAAGAATGCCACAGACTAATCAACCAAACTTTTTGGGTTGGTTTCTCTTTTATAGTCTGCAGGCATTAAATGAAAGAAGTCAGTGTTCCAGCAGAGGGAGACAACGTTTCAGAAAAGGCATTGTAGCAAACCAAAAAAGAAATTTTAAGCGCAGCAGAGTAACCAGCTCACATACCTGTTAGCTCAGGTGAGTTTAAAAGGCTGCTGTTGATAACAAGGGCATTTGCTAAATAGATGGTGTGTGTGCAACAATATACTGAAAGGTCAATTATATTGTGCAGCTTATCTCACCACCTGTAGTTATTTAGGTGAAAGCTCCAAAATGCTTGCCTAATATGTCTGTTTATCCAAAAGGAAGTATAGAGGGAGAGCTAGATAGATAGCATTGCATTACATTACATTACATGGCAATGCAATGCACAGTTGCTGAAGTTGAACCAAAATGAGCTTGTCGTCTGGCTTCTGCAACTTTTAACATGAAAAATCCAATGAGGAGAAGAAAAGCAAAGCCAAAGAGTCCATCCCAAAATCCGACAAACAAGCAAAATGAACAAAAAGCATTGAATTCAATTCTTTCTGATTTTAGAAACTGCATTAAAGAAGGGGTGCACCGGTCCTGGAGATACTGCAATACCAGGTCAATGCGTGGAGTGGACAGAGCAAGCTCTTTTTCCATCTCCCTGTTCTAAAAATCCATTTAATATATGGTCCCCAGATAGGGGACGTATCAGATATTAAACTGATAAGAACAGATACTACACTTGATCTTAGCCAAAAGGCCGAGAAGCGATAACCAGAATTGGTTTCCGACTACGGTGCCACCCAAGGATTCTGAAAAGTCCATTTGTGGAGATGGCCACCTGGACTCCCGTTAAGAAGACATGCTGTCAACCTCTAGATCCCTCACATGCCTGCACTTTTCGGCTTGCTGCTGCTGCAATCCACGCGTTTTAGATCTGCATAACTCCACCTCTTTTAGCACAGTACCCTCAACCCCCGGCTGTTCCCACCCGCCTCAACACCGTTGGAAGGGAGGAGAACCAATTAAGGCGGGGGGGGGGGGGGTGGAACGAGCAGCTGTCTACCCTTAGCAGGAGGGTTGCTGATTAATTACCTCTCCTGCTGCTGCTGCTACTGGCTGTCCAGCAGCAGACTGAAGGTGGCTGCTGCTGTGCGCAGGTATATAAAGGCTCAAAGCCTATTATGACACGCGCAGCCAGCGTTCCATTGCCACATTCCGTCTACTGCAGGCGGGATACCTGGATGGCTGAATGTCACTGAGAAGCTCACAGAGACCGCCATAAGCAACAGTTTAAAAGAATGCCACAGACTAATCAACCAAACTTTTTGGGTTGGTTTCTCTTTTATAGTCTGCAGGCATTAAATGAAAGAAGTCAGTGTTCCAGCAGAGGGAGACAACGTTTCAGAAAAGGCATTGTAGCAAACCAAAAAAGAAATTTTAAGCGCAGCAGAGTAACCAGCTCACATACCTGTTAGCTCAGGTGAGTTTAAAAGGCTGCTGTTGATAACAAGGGCATTTGCTAAATAGATGGTGTGTGTGCAACAATATACTGAAAGGTCAATTATATTGTGCAGCTTATCTCACCACCTGTAGTTATTTAGGTGAAAGCTCCAAAATGCTTGCCTAATATGTCTGTTTATCCAAAAGGAAGTATAGAGGGAGAGCTAGATAGATAGCATTGCATTACATTACATTACATGGCAATGCAATGCACAGTTGCTGAAGTTGAACCAAAATGAGCTTGTCATCTGGCTTCTGCAACTTTTAACATGAAAAATCCAATGAGGAGAAGAAAAGCAAAGCCAAAGAGTCCATCCCAAAATCCGACAAACAAGCAAAATGAACAAAAAGCATTGAATTCAATTCTTTCTGATTTTAGAAACTGCATTAAAGAAGGGGTGCACCGGTCCTGGAGATACTGCAATACCAGGTCAATGCGTGGAGTGGACAGAGCAAGCTCTTTTTCCATCTCCCTGTTCTAAAAATCCATTTAATATATGGTCCCCAGATAGGGGACGTATCAGATATTAAACTGATAAGAACAGATACTACACTTGATCTTAGCCAAAAGGCCGAGAAGCGATAACCAGAATTGGTTTCCGACTACGGTGCCACCCAAGGATTCTGAAAAGTCCATTTTTGGAGATGGCCACCTGGACTCCCGTTAAGAAGACATGCTGTCAACCTCTAGATCCCTCACATGCCTGCACTTTTCGGCTTGCTGCTGCTGCAATCCACGCGTTTTAGATCTGCATAACTCCACCTCTTTTAGCACAGTACCCTCAACCCCCGGCTGTTCCCACCCGCCTCAACACCGTTGGAAGGGAGGAGAACCAATTAAGGCGGGGGGGGGGGTGGAACGAGCAGCTGTCTACCCTTAGCAGGAGGGTTGCTGATTAATTACCTCTCCTGCTGCTGCTGCTGCTGGCTGTCCAGCAGCAGACTGAAGGTGGCTGCTGCTGTGCGCAGGTATATAAAGGCTCAGAGCCTATTATGACACGCGCAGCCAGCGTTCCATTGCCACATTCCGTCTACTGCAGGCGGGATACCTGGATGGCTGAATGTCACTGAGAAGCTCACAGAGACCGCCATAAGCAACAGTTTAAAAGAATGCCACAGACTAATCAACCAAACTTTTTGGGTTGGTTTCTCTTTTATAGTCTGCAGGCATTAAATGAAAGAAGTCAGTGTTCCAGCAGAGGGAGACAACGTTTCAGAAAAGGCATTGTAGCAAACCAAAAAAGAAATTTTAAGCGCAGCAGAGTAACCAGCTCACATACCTGTTAGCTCAGGTGAGTTTAAAAGGCTGCTGTTGATAACAAGGGCATTTGCTAAATAGATGGTGTGTGTGCAACAATATACTGAAAGGTCAATTATATTGTGCAGCTTATCTCACCACCTGTAGTTATTTAGGTGAAAGCTCCAAAATGCTTGCCTAATATGTCTGTTTATCCAAAAGGAAGTATAGAGGGAGAGCTAGATAGATAGCATTGCATTACATTACATTACATGGCAATGCAATGCACAGTTGCTGAAGTTGAACCAAAATGAGCTTGTCATCTGGCTTCTGCAACTTTTAACATGAAAAATCCAATGAGGAGAAGAAAAGCAAAGCCAAAGAGTCCATCCCAAAATCCGACAAACAAGCAAAATGAACAAAAAGCATTGAATTCAATTCTTTCTGATTTTAGAAACTGCATTAAAGAAGGGGTGCACCGGTCCTGGAGATACTGCAATACCAGGTCAATGCGTGGAGTGGACAGAGCAAGCTCTTTTTCCATCTCCCTGTTCTAAAAATCCATTTAATATATGGTCCCCAGATAGGGGACGTATCAGATATTAAACTGATAAGAACAGATACTACACTTGATCTTAGCCAAAAGGCCGAGAAGCGATAACCAGAATTGGTTTCCGACTACGGTGCCACCCAAGGATTCTGAAAAGTCCATTTGTGGAGATGGCCACCTGGACTCCCGTTAAGAAGACATGCTGTCAACCTCTAGATCCCTCACATGCCTGCACTTTTCGGCTTGCTGCTGCTGCAATCCACGCGTTTTAGATCTGCATAACTCCACCTCTTTTAGCACAGTACCCTCAACCCCCGGCTGTTCCCACCCGCCTCAACACCGTTGGAAGGGAGGAGAACCAATTAAGGCGGGGGGGGGTGGAACGAGCAGCTGTCTACCCTTAGCAGGAGGGTTGCTGATTAATTACCTCTCCTGCTGCTGCTGCTGCTGGCTGTCCAGCAGCAGACTGAAGGTGGCTGCTGCTGTGCGCAGGTATATAAAGGCTCAGAGCCTATTATGACACGCGCAGCCAGCGTTCCATTGCCACATTCCGTCTACTGCAGGCGGGATACCTGGATGGCTGAATGTCACTGAGAAGCTCACAGAGACCGCCATAAGCAACAGTTTAAAAGAATGCCACAGACTAATCAACCAAACTTTTTGGGTTGGTTTCTCTTTTATAGTCTGCAGGCATTAAATGAAAGAAGTCAGTGTTCCAGCAGAGGGAGACAACGTTTCAGAAAAGGCATTGTAGCAAACCAAAAAAGAAATTTTAAGCGCAGCAGAGTAACCAGCTCACATACCTGTTAGCTCAGGTGAGTTTAAAAGGCTGCTGTTGATAACAAGGGCATTTGCTAAATAGATGGTGTGTGTGCAACAATATACTGAAAGGTCAATTATATTGTGCAGCTTATCTCACCACCTGTAGTTATTTAGGTGAAAGCTCCAAAATGCTTGCCTAATATGTCTGTTTATCCAAAAGGAAGTATAGAGGGAGAGCTAGATAGATAGCATTGCATTACATTACATTGCATGGCAATGCAATGCACAGTTGCTGAAGTTGAACCAAAATGAGCTTGTCATCTGGCTTCTGCAACTTTTAACATGAAAAATCCAATGAGGAGAAGAAAAGCAAAGCCAAAGAGTCCATCCCAAAATCCGACAAACAAGCAAAATGAACAAAAAGCATTGAATTCAATTCTTTCTGATTTTAGAAACTGCATTAAAGAAGGGGTGCACCGGTCCTGGAGATACTGCAATACCAGGTCAATGCGTGGAGTGGACAGAGCAAGCTCTTTTTCCATCTCCCTGTTCTAAAAATCCATTTAATATATGGTCCCCAGATAGGGGACGTATCAGATATTAAACTGATAAGAACAGATACTACACTTGATCTTAGCCAAAAGGCCGAGAAGCGATAACCAGAATTGGTTTCCGACTACGGTGCCACCCAAGGATTCTGAAAAGTCCATTTGTGGAGATGGCCACCTGGACTCCCGTTAAGAAGACATGCTGTCAACCTCTAGATCCCTCACATGCCTGCACTTTTCGGCTTGCTGCTGCTGCAATCCACGCGTTTTAGATCTGCATAACTCCACCTCTTTTAGCACAGTACCCTCAACCCCCGGCTGTTCCCACCCGCCTCAACACCGTTGGAAGGGAGGAGAACCAATTAAGGCGGGGGGGGGGTGGAACGAGCAGCTGTCTACCCTTAGCAGGAGGGTTGCTGATTAATTACCTCTCCTGCTGCTGCTGCTGCTGGCTGTCCAGCAGCAGACTGAAGGTGGCTGCTGCTGTGCGCAGGTATATAAAGGCTCAGAGCCTATTATGACACGCGCAGCCAGCGTTCCATTGCCACATTCCGTCTACTGCAGGCGGGACACCTGGATGGCTGAATATCACTGAGAAGCTCACAGAGACCGCCATAAGCAACAGTTTAAAAGAATGCCACAGACTAATCAACCAAACTTTTTGGGTTGGTTTCTCTTTTATAGTCTGCAGGCATTAAATGAAAGAAGTCAGTGTTCCAGCAGAGGGAGACAACGTTTCAGAAAAGGCATTGTAGCAAACCAAAAAAGAAATTTTAAGCGCAGCAGAGTAACCAGCTCACATACCTGTTAGCTCAGGTGAGTTTAAAAGGCTGCTGTTGATAACAAGGGCATTTGCTAAATAGATGGTGTGCGTGCAACAATATACTGAAAGGTCAATTATATTGTGCAGCTTATCTCACCACCTGTAGTTATTTAGGTGAAAGCTCCAAAATGCTTGCCTAATATGTCTGTTTATCCAAAAGGAAGTATAGAGGGAGAGCTAGATAGATAGCATTGCATTACATTACATTACATGGCAATGCAATGCACAGTTGCTGAAGTTGAACCAAAATGAGCTTGTCATCTGGCTTCTGCAACTTTTAACATGAAAAATCCAATGAGGAGAAGAAAAGCAAAGCCAAAGAGTCCATCCCAAAATCCGACAAACAAGCAAAATGAACAAAAAGCATTGAATTCAATTCTTTCTGATTTTAGAAACTGCATTAAAGAAGGGGTGCACCGGTCCTGGAGATACTGCAATACCAGGTCAATGCGTGGAGTGGACAGAGCAAGCTCTTTTTCCATCTCCCTGTTCTAAAAATCCATTTAATATATGGTCCCCAGATAGGGGATGTATCAGATATTAAACTGATAAGAACAGATACTACACTTGATCTTAGCCAAAAGGCCGAGAAGCGATAACCAGAATTGGTTTCCGACTACGGTGCCACCCAAAGATTCTGAAAAGTCCATTTGTGGAGATGGCCACCTGGACTCCCGTTAAGAAGACATGCTGTCAACCTCTAGATCCCTCACATGCCTGCACTTTTCGGCTTGCTGCTGCTGCAATCCACGCGTTTTAGATCTGCATAACTCCACCTCTTTTAGCACAGTACCCTCAACCCCCGGCTGTTCCCACCCGCCTCAACACCGTTGGAAGGGAGGAGAACCAATTAAGGCGGGGGGGGGGGTGGAACGAGCAGCTGTCTACCCTTAGCAGGAGGGTTGCTGATTAATTACCTCTCCTGCTGCTGCTGCTGGCTGTCCAGCAGCAGACTGAAGGTGGCTGCTGCTGTGCGCAGGTATATAAAGGCTCAGAGCCTATTATGACACGCGCAGCCAGCGTTCCATTGCCACATTCCGTCTACTGCAGGCGGGATACCTGGATGGCTGAATGTCACTGAGAAGCTCACAGAGACCGCCATAAGCAACAGTTTAAAAGAATGCCACAGACTAATCAACCAAACTTTTTGGGTTGGTTTCTCTTTTATAGTCTGCAGGCATTAAATGAAAGAAGTCAGTGTTCCAGCAGAGGGAGACAACGTTTCAGAAAAGGCATTGTAGCAAACCAAAAAAGAAATTTTAAGCGCAGCAGAGTAACCAGCTCACATACCTGTTAGCTCAGGTGAGTTTAAAAGGCTGCTGTTGATAACAAGGGCATTTGCTAAATAGATGGTGTGTGTGCAACAATATACTGAAAGGTCAATTATATTGTGCAGCTTATCTCACCACCTGTAGTTATTTAGGTGAAAGCTCCAAAATGCTTGCCTAATATGTCTGTTTATCCAAAAGGAAGTATAGAGGGAGAGCTAGATAGATAGCATTGCATTACATTACATTACATGGCAATGCAATGCACAGTTGCTGAAGTTGAACCAAAATGAGCTTGTCATCTGGCTTCTGCAACTTTTAACATGAAAAATCCAATGAGGAGAAGAAAAGCAAAGCCAAAGAGTCCATCCCAAAATCCGACAAACAAGCAAAATGAACAAAAAGCATTGAATTCAATTCTTTCTGATTTTAGAAACTGCATTAAAGAAGGGGTGCACCGGTCCTGGAGATACTGCAATACCAGGTCAATGCGTGGAGTGGACAGAGCAAGCTCTTTTTCCATCTCCCTGTTCTAAAAATCCATTTAATATATGGTCCCCAGATAGGGGACGTATCAGATATTAAACTGATAAGAACAGATACTACACTTGATCTTAGCCAAAAGGCCGAGAAGCGATAACCAGAATTGGTTTCCGACTACGGTGCCATCCAAGGATTCTGAAAAGTCCATTTGTGGAGATGGCCACCTGGACTCCCGTTAAGAAGACATGCTGTCAACCGCTAGATCCCTCACATGCCTGCACTTTTCGGCTTGCTGCTGCTGCAATCCACGCGTTTTAGATCTGCATAACTCCACCTCTTTTAGCACAGTACCCTCAACCCCCGGCTGTTCCCACCCGCCTCAACACCGTTGGAAGGGAGGAGAACCAATTAAGGCGGGGGGGGGGTGGAACGAGCAGCTGTCTACCCTTAGCAGGAGGGTTGCTGATTAATTACCTCTCCTGCTGCTGCTGCTGCTGGCTGTCCAGCAGCAGACTGAAGGTGGCTGCTGCTGTGCGCAGGTATATAAAGGCTCAGAGCCTATTATGACACGCGCAGCCAGCGTTCCATTGCCACATTCCGTCTACTGCAGGCGGGATACCTGGATGGCTGAATGTCACTGAGAAGCTCACAGAGACCACCATAAGCAACAGTTTAAAAGAATGCCACAGACTAATCAACCAAACTTTTTGGGTTGGTTTCTCTTTTATAGTCTGCAGGCATTAAATGAAAGAAGTCAGTGTTCCAGCAGAGGGAGACAACGTTTCAGAAAAGGCATTGTAGCAAACCAAAAAAGAAATTTTAAGCGCAGCAGAGTAACCAGCTCACATACCTGTTAGCTCAGGTGAGTTTAAAAGGCTGCTGTTGATAACAAGGGCATTTGCTAAATAGATGGTGTGTGTGCAACAATATACTGAAAGGTCAATTATATTGTGCAGCTTATCTCACCACCTGTAGTTATTTAGGTGAAAGCTCCAAAATGCTTGCCTAATATGTCTGTTTATCCAAAAGGAAGTATAGAGGGAGAGCTAGATAGATAGCATTGCATTACATTACATTACATGGCAATGCAATGCACAGTTGCTGAAGTTGAACCAAAATGAGCTTGTCATCTGGCTTCTGCAACTTTTAACATGAAAAATCCAATGAGGAGAAGAAAAGCAAAGCCAAAGAGTCCATCCCAAAATCCGACAAACAAGCAAAATGAACAAAAAGCATTGAATTCAATTCTTTCTGATTTTAGAAACTGCATTAAAGAAGGGGTGCACCGGTCCTGGAGATACTGCAATACCAGGTCAATGCGTGGAGTGGACAGAGCAAGCTCTTTTTCCATCTCCCTGTTCTAAAAATCCATTTAATATATGGTCCCCAGATAGGGGACGTATCAGATATTAAACTGATAAGAACAGATACTACACTTGATCTTAGCCAAAAGGCCGAGAAGCGATAACCAGAATTGGTTTCCGACTACGGTGCCACCCAAGGATTCTGAAAAGTCCATTTGTGGAGATGGCCACCTGGACTCCCGTTAAGAAGACATGCTGTCAACCTCTAGATCCCTCACATGCCTGCACTTTTCGGCTTGCTGCTGCTGCAATCCACGCGTTTTAGATCTGCATAACTCCACCTCTTTTAGCACAGTACCCTCAACCCCCGGCTGTTCCCACCCGCCTCAACACCGTTGGAAGGGAGGAGAACCAATTAAGGCGGGGGGGGGGGGTGGAACGAGCAGCTGTCTACCCTTAGCAGGAGGGTTGCTGATTAATTACCTCTCCTGCTGCTGCTGCTGCTGGCTGTCCAGCAGCAGACTGAAGGTGGCTGCTGCTGTGCGCAGGTATATAAAGGCTCAGAGCCTATTATGACACGCGCAGCCAGCGTTCCATTGCCACATTCCGTCTACTGCAGGCGGGATACCTGGATGGCTGAATGTCACTGAGAAGCTCACAGAGACCGCCATAAGCAACAGTTTAAAAGAATGCCACAGACTAATCAACCAAACTTTTTGGGTTGGTTTCTCTTTTATAGTCTGCAGGCATTAAATGAAAGAAGTCAGTGTTCCAGCAGAGGGAGACAACGTTTCAGAAAAGGCATTGTAGCAAACCAAAAAAGAAATTTTAAGCGCAGCAGAGTAACCAGCTCACATACCTGTTAGCTCAGGTGAGTTTAAAAGGCTGCTGTTGATAACAAGGGCATTTGCTAAATAGATGGTGTGTGTGCAACAATATACTGAAAGGTCAATTATATTGTGCAGCTTATCTCACCACCTGTAGTTATTTAGGTGAAAGCTCCAAAATGCTTGCCTAATATGTCTGTTTATCCAAAAGGAAGTATAGAGGGAGAGCTAGATAGATAGCATTGCATTACATTACATTACATGGCAATGCAATGCACAGTTGCTGAAGTTGAACCAAAATGAGCTTGTCATCTGGCTTCTGCAACTTTTAACATGAAAAATCCAATGAGGAGAAGAAAAGCAAAGCCAAAGAGTCCATCCCAAAATCCGACAAACAAGCAAAATGAACAAAAAGCATTGAATTCAATTCTTTCTGATTTTAGAAACTGCATTAAAGAAGGGGTGCACCGGTCCTGGAGATACTGCAATACCAGGTCAATGCGTGGAGTGGACAGAGCAAGCTCTTTTTCCATCTCCCTGTTCTAAAAATCCATTTAATATATGGTCCCCAGATAGGGGACGTATCAGATATTAAACTGATAAGAACAGATACTACACTTGATCTTAGCCAAAAGGCCGAGAAGCGATAACCAGAATTGGTTTCCGACTACGGTGCCATCCAAGGATTCTGAAAAGTCCATTTGTGGAGATGGCCACCTGGACTCCCGTTAAGAAGACATGCTGTCAACCGCTAGATCCCTCACATGCCTGCACTTTTCGGCTTGCTGCTGCTGCAATCCACGCGTTTTAGATCTGCATAACTCCACCTCTTTTAGCACAGTACCCTCAACCCCCGGCTGTTCCCACCCGCCTCAACACCGTTGGAAGGGAGGAGAACCAATTAAGGCGGGGGGGGGGTGGAACGAGCAGCTGTCTACCCTTAGCAGGAGGGTTGCTGATTAATTACCTCTCCTGCTGCTGCTGCTGCTGGCTGTCCAGCAGCAGACTGAAGGTGGCTGCTGCTGTGCGCAGGTATATAAAGGCTCAGAGCCTATTATGACACGCGCAGCCAGCGTTCCATTGCCACATTCCGTCTACTGCAGGCAGGATACCTGGATGGCTGAATGTCACTGAGAAGCTCACAGAGACCGCCATAAGCAACAGTTTAAAAGAATGCCACAGACTAATCAACCAAACTTTTTGGGTTGGTTTCTCTTTTATAGTCTGCAGGCATTAAATGAAAGAAGTCAGTGTTCCAGCAGAGGGAGACAACGTTTCAGAAAAGGCATTGTAGCAAACCAAAAAAGAAATTTTAAGCGCAGCAGAGTAACCAGCGCACATACCTGTTAGCTCAGGTGAGTTTAAAAGGCTGCTGTTTATAACAAGGGCATTTGCTAAATAGATGGTGTGTGTGCAACAATATACTGAAAGGTCAATTATATTGTGCAGCTTATCTCACCACCTTTAGTTATTTAGGTGAAAGCTCCAAAATGCTTGCCTAATATGTCTGTTTATCCAAAAGGAAGTATAGAGGGAGAGCTAGATAGATAGCATTGCATTACATTACATTACATGGCAATGCAATGCACAGTTGCTGAAGTTGAACCAAAATGAGCTTGTCATCTGGCTTCTGCAACTTTTAACATGAAAAATCCAATGAGGAGAAGAAAAGCAAAGCCAAAGAGTCCATCCCAAAATCCGACAAACAAGCAAAATGAACAAAAAGCATTGAATTCAATTCTTTCTGATTTTAGAAACTGCATTAAAGAAGGGGTGCACCGGTCCTGGAGATACTGCAATACCAGGTCAATGCGTGGAGTGGACAGAGCAAGCTCTTTTTCCATCTCCCTGTTCTAAAAATCCATTTAATATATGGTCCCCAGATAGGGGACGTATCAGATATTAAACTGATAAGAACAGATACTACACTTGATCTTAGCCAAAAGGCCGAGAAGCGATAACCAGAATTGGTTTCCGACTACGGTGCCACCCAAGGATTCTGAAAAGTCCATTTGTGGAGATGGCCACCTGGACTCCCGTTAAGAAGACATGCTGTCAACCTCTAGATCCCTCACATGCCTGCACTTTTCGGCTTGCTGCTGCTGCAATCCACGCGTTTTAGATCTGCATAACTCCACCTCTTTTAGCACAGTACCCTCAACCCCCGGCTGTTCCCACCCGCCTCAACACCGTTGGAAGGGAGGAGAACCAATTAAGGCCGGGGGGGGGGTGGAACGAGCAGCTGTCTACCCTTAGCAGGAGGGTTGCTGATTAATTACCTCTCCTGCTGCTGCTGCTGCTGGCTGTCCAGCAGCAGACTGAAGGTGGCTGCTGCTGTGCGCAGGTATATAAAGGCTCAGAGCCTATTATGACACGCGCAGCCAGCGTTCCATTGCCACATTCCGTCTACTGCAGGCGGGATACCTGGATGGCTGAATATCACTGAGAAGCTCACAGAGACCGCCATAAGCAACAGTTTAAAAGAATGCCACAGACTAATCAACCAAACTTTTTGGGTTGGTTTCTCTTTTATAGTCTGCAGGCATTAAATGAAAGAAGTCAGTGTTCCAGCAGAGGGAGACAACGTTTCAGAAAAGGCATTGTAGCAAACCAAAAAAGAAATTTTAAGCGCAGCAGAGTAACCAGCTCACATACCTGTTAGCTCAGGTGAGTTTAAAAGGCTGCTGTTGATAACAAGGGCATTTGCTAAATAGATGGTGTGTGTGCAACAATATACTGAAAGGTCAATTATATTGTGCAGCTTATCTCACCACCTGTAGTTATTTAGGTGAAAGCTCCAAAATGCTTGCCTAATATGTCTGTTTATCCAAAAGGAAGTATAGAGGGAGAGCTAGATAGATAGCATTGCATTACATTACATTACATGGCAATGCAATGCACAGTTGCTGAAGTTGAACCAAAATGAGCTTGTCATCTGGCTTCTGCAACTTTTAACATGAAAAATCCAATGAGGAGAAGAAAAGCAAAGCCAAAGAGTCCATCCCAAAATCCGACAAACAAGCAAAATGAACAAAAAGCATTGAATTCAATTCTTTCTGATTTTAGAAACTGCATTAAAGAAGGGGTGCACCGGTCCTGGAGATACTGCAATACCAGGTCAATGCGTGGAGTGGACAGAGCAAGCTCTTTTTCCATCTCCCTGTTCTAAAAATCCATTTAATATATAGTCCCCAGATAGGGGACGTATCAGATATTAAACTGATAAGAACAGATACTACACTTGATCTTAGCCAAAAGGCCGAGAAGCGATAACCAGAATTGGTTTCCGACTACGGTGCCATCCAAGGATTCTGAAAAGTCCATTTGTGGAGATGGCCACCTGGACTCCCGTTAAGAAGACATGCTGTCAACCGCTAGATCCCTCACATGCCTGCACTTTTCGGCTTGCTGCTGCTGCAATCCACGCGTTTTAGATCTGCATAACTCCACCTCTTTTAGCACAGTACCCTCAACCCCCGGCTGTTCCCACCCGCCTCAACACCGTTGGAAGGGAGGAGAACCAATTAAGGCGGGGGGGGGGGGTGGAACGAGCAGCTGTCTACCCTTAGCAGGAGGGTTGCTGATTAATTACCTCTCCTGCTGCTGCTGCTGCTGGCTGTCCAGCAGCAGACTGAAGGTGGCTGCTGCTGTGCGCAGGTATATAAAGGCTCAGAGCCTATTATGACACGCGCAGCCAGCGTTCCATTGCCACATTCCGTCTACTGCAGGCGGGATACCTGGATGGCTGAATGTCACTGAGAAGCTCACAGAGACCGCCATAAGCAACAGTTTAAAAGAATGCCACAGACTAATCAACCAAACTTTTTGGGTTGGTTTCTCTTTTATAGTCTGCAGGCATTAAATGAAAGAAGTCAGTGTTCCAGCAGAGGGAGACAACGTTTCAGAAAAGGCATTGTAGCAAACCAAAAAAGAAATTTTAAGCGCAGCAGAGTAACCAGCTCACATACCTGTTAGCTCAGGTGAGTTTAAAAGGCTGCTGTTGATAACAAGGGCATTTGCTAAATAGATGTTGTGTGTGCAACAATATACTGAAAGGTCAATTATATTGTGCAGCTTATCTCACCACCTGTAGTTATTTAGGTGAAAGCTCCAAAATGCTTGCCTAATATGTATGTTTATCCAAAAGGAAGTATAGAGGGAGAGCTAGATAGATAGCATTGCATTACATTACATTACATGGCAATGCAATGCACAGTTGCTGAAGTTGAACCAAAATGAGCTTGTCATCTGGCTTCTGCAACTTTTAACATGAAAAATCCAATGAGGAGAAGAAAAGCAAAGCCAAAGAGTCCATCCCAAAATCCGACAAACAAGCAAAATGAACAAAAAGCATTGAATTCAATTCTTTCTGATTTTAGAAACTGCATTAAAGAAGGGGTGCACCGGTCCTGGAGATACTGCAATACCAGGTCAATGCGTGGAGTGGACAGAGCAAGCTCTTTTTCCATCTCCCTGTTCTAAAAATCCATTTAATATATGGTCCCCAGATAGGGGACGTATCAGATATTAAACTGATAAGAACAGATACTACACTTGATCTTAGCCAAAAGGCCGAGAAGCGATAACCAGAATTGGTTTCCGACTACGGTGCCATCCAAGGATTCTGAAAAGTCCATTTGTGGAGATGGCCACCTGGACTCCCGTTAAGAAGACATGCTGTCAACCGCTAGATCCCTCACATGCCTGCACTTTTCGGCTTGCTGCTGCTGCAATCCACGCGTTTTAGATCTGCATAACTCCACCTCTTTTAGCACAGTACCCTCAACCCCCGGCTGTTCCCACCCGCCTCAACACCGTTGGAAGGGAGGAGAACCAATTAAGGCGGGGGGGGGGTGGAACGAGCAGCTGTCTACCCTTAGCAGGAGGGTTGCTGATTAATTACCTCTCCTGCTGCTGCTGCTGCTGGCTGTCCAGCAGCAGACTGAAGGTGGCTGCTGCTGTGCGCAGGTATATAAAGGCTCAGAGCCTATTATGACACGCGCAGCCAGCGTTCCATTGCCACATTCCGTCTACTGCAGGCGGGATACCTGGATGGCTGAATGTCACTGAGAAGCTCACAGAGACCGCCATAAGCAACAGTTTAAAAGAATGCCACAGACTAATCAACCAAACTTTTTGGGTTGGTTTCTCTTTTATAGTCTGCAGGCATTAAATGAAAGAAGTCAGTGTTCCAGCAGAGGGAGACAACGTTTCAGAAAAGGCATTGTAGCAAACCAAAAAAGAAATTTTAAGCGCAGCAGAGTAACCAGCTCACATACCTGTTAGCTCAGGTGAGTTTAAAAGGCTGCTGTTGATAACAAGGGCATTTGCTAAATAGATGGTGTGTGTGCAACAATATACTGAAAGGTCAATTATATTGTGCAGCTTATCTCACCACCTGTAGTTATTTAGGTGAAAGCTCCAAAATGCTTGCCTAATATGTATGTTTATCCAAAAGGAAGTATAGAGGGAGAGCTAGATAGATAGCATTGCATTACATTACATTACATGGCAATGCAATGCACAGTTGCTGAAGTTGAACCAAAATGAGCTTGTCATCTGGCTTCTGCAACTTTTAACATGAAAAATCCAATGAGGAGAAGAAAAGCAAAGCCAAAGAGTCCATCCCAAAATCCGACAAACAAGCAAAATGAACAAAAAGCATTGAATTCAATTCTTTCTGATTTTAGAAACTGCATTAAAGAAGGGGTGCACCGGTCCTGGAGATACTGCAATACCAGGTCAATGCGTGGAGTGGACAGAGCAAGCTCTTTTTCCATCTCCCTGTTCTAAAAATCCATTTAATATATGGTCCCCAGATAGGGGACGTATCAGATATTAAACTGATAAGAACAGATACTACACTTGATCTTAGCCAAAAGGCCGAGAAGCGATAACCAGAATTGGTTTCCGACTACGGTGCCACCCAAGGATTCTGAAAAGTCCATTTGTGGAGATGGCCACCTGGACTCCCGTTAAGAAGACATGCTGTCAACCTCTAGATCCCTCACATGCCTGCACTTTTCGGCTTGCTGCTGCTGCAATCCACGCGTTTTAGATCTGCATAACTCCACCTCTTTTAGCACAGTACCCTCAACCCCCGGCTGTTCCCACCCGCCTCAACACCGTTGGAAGGGAGGAGAACCAATTAAGGCGGGGGGGGGTGGAACGAGCAGCTGTCTACCCTTAGCAGGAGGGTTGCTGATTAATTACCTCTCCTGCTGCTGCTGCTGCTGGCTGTCCAGCAGCAGACTGAAGGTGGCTGCTGCTGTGCGCAGGTATATAAAGGCTCAGAGCCTATTATGACACGCGCAGCCAGCGTTCCATTGCCACATTCCGTCTACTGCAGGCGGGATACCTGGATGGCTGAATGTCACTGAGAAGCTCACAGAGACCGCCATAAGCAACAGTTTAAAAGAATGCCACAGACTAATCAACCAAACTTTTTGGGTTGGTTTCTCTTTTATAGTCTGCAGGCATTAAATGAAAGAAGTCAGTGTTCCAGCAGAGGGAGACAACGTTTCAGAAAAGGCATTGTAGCAAACCAAAAAAGAAATTTTAAGCGCAGCAGAGTAACCAGCGCACATACCTGTTAGCTCAGGTGAGTTTAAAAGGCTGCTGTTGATAACAAGGGCATTTGCTAAATAGATGGTGTGTGTGCAACAATATACTGAAAGGTCAATTATATTGTGCAGCTTATCTCACCACCTGTAGTTATTTAGGTGAAAGCTCCAAAATGCTTGCCTAATATGTATGTTTATCCAAAAGGAAGTATAGAGGGAGAGCTAGATAGATAGCATTGCATTACATTACATTACATGGCAATGCAATGCACAGTTGCTGAAGTTGAACCAAAATGAGCTTGTCATCTGGCTTCTGCAACTTTTAACATGAAAAATCCAATGAGGAGAAGAAAAGCAAAGCCAAAGAGTCCATCCCAAAATCCGACAAACAAGCAAAATGAACAAAAAGCATTGAATTCAATTCTTTCTGATTTTAGAAACTGCATTAAAGAAGGGGTGCACTGGTCCTGGAGATACTGCAATACCAGGTCAATGCGTGGAGTGGACAGAGCAAGCTCTTTTTCCATCTCCCTGTTCTAAAAATCCATTTAATATATGGTCCCCAGATAGGGGACGTATCAGATATTAAACTGATAAGAACAGATACTACACTTGATCTTAGCCAAAAGGCCGAGAAGCGATAACCAGAATTGGTTTCCGACTACGGTGCCACCCAAGGATTCTGAAAAGTCCATTTGTGGAGATGGCCACCTGGACTCCCGTTAAGAAGACATGCTGTCAACCTCTAGATCCCTCACATGCCTGCACTTTTCGGCTTGCTGCTGCTGCAATCCACGCGTTTTAGATCTGCATAACTCCACCTCTTTTAGCACAGTACCCTCAACCCCCGGCTGTTCCCACCCGCCTCAACACCGTTGGAAGGGAGGAGAACCAATTAAGGCGGGGGGGGGGGTGGAACGAGCAGCTGTCTACCCTTAGCAGGAGGGTTGCTGATTAATTACCTCTCCTGCTGCTGCTGCTGCTGGCTGTCCAGCAGCAGACTGAAGGTGGCTGCTGCTGTGCGCAGGTATATAAAGGCTCAGAGCCTATTATGACACGCGCAGCCAGCGTTCCATTGCCACATTCCGTCTACTGCAGGCGGGATACCTGGATGGCTGAATGTCACTGAGAAGCTCACAGAGACCGCCATAAGCAACAGTTTAAAAGAATGCCACAGACTAATCAACCAAACTTTTTGGGTTGGTTTCTCTTTTATAGTCTGCAGGCATTAAATGAAAGAAGTCAGTGTTCCAGCAGAGGGAGACAACGTTTCAGAAAAGGCATTGTAGCAAACCAAAAAAGAAATTTTAAGCGCAGCAGAGTAACCAGCTCACATACCTGTTAGCTCAGGTGAGTTTAAAAGGCTGCTGTTGATAACAAGGGCATTTGCTAAATAGATGGTGTGTGTGCAACAATATACTGAAAGGTCAATTATATTGTGCAGCTTATCTCACCACCTGTAGTTATTTAGGTGAAAGCTCCAAAATGCTTGCCTAATATGTCTGTTTATCCAAAAGGAAGTATAGAGGGAGAGCTAGATAGATAGCATTGCATTACATTACATTACATGGCAATGCAATGCACAGTTGCTGAAGTTGAACCAAAATGAGCTTGTCATCTGGCTTCTGCAACTTTTAACATGAAAAATCCAATGAGGAGAAGAAAAGCAAAGCCAAAGAGTCCATCCCAAAATCCGACAAACAAGCAAAATGAACAAAAAGCATTGAATTCAATTCTTTCTGATTTTAGAAACTGCATTAAAGAAGGGGTGCACCGGTCCTGGAGATACTGCAATACCAGGTCAATGCGTGGAGTGGACAGAGCAAGCTCTTTTTCCATCTCCCTGTTCTAAAAATCCATTTAATATATGGTCCCCAGATAGGGGACGTATCAGATATTAAACTGATAAGAACAGATACTACACTTGATCTTAGCCAAAAGGCCGAGAAGCGATAACCAGAATTGGTTTCCGACTACGGTGCCACCCAAGGATTCTGAAAAGTCCATTTGTGGAGATGGCCACCTGGACTCCCGTTAAGAAGACATGCTGTCAACCTCTAGATCCCTCACATGCCTGCACTTTTCGGCTTGCTGCTGCTGCAATCCACGCGTTTTAGATCTGCATAACTCCACCTCTTTTAGCACAGTACCCTCAACCCCCGGCTGTTCCCACCCGCCTCAACACCGTTGGAAGGGAGGAGAACCAATTAAGGCGGGGGGGGGGTGGAACGAGCAGCTGTCTACCCTTAGCAGGAGGGTTGCTGATTAATTACCTCTCCTGCTGCTGCTGCTGCTGGCTGTCCAGCAGCAGACTGAAGGTGGCTGCTGCTGTGCGCAGGTATATAAAGGCTCAGAGCCTATTATGACACGCGCAGCCAGCGTTCCATTGCCACATTCCGTCTACTGCAGGCGGGATACCTGGATGGCTGAATGTCACTGAGAAGCTCACAGAGACCGCCATAAGCAACAGTTTAAAAGAATGCCACAGACTAATCAACCAAACTTTTTGGGTTGGTTTCTCTTTTATAGTCTGCAGGCATTAAATGAAAGAAGTCAGTGTTCCAGCAGAGGGAGACAACGTTTCAGAAAAGGCATTGTAGCAAACCAAAAAAGAAATTTTAAGCGCAGAAGAGTAACCAGCTCACATACCTGTTAGCTCAGGTGAGTTTAAAAGGCTGCTGTTGATAACAAGGGCATTTGCTAAATAGATGGTGTGTGTGCAACAATATACTGAAAGGTCAATTATATTGTGCAGCTTATCTCACCACCTGTAGTTATTTAGGTGAAAGCTCCAAAATGCTTGCCTAATATGTCTGTTTATCCAAAAGGAAGTATAGAGGGAGAGCTAGATAGATAGCATTGCATTACATTACATTACATGGCAATGCAATGCACAGTTGCTGAAGTTGAACCAAAATGAGCTTGTCATCTGGCTTCTGCAACTTTTAACATGAAAAATCCAATGAGGAGAAGAAAAGCAAAGCCAAAGAGTCCATCCCAAAATCCGACAAACAAGCAAAATGAACAAAAAGCATTGAATTCAATTCTTTCTGATTTTAGAAACTGCATTAAAGAAGGGGTGCACCGGTCCTGGAGATACTGCAATACCAGGTCAATGCGTGGAGTGGACAGAGCAAGCTCTTTTTCCATCTCCCTGTTCTAAAAATCCATTTAATATATGGTCCCCAGATAGGGGACGTATCAGATATTAAACTGATAAGAACAGATTTTTTTGATTGAATATATCTTTTATTAGCACAAAAAATAAGTTAACAGACAGTGTACAGTGCCGCAGCCCAGTACACACAGAGTTCTACATCATATTTACATAGCATGAGCATACGACGCACTAACTAGACACATCACACCCCTATGCTACACAAAACACTCAATATGAAAGAAAAAGCATGTCAATCAATACAGTACGATGAACCGTGATAAGGGATGGGGATTGGGAAAAAGGGGATGGGGAGGGGAAAATAACAGGCCCGAAGCTTTATTGAAAGACAAGACACATAAGGGGAGAGGGGGAGGAGGGGTTTAGTCCTCATCCTCGTCCTCCGGACCGTCCACGATGGAATAGTCTCTGAGCAGGCTGTGGATCAGCCTGCGGCAGTCCTGGATGGACATCCTCTCCCTCCTCAAGATGAGCCGGTTCCTGGCGACCCAAACGGCATCCTTGAAGCAGTTCATAAAGCGCCAAGCCTCCTGGATGGCTTAGACGGTATGAACCCCAGGGAAGAGTCCGTAAAGCACAGAATGGTGCGATAGGCTCGCCCTGGGGACAGAGTTCCTCAGGTCGTCCTCAAGGGCAGTCAACAGGCGCTGTGCAAATCCGCAGTCCCAAAAAGTGTGCAAAGATGCTTCCTCCACGAAGGGGCACCTTGGGCAGTACCGGGTCTTGCACAGGTTCCGGGCATGCATGAATGACCGGACGGGCAGTCCGCCCTGAATCGCCATCCACGACAAGTCCTTGTGCCCGTTGGTCAGCCTGTCAGACGACACATTTGTCCACACAGTCTCCAGCGTGTCCTGGTGAAGTTCTGTGATGTTCTCCACGTCATCCTTGGCTCTGATGAGCTTGTGGATAGTTTTGGGCTTCCACAAGTCGGGCTTGAGTCCCTCCAGTTGATGTTCCCCCACAAATCGAACGACGTCTCCGTAGAACCATGGCGTCGTCCAGTTGTAGGGGAAGGAGCTGTCCCACTTGTCCCAGCCGAGTCGCCTCCAAAGAGGAAGCAGGAAGAAGCGAGACATGGACCTGCCCGCGGAGCCATTCTTGACTTGCAAAGTCCGGCGGACACAATCACACACAAAAGAGGATCGCAGGAGGGTGGGGATATCTGGAACGCCCTTCCCACCCTTGCGAGGCTCCTTGTACATGACGGCCCGCCTGACTCTGTCCATCTTGGATCCCCAGACAAAGTGAAACACTGTCCTGGTAATGGCCCTGCACACAGTGACGTGTGGGGGCCAGGCCTGTGCCGTGTACTGCAAGACGGGCAGGACCTCATTACGCAGGACGAGTGCCTTACCCTCACAAGTGAGGTGTCTGAGGCTCCAGAGTCCGATCCGTTGCTTCACCTTGGCCAAGCGTTCTTGCCAGGACTTGAGGGCCGCTCCTTCCTTCCCGAACCAGACTCCCAGCACCTTGAGGAAATCCGGTTGAATGTTGAAGGGGAAGGGGGCGGAGGAGGTCGACTGCCAATCCCCGAAGAGCATGGCTTCCGAGTTCCTGCAGTTGACTTTGGCCCCTGAAGCCCGGCCGAACCTCTCACACGTCTGGACGAGGGCGTCGACTGAACCACGATCAGCGCAGAAGACGGTGACGTCGTCCATGTAGAGCGAGCACTTGACCTCGTGTCGTCCCGGACCCGGTGCGGTGATCCCTCTGATCTCTCCATTCTGCCGGATAGCCTCTGCGAAGAGTTCTATAACACAAACAAAAAGAAGAGGTGATAGAGGGCAGCCTTGTCTGACCCCAGAGAGGACAGGGAAGGGGTCAGTCTTCCAGCCTTTCACCAACACCGAGCTGTGGATATCAAAATACATCAAACGGACATACGCACAAAACATGTTACCCAAACCTAACCGGTGCAGAGCTCGGCCCATGAACTCGTGGGAAACCCGGTCGAAGGCCTTCTCCTGATCCAAGGAGACCAGGGCCGCGTGTGCGCGGCGGACCTTGATGTACTCGACCGTGTCCCGCACGAGAGCGAGGCTGTCTGCGATGCGACGTCCAGGGATGCCGCAGGTCTGGTCCGGGTGGATGATCCGTCCGATGACCGTCTTAAGTCGTGTCGCCATCGTCTTGGCCAGGATCTTGTAGTCCACGTTGAGCAGAGTGATGGGACGCCAATTCCTCAGGTCGCACCTCTCTCCCTTCCGCTTGTACAGGATCGTGACCATTCCTTCCCTCAAAGATGGAGGCATTCTACCCTCCACCACCATCTCCTCATACAGGTCCAACAGGTCCGGACAGATGAGGTCTCCCAGCGCTACATAGAGCTCCGCTGGAAGACCATCACTGCCCGGGGTCCTGCCGGTCCTAAAGGATTTAGCGGCAGAGAGCAATTCGCCCACCATCAGAGGTTTGTCCAAGGCTGCCGTGCCTGCAGGATCAAGATGGTTAGTGATACCTGACAGGAACTTATCAGCAGCGTCGGGGTCGGTAGTCTTCTGGGAGTAGAGTTCGCTGTAGAAGTCGCTGACGACCCTCATCACGTCCTCCTTCCCACGTCGCATGTTTCCGCTCTCGTCTCGCAGCTCGTTCAGGGGCGTGTGACCGGCATGAAGTTTCCTGAAAAAGAATGAGTTACATTTCTCACCCTTCTCCAGATTCTCCACTTTGGAACGGAAGACGATTCGCTTGGACTCCTCCTCAAAGTGCCTTTTCAGACTCTTCTTGGTCTCCTCCAGCTCCTCCCTCACGTCCCAGCCGCAGTGAAGAAGGTCCTGCAGCGACCGCAGCTCGCGCTGCAGCCCTCTGAAGTCCCTCCTCTTCTCACACGCCTGTTGTCGACCCTTGGCATGAAAGAAACAGCGAAACTCAAGTTTAACATATTCCCACCAATCAGAGACTGTTTGGAAGCTACCCTTGTAGGACTGCCACATTGCGTAGGCTGCTCTCAGCTCCTCCACGACTTCATCCTGAGCCAGCAGAGCACAATTCAGCTTCCAGGAGCCGGGGCCGGACGGAAAACCGTCGCCAAGGACACCTTGTAAGTGAATGGCTCTGTGGTCGGAGAAGAAGCAGGGGACCATCGAGTGCCTACTCTGCCTGACTGCCCGAGAGGTGAACACAAAGTCAATCCTGGAGCGGAGTGAGCCATCGGGTCGGCTCCACGAATAGTTCGTGGAGCCTCTCCCCATGGAGCCCACCACGTCCTGAAGAGAGGCCTCGGTTACCATCTCGATGAGCAGCTTGGACGTGATGTCCAACTTGGCAGATGTGCCAGAACTACGACCATCCTCCTCGATGGGGCAGTTGAAATCCCCGGCCATCACTAAGGTCCTGGTGGTGGCAAGCTGAAGCCGCAGGGTCTGGAAAAGCTCCAAACGCTCATTCTTCAGTGGGGACGCATACACGTTGATGAACCTGACAGGTTCTCCCGCCCAGTTGCCATCTACAACAAGAGCCCTGCCGCAGATGAGCTCCTGGACAGACTCAAGCGTGAATGCGCCTCCCCTGATCAGAATTGCAACCCCTGCAGACTTGCAGTCACCCCCACCGGACCAGTAGGATGGACCGTGGGACCACTCCCTGGCCAGATGTTTGAAGGACCTAGAGGAGGGAAGGGAACATTCCTGCAACATATAAACATCACACAACTGGGAAGTAAGGAAGGCATAAATAGTCTGACGTCTGAACTTGTCCTTGATGCTCCTGACATTAATGGAAAATAAGTTAATATTAGCCATCATGTAGGGAAAAAAGAAAAAGTTAGCGCAGGCAATACACCTTAGTTACCACTCCGGTCGGGTGGTCCCTCGTCGGTGTTGACTGCTGGTGACGGGATCACCAGCAGGCCCTCTTCCTCCATCTGGTCAAGCAGCGCGGCCTCGATCTCGGCGACCACCAGTTCCTCCTCTTCTGGCTCGGCCACCAGGGTCTCAACCATGTGCTCCATCTCTTCTGGCTCAGGGAGGGTATCCTCCTTTTCGCCTACGAAATCCAGAATCTTCTTTTTGGAGGATTCAGTAGCAGGGCTGTCCTCCACCTTCCTCTTTCCCCGGGTTGGAACTGGGGAGACAAGAAGGGGAAAATCCTCCTCGGAATAGATAGCGGCAGGTGGAGGAAAGGTTAATTCCACCGCTACCATGGTCTGGGGAGGGAGAGTGGCTGCCGGGGCAGGGGAAAGGACACCTGCTGAGGAGTAGGGGAAGGAGGAAGAGGAAGTGGAATCCTCAGCAGGGGTGGCCGGGGTGGGGGGGGATTGGACGGGGGTGGCAGGGGGAGGGATCGAGAGAGGGGTGACAGAACTCTTACCCTCCTTTGACTTTTTCTTCTGCTTCGGAGCTCCTGGGACCGTCGCTGGGGCTTTGGCCACCGACTCCTTGACCGCTTTGGCCTTGGTCGTCTCGGCCTTGGCCGCTGGGGCCTTGGTCGTCGCGTCCTTGACCTTCACAGGCCTGGTCGTCGGGGCCTTGTCCTCCGGAGCTGGGGTCGTCGCAACCACCGATGCCCAGGATCTCTCACGCTTGGGGCAATCCTTGTACAGATGAGCCGCCAGCCCACACAGGTTGCAGGACGTCTTCTTCAGGCAGTCCTTCGAGCTGTGTCCCGTCACTCGACAAATCCTGCAGGCATCCTCCTTGCAGTCCTTCATCTCGTGGCCGTTCTTGCCGCATCTCCTGCAGTTCCGCGGCATGTCCGGGTAATAGATGAGGCCGTAGGAGTTGCCAAGGGAGAATGTCGGGGGCAGGTGCCGAAGTCCGTCTGAGTACGCCAGGTCCCTGTGAAGTCTAACAGTCACCGACCACTTACCTGTCCAGAAGCCGAGTCCATTCAGGATGTGAGAGGGTTCCTTCACAACCAAACAGAAGCGTCTCAGGAAGGTACAGATGTCTTGGCCTGGGGTGTGCGGGTTGCGCATGGAGACCGTGATCCTCCTTTCGTCCCTCTGGATAGGGCAGCTACCTGTAAAGGCAGAGAAAGAATTATCCGGTCCTTTTGCGCTTACCATTTCCCAGAACCTCCTGCAGGTGTTCACAGTGGCGAAGGTGACGAAGAAGATCCCCGTCAAGAAGGTCTGGATGCTGAGGGTGTCCGACCTGGAGAAGCCTCGATCCAGCAGCATCTTCTGGCAGAACACGTCCGAGGACATGTCCGGCACCCTCCCATCCACTTCCTTCAGCTTCAGGGCCACCGTCTGCCGCATCCATGGCTCCAGGGCTGGAGCTTCGTGGCGGGGCTTCTGGGGTCCCTTTTGCTGGCCAGTCGTGGAGGCAGAGTCCTTGGGGTCAGAATCGGCTCCTGGCTGGGCCCTCCTGGCTGTCCCCTGCTCCAGGCTCTTCTTTTCGGCCTTCCTCGCAGCGCTTGCCATGGCTTTCCTCCTGCAGTTACTTCTTGGAGCTGGATCTGGAGCTCTTCCCGAAATGGGTGGAGCTATGCAGATTCTTCTCCCGTCGTGTTCTGGACAAATTCCCCGAAAGGTCTTTGTCTCGATGATTTTCTTACTCAAAGATTCCACAGGACAGCCCGATTCTTCTCCGAGTCTTCGTCTTCTTCTGGATTCTTTAGAGCTTCTTCCTCCCACCGATATCCGCCTTCCTTCTCCGATGTCAGCTGGGCTCCGAAGCTCTTCTAATTCCGAGTTCGATCGCTCTCGTCAAGTGTAGATCGTAGCTCTTGTGTTCTTAAAAGAACAGATACTACACTTGATCTTAGCCAAAAGGCCGAGAAGCGATAACCAGAATTGGTTTCCGACTACGGTGCCACCCAAGGATTCTGAAAAGTCCATTTGTGGAGATGGCCACCTGGACTCCCGTTAAGAAGACATGCTGTCAACCTCTAGATCCCTCACATGCCTGCACTTTTCGGCTTGCTGCTGCTGCAATCCACGCGTTTTAGATCTGCATAACTCCACCTCTTTTAGCACAGTACCCTCAACCCCCGGCTGTTCCCACCCGCCTCAACACCGTTGGAAGGGAGGAGAACCAATTAAGGCGGGGGGGGGTGGAACGAGCAGCTGTCTACCCTTAGCAGGAGGGTTGCTGATTAATTACCTCTCCTGCTGCTGCTGCTGCTGGCTGTCCAGCAGCAGACTGAAGGTGGCTGCTGCTGTGCGCAGGTATATAAAGGCTCAGAGCCTATTATGACACGCGCAGCCAGCGTTCCATTGCCACATTCCGTCTACTGCAGGCGGGATACCTGGATTGCTGAATGTCACTGAGAAGCTCACAGAGACCGCCATAAGCAACAGTTTAAAAGAATGCCACAGACTAATCAACCAAACTTTTTGGGTTGGTTTCTCTTTTATAGTCTGCAGGCATTAAATGAAAGAAGTCAGTGTTCCAGCAGAGGGAGGCAACGTTTCAGAAAAGGCATTGTAGCAAACCATAAAAGAAATTTTAAGCGCAGCAGAGTAACCAGCTCACATACCTGTTAGCTCAGGTGAGTTTAAAAGGCTGCTGTTGATAACAAGGGCATTTGCTAAATAGATGGTGTGTGTGCAACAATATACTGAAAGGTCAATTATATTGTGCAGCTTATCTCACCACCCGTAGTTATTTAGGTGAAAGCTCCAAAATGCTTGCCTAATATGTCTGTTTATCCAAAAGGAAGTATAGAGGGAGAGCTAGATAGATAGCATTGCATTACATTACATTACATGGCAATGCAATGCACAGTTGCTGAAGTTGAACCAAAATGAGCTTGTCATCTGGCTTCTGCAACTTTTAACATGAAAAATCCAATGAGGAGAAGAAAAGCAAAGCCAAAGAGTCCATCCCAAAATCCGACAAACAAGCAAAATGAACAAAAAGCATTGAATTCAATTCATTCTGATTTTAGAAACTGCATTAAAGAAGGGGTGCACCGGTCCTGGAGATACTGCAATACCAGGTCAATGCGTGGAGTGGACAGAGGAAGCTCTTTTTCCATCTCCCTGTTCTAAAAATCCATTTAATATATGGTCCCCAGATAGGGGACGTATCAGATATTAAACTGATAAGAACAGATACTACACTTGATCTTAGCCAAAAGGCCGAGAAGCGATAACCAGAATTGGTTTCCGACTACGGTGCCACCCAAGGATTCTGAAAAGTCCATTTGTGGAGATGGCCACCTGGACTCCCGATAAGAAGACATGCTGTCAACCTCTAGATCCCTCACATGCCTGCACTTTTCGGCTTGCTGCTGCTGCAATCCACGCGTTTTAGATCTGCATAACTCCACCTCTTTTAGCACAGTACCCTCAACCCCCGGCTGTTCCCACCCGCCTCAACACCGTTGGAAGGGAGGAGAACCAATTAAGGCGGGGGGTGGGGGGGGGGTGGAACGAGCAGCTGTCTACCCTTAGCAGGAGGGTTGCTGATTAATTACCTCTCCTGCTGCTGCTGCTGCTGGCTGTCCAGCAGCAGACTGAAGGTGGCTGCTGCTGTGCGCAGGTATATAAAGGCTCAGAGCCTATTATGACACGCGCAGCCAGCGTTCCATTGCCACATTCCGTCTACTGCAGGCGGGATACCTGGATGGCTGAATGTCACTGAGAAGCTCACAGAGACCGCCATAAGCAACAGTTTAAAAGAATGCCACAGACTAATCAACCAAACTTTTTGGGTTGGTTTCTCTTTTATAGTCTGCAGGCATTAAATGAAAGAAGTCAGTGTTCCAGCAGAGGGAGACAACGTTTCAGAAAAGGCATTGTAGCAAACCAAAAAAGAAATTTTAAGCGCAGCAGAGTAACCAGCTCACATACCTGTTAGCTCAGGTGAGTTTAAAAGGCTGCTGTTGATAACAAGGGCATTTGCTAAATAGATGGTGTGTGTGCAACAATATACTGAAAGGTCAATTATATTGTGCAGCTTATCTCACCACCTGTAGTTATTTAGGTGAAAGCTCCAAAATGCTTGCCTAATATGTCTGTTTATCCAAAAGGAAGTATAGAGGGAGAGCTAGATAGATAGCATTGCATTACATTACATTACATGGCAATGCAATGCACAGTTGCTGAAGTTGAACCAAAATGAGCTTGTCATCTGGCTTCTGCAACTTTTAACATGAAAAATCCAATGAGGAGAAGAAAAGCAAAGCCAAAGAGTCCATCCCAAAATCCGACAAACAAGCAAAATGAACAAAAAGCATTGAATTCAATTCTTTCTGATTTTAGAAACTGCATTAAAGAAGGGGTGCACCGGTCCTGGAGATACTGCAATACAGGTCAATGCGTGGAGTGGACAGAGCAAGCTCTTTTTCCATCTCCCTGTTCTAAAAATCCATTTAATATATGGTCCCCAGATAGGGGACGTATCAGATATTAAACTGATAAGAACAGATACTACACTTGATCTTAGCCAAAAGGCCGAGAAGCGATAACCAGAATTGGTTTCCGACTACGGTGCCACCCAAGGATTCTGAAAAGTCCATTTGTGGAGATGGCCACCTGGACTCCCGTTAAGAAGACATGCTGTCAACCTCTAGATCCCTCACATGCCTGCACTTTTCGGCTTGCTGCTGCTGCAATCCACGCGTTTTAGATCTGCATAACTCCACCTCTTTTAGCACAGTACCCTCAACCCCCGGCTGTTCCCACCCGCCTCAACACCGTTGGAAGGGAGGAGAACCAATTGAGGCGGGGGGGGGTGAAACGAGCAGCTGTCTACCCTTAGCAGGAGGGTTGCTGATTAATTACCTCTCCTGCTGCTGCTGCTGCTGGCTGTCCAGCAGCAGACTGAAGGTGGCTGCTGCTGTGCGCAGGTATATAAAGGCTCAGAGCCTATTATGACACGCGCAGCCAGCGTTCCATTGCCACATTCCGTCTACTGCAGGCGGGATACCTGGATGGCTGAATGTCACTGAGAAGCTCACAGAGACCGCCATAAGCAACAGTTTAAAAGAATGCCACAGACTAATCAACCAAACTTTTTGGGTTGGTTTCTCTTTTATAGTCTGCAGGCATTAAATGAAAGAAGTCAGTGTTCCAGCAGAGGGAGACAACGTTTCAGAAAAGGCATTGTAGCAAACCAAAAAAGAAATTTTAAGCGCAGCAGAGTAACCAGCTCACATACCTGTTAGCTCAGGTGAGTTTAAAAGGCTGCTGTTGATAACAAGGGCATTTGCTAAATAGATGGTGTGTGTGCAACAATATACTGAAAGGTCAATTATATTGTGCAGCTTATCTCACCACCTGTAGTTATTTAGGTGAAAGCTCCAAAATGCTTGCCTAATATGTCTGTTTATCCAAAAGGAAGTATAGAGGGAGAGCTAGATAGATAGCATTGCATTACATTACATTACATGGCAATGCAATGCACAGTTGCTGAAGTTGAACCAAAATGAGCTTGTCATCTGGCTTCTGCAACTTTTAACATGAAAAATCCAATGAGGAGAAGAAAAGCAAAGCCAAAGAGTCCATCCCAAAATCCGACAAACAAGCAAAATGAACAAAAAGCATTGAATTCAATTCTTTCTGATTTTAGAAACTGCATTAAAGAAGGGGTGCACCGGTCCTGGAGATACTGCAATACAGGTCAATGCGTGGAGTGGACAGAGCAAGCTCTTTTTCCATCTCCCTGTTCTAAAAATCCATTTAATATATGGTCCCCAGATAGGGGACGTATCAGATATTAAACTGATAAGAACAGATACTACACTTGATCTTAGCCAAAAGGCCGAGAAGCGATAACCAGAATTGGTTTCCGACTACGGTGCCACCCAAGGATTCTGAAAAGTCCATTTGTGGAGATGGCCACCTGGACTCCCGTTAAGAAGACATGCTGTCAACCTCTAGATCCCTCACATGCCTGCACTTTTCGGCTTGCTGCTGCTGCAATCCACGCGTTTTAGATCTGCATAACTCCACCTCTTTTAGCACAGTACCCTCAACCCCGGCTGTTCCCACCCGCCTCAACACCGTTGGAAGGGAGGAGAACCAATTAAGGCGGGGGGGGGGTGAAACGAGCAGCTGTCTACCCTTAGCAGGAGGGTTGCTGATTAATTACCTCTCCTGCTGCTGCTGCTGCTGGCTGTCCAGCAGCAGACTGAAGGTGGCTGCTGCTGTGCGCAGGTATATAAAGGCTCAGAGCCTATTATGACACGCGCAGCCAGCGTTCCATTGCCACATTCCGTCTACTGCAGGCGGGATACCTGGATGGCTGAATGTCACTGAGAAGCTCACAGAGACCGCCATAAGCAACAGTTTAAAAGAATGCCACAGACTAATCAACCAAACTTTTTGGGTTGGTTTCTCTTTTATAGTCTGCAGGCATTAAATGAAAGAAGTCAGTGTTCCAGCAGAGGGAGACAACGTTTCAGAAAAGGCATTGTAGCAAACCAAAAAAGAAATTTTAAGCGCAGCAGAGTAACCAGCTCACATACCTGTTAGCTCAGGTGAGTTTAAAAGGCTGCTGTTGATAACAAGGGCATTTGCTAAATAGATGGTGTGTGTGCAACAATATACTGAAAGGTCAATTATATTGTGCAGCTTATCTCACCACCTGTAGTTATTTAGGTGAAAGCTCCAAAATGCTTGCCTAATATGTCTGTTTATCCAAAAGGAAGTATAGAGGGAGAGCTAGATAGATAGCATTGCATTACATTACATTACATGGCAATGCAATGCACAGTTGCTGAAGTTGAACCAAAATGAGCTTGTCATCTGGCTTCTGCAACTTTTAACATGAAAAATCCAATGAGGAGAAGAAAAGCAAAGCCAAAGAGTCCATCCCAAAATCCGACAAACAAGCAAAATGAACAAAAAGCATTGAATTCAATTCTTTCTGATTTTAGAAACTGCATTAAAGAAGGGGTGCACCGGTCCTGGAGATACTGCAATACCAGGTCAATGCGTGGAGTGGACAGAGCAAGCTCTTTTTCCATCTCCCTGTTCTAAAAATCCATTTAATATATGGTCCCCAGATAGGGGACGTATCAGATATTAAACTGATAAGAACAGATACTACACTTGATCTTAGCCAAAAGGCCGAGAAGCGATAACCAGAATTGGTTTCCGACTACGGTGCCACCCAAGGATTCTGAAAAGTCCATTTGTGGAGATGGCCACCTGGACTCCCGTTAAGAAGACATGCTGTCAACCTCTAGATCCCTCACATGCCTGCACTTTTCGGCTTGCTGCTGCTGCAATCCACGCGTTTTAGATCTGCATAACTCCACCTCTTTTAGCACAGTACCCTCAACCCCCGGCTGTTCCCACCCGCCTCAACACCGTTGGAAGGGAGGAGAACCAATTAAGGCGGGGGGGGGGGTGGAACGAGCAGCTGTCTACCCTTAGCAGGAGGGTTGCTGATTAATTACCTCTCCTGCTGCTGCTGCTGCTGGCTGTCCAGCAGCAGACTGAAGGTGGCTGCTGCTGTGCGCAGGTATATAAAGGCTCAGAGCCTATTATGACACGCGCAGCCAGCGTTCCATTGCCACATTCCGTCTACTGCAGGCGGGATACCTGGATGGCTGAATGTCACTGAGAAGCTCACAGAGACCGCCATAAGCAACAGTTTAAAAGAATGCCACAGACTAATCAACCAAACTTTTTGGGTTGGTTTCTCTTTTATAGTCTGCAGGCATTAAATGAAAGAAGTCAGTGTTCCAGCAGAGGGAGACAACGTTTCAGAAAAGGCATTGTAGCAAACCAAAAAAGAAATTTTAAGCGCAGCAGAGTAACCAGCTCACATACCTGTTAGCTCAGGTGAGTTTAAAAGGCTGCTGTTGATAACAAGGGCATTTGCTAAATAGATGGTGTGTGTGCAACAATATACTGAAAGGTCAATTATATTGTGCAGCTTATCTCACCACCTGTAGTTATTTAGGTGAAAGCTCCAAAATGCTTGCCTAATATGTCTGTTTTTCCAAAAGGAAGTATAGAGGGAGAGCTAGATAGATAGCATTGCATTACATTACATTACATGGCAATGCAATGCACAGTTGCTGAAGTTGAACCAAAATGAGCTTGTCATCTGGCTTCTGCAACTTTTAACATGAAAAATCCAATGAGGAGAAGAAAAGCAAAGCCAAAGAGTCCATCCCAAAATCCGACAAACAAGCAAAATGAACAAAAAGCATTGAATTCAATTCTTTCTGATTTTAGAAACTGCATTAAAGAAGGGGTGCACCGGTCCTGGAGATACTGCAATACCAGGTCAATGCGTGGAGTGGACAGAGCAAGCTCTTTTTCCATCTCCCTGTTCTAAAAATCCATTTAATATATGGTCCCCAGATAGGGGACGTATCAGATATTAAACTGATAAGAACAGATACTTCACTTGATCTTAGCCAAAAGGCCGAGAAGCGATAACCAGAATTGGTTTCCGACTACGGTGCCACCCAAGGATTCTGAAAAGTCCATTTGTGGAGATGGCCACCTGGACTCCCGTTAAGAAGACATGCTGTCAACCTCTAGATCCCTCACATGCCTGCACTTTTCGGCTTGCTGCTGCTGCAATCCACGCGTTTTAGATCTGCATAACTCCACCTCTTTTAGCACAGTACCCTCAACCCCCGGCTGTTCCCACCCGCCTCAACACCGTTGGAAGGGAGGAGAACCAATTAAGGCGGGGGGGGGTGGAACGAGCAGCTGTCTACCCTTAGCAGGAGGGTTGCTGATTAATTACCTCTCCTGCTGCTGCTGCTGCTGGCTGTCCAGCAGCAGACTGAAGGTGGCTGCTGCTGTGCGCAGGTATATAAAGGCTCAGAGCCTATTATGACACGCGCAGCCAGCGTTCCATTGCCACATTCCGTCTACTGCAGGCGGGATACCTGGATGGCTGAATGTCACTGAGAAGCTCACAGAGACCGCCATAAGCAACAGTTTAAAAGAATGCCACAGACTAATCAACCAAACTTTTTGGGTTGGTTTCTCTTTTATAGTCTGCAGGCATTAAATGAAAGAAGTCAGTGTTCCAGCAGAGGGAGACAACGTTTCAGAAAAGGCATTGTAGCAAACCAAAAAAGAAATTTTAAGCGCAGCAGAGTAACCAGCTCACATACCTGTTAGCTCAGGTGAGTTTAAAAGGCTGCTGTTGATAACAAGGGCATTTGCTAAATAGATGGTGTGTGTGCAACAATATACTGAAAGGTCAATTATATTGTGCAGCTTATCTCACCACCTGTAGTTATTTAGGTGAAAGCTCCAAAATGCTTGCCTAATATGTCTGTTTATCCAAAAGGAAGTATAGAGGGAGAGCTAGATAGATAGCATTGCATTACATTACATTACATGGCAATGCAATGCACAGTTGCTGAAGTTGAACCAAAATGAGCTTGTCATCTGTCTTCTGCAACTTTTAACATGAAAAATCCAATGAGGAGAAGAAAAGCAAAGCCAAAGAGTCCATCCCAAAATCCGACAAACAAGCAAAATGAACAAAAAGCATTGAATTCAATTCTTTCTGATTTTAGAAACTGCATTAAAGAAGGGGTGCACCGGTCCTGGAGATACTGCAATACCAGGTCAATGCGTGGAGTGGACAGAGCAAGCTCTTTTTCCATCTCCCTGTTCTAAAAATCCATTTAATATATGGTCCCCAGATAGGGGACGTATCAGATATTAAACTGATAAGAACAGATACTACACTTGATCTTAGCCAAAAGGCCGAGAAGCGATAACCAGAATTGGTTTCCGACTACGGTGCCACCCAAGGATTCTGAAAAGTCCATTTGTGGAGATGGCCACCTGGACTCCCGTTAAGAAGACATGCTGTCAACCTCTAGATCCCTCACATGCCTGCACTTTTCGGCTTGCTGCTGCTGCAATCCACGCGTTTTAGATCTGCATAACTCCACCTCTTTTAGCACAGTACCCTCAACCCCCGGCTGTTCCCACCTGCCTCAACACCGTTGGAAGGGAGGAGAACCAATTAAGGCGGGGGGGGGGTGGAACGAGCAGCTGTCTACCCTTAGCAGGAGGGTTGCTGATTAATTACCTCTCCTGCTGCTGCTGCTGCTGGCTGTCCAGCAGCAGACTGAAGGTGGCTGCTGCTGTGCGCAGGTATATAAAGGCTCAGTGCCTATTATGACACGCGCAGCCAGCGTTCCATTGCCACATTCCGTCTACTGCAGGCGGGATACCTGGATGGCTGAATGTCACTGAGAAGCTCACAGAGACCGCCATAAGCAACAGTTTAAAAGAATGCCACAGACTAATCAACCAAACTTTTTGGGTTGGTTTCTCTTTTATAGTCTGCAGGCATTAAATGAAAGAAGTCAGTGTTCCAGCAGAGGGAGACAACGTTTCAGAAAAGGCATTGTAGCAAACCAAAAAAGAAATTTTAAGCGCAGCAGAGTAACCAGCTCACATACCTGTTAGCTCAGGTGAGTTTAAAAGGCTGCTGTTGATAACAAGGGCATTTGCTAAATAGATGGTGTGTGTGCAACAATATACTGAAAGGTCAATTATATTGTGCAGCTTATCTCACCACCTGTAGTTATTTAGGTGAAAGCTCCAAAATGCTTGCCTAATATGTCTGTTTATCCAAAAGGAAGTATAGAGGGAGAGCTAGATAGATAGCATTGCATTACATTACATTACATGGCAATGCAATGCACAGTTGCTGAAGTTGAACCAAAATGAGCTTGTCATCTGGCTTCTGCAACTTTTAACATGAAAAATCCAATGAGGAGAAGAAAAGCAAAGCCAAAGAGTCCATCCCAAAATCCGACAAACAAGCAAAATGAACAAAAAGCATTGAATTCAATTCTTTCTGATTTTAGAAACTGCATTAAAGAAGGGGTGCACCGGTCCTGGAGATACTGCAATACCAGGTCAATGCGTGGAGTGGACAGAGCAAGCTCTTTTTCCATCTCCCTGTTCTAAAAATTCATTTAATATATGGTCCCCAGATAGGGGACGTATCAGATATTAAACTGATAAGAACAGATACTACACTTGATCTTAGCCAAAAGGCCGAGAAGCGATAACCAGAATTGGTTTCCGACTACGGTGCCACCCAAGGATTCTGAAAAGTCCATTTGTGGAGATGGCCACCTGGACTCCCGTTAAGAAGACATGCTGTCAACCTCTAGATCCCTCACATGCCTGCACTTTTCGGCTTGCTGCTGCTGCAATCCACGCGTTTTAGATCTGCATAACTCCACCTCTTTTTGCACAGTACCCTCAACCCCCGGCTGTTCCCACCCGCCTCAACACCGTTGGAAGGGAGGAGAACCAATTAAGGCGGGGGGGGGTGGAACGAGCAGCTGTCTACCCTTAGCAGGAGGGTTGCTGATTAATTACCTCTCCTGCTGCTGCTGCTGCTGGCTGTCCAGCAGCAGACTGAAGGTGGCTGCTGCTGTGCGCAGGTATATAAAGGCTCAGAGCCTATTATGACACGCGCAGCCAGCGTTCCATTGCCACATTCCGTCTACTGCAGGCGGGATACCTGGATGGCTGAATGTCACTGAGAAGCTCACAGAGACCGCCATAAGCAACAGTTTAAAAGAATGCCACAGACTAATCAACCAAACTTTTTGGGTTGGTTTCTCTTTTATAGTCTGCAGGCATTAAATGAAAGAAGTCAGTGTTCCAGCAGAGGGAGACAACGTTTCAGAAAAGGCATTGTAGCAAACCAAAAAAGAAATTTTAAGCGCAGCAGAGTAACCAGCTCACATACCTGTTAGCTCAGGTGAGTTTAAAAGGCTGCTGTTGATAACAAGGGCATTTGCTAAATAGATGGTGTGTGTGCAACAATATACTGAAAGGTCAATTATATTGTGCAGCTTATCTCACCACCTGTAGTTATTTAGGTGAAAGCTCCAAAATGCTTGCCTAATATGTCTGTTTATCCAAAAGGAAGTATAGAGGGAGAGCTAGATAGATAGCATTGCATTACATTACGTTACATGGCAATGCAATGCACAGTTGCTGAAGTTGAACCAAAATGAGCTTGTCATCTGGCTTCTGCAACTTTTAACATGAAAAATCCAATGAGGAGAAGAAAAGCAAAGCCAAAGAGTCCATCCCAAAATCCGACAAACAAGCAAAATGAACAAAAAGCATTGAATTCAATTCTTTCTGATTTTAGAAACTGCATTAAAGAAGGGGTGCACCGGTCCTGGAGATACTGCAATACCAGGTCAATGCGTGGAGTGGACAGAGCAAGCTCTTTTTCCATCTCCCTGTTCTAAAAATCCATTTAATATATGGTCCCCAGATAGGGGACGTATCAGATATTAAACTGATAAGAACAGATACTACACTTGATCTTAGCCAAAAGGCCGAGAAGCGATAACCAGAATTGGTTTCCGACTACGGTGCCACCCAAGGATTCTGAAAAGTCCATTTGTGGAGATGGCCACCTGGACTCCCGTTAAGAAGACATGCTGTCAACCTCTAGATCCCTCACATGCCTGCACTTTTCGGCTTGCTGCTGCTGCAATCCACGCGTTTTAGATCTGCATAACTCCACCTCTTTTAGCACAGTACCCTCAACCCCCGGCTGTTCCCACCCGCCTCAACACCGTTGGAAGGGAGGAGAACCAATTAAGGCGGGGGGGGGGTGGAACGAGCAGCTGTCTATGTGACACCCCAGGGGTCTGGTTGCCACAGTAACGTAATGTTATGTCTGAGAGCAGGTGGGAGGTCCTTTAGTCAGGGATCCTGTGCATGCCACACCTCCTGCCCTGTCTTGGGAGGGGAAGAACTTCCCCTATAAAAACCTGGGGCTGAGGCAGGGTGAGTGAGTAGAAGAAGAGAAGAAGTAGAGACAGCATAGGAAGAAACAGCAGTTACAAGGAGTCAGGGGCTGGCGGCTGCAGAGTTCGCCCTGACTAAGAAGGCTTTTTACCGGACCCGGAGTCCGAGGCTGTGGGGACTAATTCCTACCCAGCAGCAGAATCCGTCAGGCAGGGGATTTCAGGTCCTCTGGCCCAGAAGCCCGAAGGCACGGTCACACGCGTGGGACCAGCACCGCCATCGTGGAGCGGAAGCCATTAGAAGGCCCCGAGTCACCGGCCATACGGGTGAGCACCACACGGTACACTCAGGGACGTGGGCTACTTACATCAGCTCCTAGCAAGGTAGCCAGAAGAGTACAGTCAGTTTGGGAGGCCTACAACTACGCCTGGCCAGGGGAGATCCCATCTGCTCAAGGACTGACCAGGCCCCATCCGCTAGCAAGTACTCCAGGAGGGTCTTTTGTTGTTACCAGTAAAGACCCTGAACTACACCGTACCGTCTCTGAGTGGCTCCTGCTACCCCCATCATCCACGTCGGCTGCCCTGAGGCCATACCCCTCCCATTGGGGGTTATACTATCACGCTGCACAATCCCACCATCGGCCTCAGCGGTCTGCCCTGCAGCAGCAGCCCCCTGGCTGCACTCAACGGGTGGCGTAGTCATCAACCATTTACTACTAATGGACTGCCGTCTAGTTTGACTCCCTGGGCACGGACCGGGTCACCGCCACGAGACTACAACCCTCCACAGATCCGGCTCCGGGTAAGCTCCCGCATGCGCAGCGCAGCGCGACACAGGCCCAGGGGCGCGTCAACTTTGGCGTAGTCGGCAGGATTTCGTGCCCGCAACCACCGGGTACTGCGTGCCTGAAAAAGAGACTTTTCAAACTTACCAGTGGTGAAGATTCCCGCCATCCGGCGCCATCTTCAGCCTTCTTCCCGCCATCGGTGAAGTTTCCCGCCATCCGGCGCCATCTTCGGCCTTCTTCCCGCCATCCGTGGAGTTTTCCCGCCGTTGGACGCCATCTTGAGGACGCCGCGCGGGAAGAAGAGGGGCGTGGACTCCGAAAGCGCGCGAGAACTGAAGCCCCGCCTCACGTCCGGACGTTGCGTAAGGTCCTGAAAGGAGCCCAGCAGACGCCGACGTCACAGGAGCGCGACGGAAGGTCCTCAACCCTGACGATCCACTGCGGAGCCGCGGCCTACGGAAGAGGATCATCGCAAGGTAGGCCACGGTCCACTATGGGGGAGGAAGATGTCGGATACGGAGGAGAGCTTCACTACCTCGACCCCCGCCAGCGCCACCGCTGCTGCAGTTATGCCCTTCACCATGCCATATATCCCGGGAGCAGCTTGGCTACCCCAGTACTCAGGGGAGTCACATACCCTGCATGACTTTAGAGAAAAGCTGGATAGCCTCTTCCAGGTGTACCCCCTCACAGAAGAGCAAAAAGTGAGCATCCTGGTGGCCCAACTAACCGGGGCAGCCAAAAGAGAAGTAAAATCTTGGCCACCTGGGAGGAGGACTGTCGCAGAGATACTAACCCGGCTGAGGGACACCTTCGATACCCGCACCTCAGCCGAGATCAAGCTTAGATTCTACGGGTGCAAGCAGCGAGCGCATGAGAGTATAAGGGACTATGCACTAAACCTACAAGAGGCCCTGAGGGCCATAAAGCAGACCGACCCTGATGGGGTGGGAAACGAGGACAGGCTGTTGACTGAACAATTTATAGAGGGTTTATATTGCAATGCCCACCGAACCCAGTTGCGGGCAATGGCCTTACAGGATCCCCATCTGGACTTTGCACAGTTCAAGGATAGAGCTATCCGGGTGCTCCGAGAACCAGCACCGGGTGGCGTTGTGACCCACAGGCGCCCAGCTATCACTTACCACCAGGAGGCGGCGCCCTTGTCGGCAGGGCCTGTGGGAGCTCATGCGCAGGCTTTGGACAATGACCCGGCTCCAGACCTACACCATCAGATCCAAGAGCTAGTTAAGAGCGTTGCTGCGCTAACCCGAACTGTGCAGTCTTTACAGGTTTCCACCCCAGGGAAGATCCAGCTGGCATCCGGACCGGAGGACATCCCGTGGCGTCGACCAAGGAGGACCCCACTGGCCAGAGGAAGACCCAGTGACCGATACAGCGAGGACGGACGACCCATCTGCCGCCGCTGCAATCAACCCGGACATATGGAAAGGTACTGTTCTTTAAACGGGCACAACCTGGGGTAGAGGGCCAACCCCCAGGAAAAAGATCACCAGGCCCATCGAACTGGCGCGACAGATATGTGGGAGGACGTCCAGTCTTGCCTGTGGTACTGGATGGCATTCCCATGAGTGCCCTACTGGATACCGGGTCACAGGTCACCACCATCCCGTACGTGCTCTTCAAGCAGTACTGGAATGACTCGGATATTACCCGCTACCCTGACGACGACTTGAGTATCATCGCCAGCAATGGCCAGCCCGTGCCACAGATCGGATTTAAAGAGGTGACCCTCAAAATCGGTAGAGTCGAACTGGCCGCACAGGGACTGATCATTGTAGATATTGATAAACATGAGAGTCACCCAAAAATAACTCTAGGAACTAACGTAATTGAAAATTGTCTTGCAGAGGTGATTTTCCTTTTACAGCAGGTTGCCAAGAACGCCAGCTCCGGCGAGCAGCGGGTGCTCCAGAAAGAGATCCGGGCACTGATGCAACGGCAACAAGTGGAACTCTCCGGCGGTGAGATTGGTAGCGTAAGAATGTGTGACCCTTTTCCTATTGCCATGCCCCCAAAAAGTGAAATGATGATTTGGTGCCGGGCAGCTATTGGTCTGAGAGGTAGAGATTACCAGGCAATGGTAGAACCAGTTTACTCAGACAGTAGGCCCACCATTTTGACAGCACGGGGGGTGGTCAATGTACGCCATGGGAGGGTGCCCGTTCGCATAATAAATATCGGGGAGAGGGAAGTGTACCTGCCCCGGTATGCCACGCTAGCCAAATTATATACCACTAATCAAAATTCTATACAATCTGTGGAACCCTTGCCTCCATCTCACCCGGAGGAAGGTAACGGCTCTAAGAAAGACATGGAGGACTGGTGTCAGCAACTACATCTGGGTACTGACTCCACTCCCTCACATCAGAAACAAGGAGTCTATCGGGTGGTTCAAGAGTATGAGAGAGTGTTTAGTAAACACCCGTTAGACTTCGGGCGAGTCAAGGGGGTAGAACACCGCATCCCCACGGGAGATCATCCTCCCATAAAAGAGAGGTATCGACCCGTACCCCCTGCACATTACCAACACGCCAAGGGGATGCTTAGAGACATGAAGGAGGCTGGGGTAATCCGGGATAGCTGTAGCCCCTGGGCAGCCCCACTAGTTTTAGTCAAAAAGAAAGACAACACCATGAGGATGTGTGTAGATTACCGGAAAATCAACCGTATCACACACAAGGATGCGTACCCCTTACCAAGGATAGAGGAGTCATTGGCTGCTTTAAGATCTGCTAACTTCTTCTCTACCTTGGATCTCACTAGCGGGTACTGGCAGGTTCCTGTAGCAGAGGCGGACCGGGAGAAGACCGCATTCACCACCCCGATGGGACTTAGCAAGTTCACCTGCATGCCGTTCGGACTCTGCAACGCCCCAGGAACCTTCCAACGATTAATGGAGTGCTGTCTGGGCCACAGAAACTTCGAGACGGTCCTGTTGTACCTGGACGATGTCATCGTATACTCCAAAACTTATGAGGACCACCTGAAACACCTGGCGGAGGTGTTCGAAGCTCTGGCGAGTTACGGCCTAAAGGTGAAACCCTCCAAGTGTCACCTCCTGAAACCAAAGGTGCAATACCTGGGACACGTGGTGAGCGCTGACGGAGTGGCTCCCGACCCCGATAAGATCACCGCAATTAAGGGATGGCCAAGCCCCTCCAGCGTAAAAGAAGTGCGGCAGTTCCTAGGGTTGGTAGGCTACTACCGAAGGTTTTTTCCCGGTTTCACCAAAAAGGCAGCGCCTATGCAGGACCTCCTGATAGGCCAGTCCCGGAAGGCCAAGAACCAGAAGCCGCCCTTCAAATGGGAAGAGCTAGAAGAAGAGTCCTTCCGCCAGCTGAAGATGGCCCTCACGGGGGATGAAATCTTGGCGTACCCGGACTATAGCCAGCCCTTCATCCTCTACACCGACGCCAGTAACATCGGGCTAGGAGCCGTACTGTCCCAGATTCAGCAGGGGAGAGAACGAGTAATCTCCTATGCCAGCCGAAAACTGCGACCCACCGAAAGGAACCCCGAGAATTACAGCTCATTTAAGCTAGAGTTCCTGGCCGTGGTATGGGCAGTCACCGAGCGCTTTAGGCATTACCTCGCTTCTTCCCGGTTCACCGTATACACGGATAACAACCCGTTGACACACCTGGACACGGCAAGACTCGGTGCCCTGGAGCAGAGGTGGATGGCCCGTCTGTCCAACTACGAGTTCACAATCAAATACCGGGCAGGACGCTCCAATACTAACGCGGACGCCCTGTCCAGGATGCCCAACCTGCCGGACGAAGGAGAAGATCCGGAGGGACTGGAAGAAGTTGAACTCCCTGCGTTCCACCGTCATGGGACTATCCAGTATTCCCACCGGGTAAGGGGTAAGCAGGCTGCTACGTTGAACCCCTTACCCCACTACAACTGGGCGGAAACGCAAGACAGCGACCCTGCCGTCCGACTGGTGAAGGAGATGCTGACTCGGCCGGAGGCTCGCCTTGAACCAGACGCTCCGGAGGAAGCCAAACAACTATGGGCGGAGAAGAGTCGACTATTCCTTTACAAGGGGAAGTTGTGCCGCAGAATGGTCAACTCCCGGACGCATGAACTACTCTGGCAAGTAGTGGTGCCCCGAAGAGACGCAGCCATGGTGATGGAGGCATACCACGACGGAGCTGGACACTTCGGGTGGAAAAAGCTGGAGTTCCTGCTGCGCGAGCGGTTCCACTGGGTAGGCATGAGGGGAACCATCGAGAAGTGGTGCAGAGACTGTGGCCCGTGCAATCTGAGAAGGAAGGACCGGGCCAGCCAGAAGACTCCCCTGCAGTCCATCGTCACCCGGCAACCGTTGGAACTGGTAGCCTTGGATCATGTAAAACTGACCCCAAGCAGAAGTGGCTACGTCTACGCGTTAACCATCGTGGATCATTACTCCCGGTTCTTGGTTGTCGTCCCCGTCAAGGACTTAACGGCTCAAACAGCAGCTAGAGCCTTCCAGCAGCACTTCTGCCGTCCACACGGGTACCCGGACCAAGTGCTGACGGACCAGGGAACTGCCTTTGAAGCGGAGGTCTTCCAGGAATTCTGCAATCTGTATGGCTGCCGGAAGATAAGGACGACACCCTACCATCCGCAAACTAATGGACTTTGTGAAAAAATGAACCAGGTGGTAATGGATCTTCTAAAAACATTGCCCCTGGAAGAACGCAGTCTGTGGCCTGAGAAGTTGCCCGATCTGGTGGACCTATACAACCACATCCCGGTAGGTTCCACCAACTGTACCCCGGCTTACCTAATGAGGGCAAGACCTGGTAAGTTACCTGTTGACCTGGAAATGGGAGTCCTGACACCCGAGGACACTTCACCAGAAACAGACTGGGACACAGAGAGGCAGCAGCAGTACCGGAGAGTACAGGAGAGCGTGGAGCGAAGTCTCTGTCAGGCTAGGGAAAAACAAGAGAAGACATACAACCAGTATGCTCCCGCTGTTCCCCTGGTACCCGGAGAGCAGGTCTTGAAGAGGAAGAGACGGCTCCACAAGTTGGACGACCAGTGGGAGAAGGACCCGTACACCGTACTGCCCTCAAGCCACGAAAACCCGAAGGTCTGTACCATCAGTAAAGACGGAGGGGAAACCACAGCCATTGTATCCCGGGACCACCTGAAGAAGTGTCCCGAACAACTGAGGAACCCTGAAGAGGAACAAGAAGACCATCGACCCCTGGAAGAAAGGGAAGATATGGTTAGTACCGTGCTCGGGGACTTCCCTCGGTCTTGGAATCAAGTCAATGGTGCAGTTGTGGTACCCGTACTCACCTTCCTCCAACCATCATCCCAAGAACCTACGGAGCAACGGGTAGAGCTGGAAGAACAGCCGGTCCGGGAGGCAGAAGACTCCACACTAGCAGAACAGGAGAATCAACCCTCTGCTTATAGTGAGCCTGCCGTACCCCTAGTGAGACAAAGAGCCGGTAGACAGCTGCCCAGTTTACCCTTGACAGCTCCTACACCCTGTAGTTCAGGGCCAGACAGTCAGCTCCGTAGGTCCACTAGGGCCACTAGAGGCCAGTTACCCGCACGTTGGAGGATCTAAATGTTTAAGCTATTTTATAATGTTTACCTGTCTATAGTTGCTTGTGTGTAATTTTGTATTTCTAGTTGTTTTTAGGAATCCTTGGTGGATTTACCGGGAATCCTTGTATATAGTTGGAGCGTAACCCAGGATGGACTAAAGACTGTCAAGGACTCGGGGTAGAACAGACCCCTACCTGGTTACGTCTCCCTGTGTTGGTGAAATGGACACCTTGCTTTCTTCAGAGACTGCACCCGGTTGCGGACACGCCGTAACCATCTTTATATGTTTTCTTATTGTATTATTAATGTTTTGCCTTGTTATGTTTTCTAAATGTGTTTAGTCCCGGAGTACTAAATTTTACTAGGGGGGAATGTGACACCCCAGGGGTCTGGTTGCCACAGTAACGTAATGTTATGTCTGAGAGCAGGTGGGAGGTCCTTTAGTCAGGGATCCTGTGCATGCCACACCTCCTGCCCAGTCTTGGGAGGGGAAGAACTTCCCCTATAAAAACCTGGGGCTGAGGCAGGGTGAGTGAGTAGAAGAAGAGAAGAAGTAGAGACAGCATAGGAAGAAACAGCAGTTACAAGGAGTCAGGGGCTGGCAGCTGCAGAGTTCGCCCTGACTAAGAAGGCTTTTTACCGGACCCGGAGTCCGAGGCTGTGGGGACTAATTCCTACCCAGCAGCAGAATCCGTCAGGCAGGGGATTTCAGGTCCTCTGGCCCAGAAGCCCGAAGGCACGGTCATACGCGTGGGACCAGCACCGCCATCGTGGAGCGGAAGCCATTAGAAGGCCCCGAGTCACCGGCCATACGGGTGAGCACCACATGGTACACTCAGGGACGTGGGCTACTTACATCAGCTCCTAGCAAGGTAGCCAGAAGAGTACAGTCAGTTTGGGAGGCCTACAACTACGCCTGGCCAGGGGAGATCCCATCTGCTCAAGGACTGACCAGGCCCCATCCGCTAGCAAGTACTCCGGGAGGGTCTTTTGTTGTTACCAGTAAAGACCCTGAACTACACCGTACCGTCTCTGAGTGGTTCCTGCTACCCCCATCATCCACGTCGGCTGCCCTGAGGCCATACCCCTCCCGTTGGGGGTTATACTATCACGCTGCACAATCCCACCATCGGCCTCAGCGGTCTGCCCTGCAGCAGCAGCCCCCTGGCTGCACTCAACGGGTGGCGTAGTCATCAACCATTTACTACTAATGGACTGCCGTCTAGTTTGACTCCCTGGGCACGGACCGGGTCACCGCCACGAGACTACAACCCTCCACAGATCCGGCTCCGGGTAAGCTCCCGCATGCGCAGCGCAGCGCGACACAGGCCCAGGGGCGCGTCATCTACCCTTAGCAGGAGGGTTGCTGATTAATTACCTCTCCTGCTGCTGCTGCTGCTGGCTGTCCAGCAGCAGACTGAAGGTGGCTGCTGCTGTGCGCAGGTATATAAAGGCTCAGAGCCTATTATGACATGCGCAGCCAGCGTTCCATTGCCATATTCCGTCTACTGCAGGCGGGATACCTGGATGGCTGAATGTCACTGAGAAGCTCACAGAGACCGCCATAAGCAACAGTTTAAAAGAATGCCACAGACTAATCAACCAAACTTTTTGGGTTGGTTTCTCTTTTATAGTCTGCAGGCATTAAATGAAAGAAGTCAGTGTTCCAGCAGAGGGAGACAACGTTTCAGAAAAGGCATTGTAGCAAACCAAAAAAGAAATTTTAAGCGCAGCAGAGTAACCAGCTCACATACCTGTTAGCTCAGGTGAGTTTAAAAGGCTGCTGTTGATAACAAGGGCATTTGCTAAATAGATGGTGTGTGTGCAACAATATACTGAAAGGTCAATTATATTGTGCAGCTTATCTCACCACCTGTAGTTATTTAGGTGAAAGCTCCAAAATGCTTGCCTAATATGTCTGTTTATCCAAAAGGAAGTATAGAGGGAGAGCTAGATAGATAGCATTGCATTACATTACATTACATGGCAATGCAATGCACAGTTGCTGAAGTTGAACCAAAATGAGCTTGTCATCTGGCTTCTGCAACTTTTAACATGAAAAATCCAATGAGGAGAAGAAAAGCAAAGCCAAAGAGTCCATCCCAAAATCCGACAAACAAGCAAAATGAACAAAAAGCATTGAATTCAATTCTTTCTGATTTTAGAAACTGCATTAAAGAAGGGGTGCACCGGTCCTGGAGATACTGCAATACCAGGTCAATGCGTGGAGTGGACAGAGCAAGCTCTTTTTCCATCTCCCTGTTCTAAAAATCCATTTAATATATGGTCCCCAGATAGGGGACGTATCAGATATTAAACTGATAAGAACAGATACTACACTTGATCTTAGCCAAAAGGCCGAGAAGCGATAACCAGAATTGGTTTCCGACTACGGTGCCACCCAAGGATTCTGAAAAGTCCATTTGTGGAGATGGCCACCTGGACTCCCGTTAAGAAGACATGCTGTCAACCTCTAGATCCCTCACATGCCTGCACTTTTCGGCTTGCTGCTGCTGCAATCCACGCGTTTTAGATCTGCATAACTCCACCTCTTTTAGCACAGTACCCTCAACCCCCGGCTGTTCCCACCCGCCTCAACACCGTTGGAAGGGAGGAGAACCAATTAAGGCGGGGGGGGGGTGGAACGAGTAGCTGTCTACCCTTAGCAGGAGGGTTGCTGATTAATTACCTCTCCTGCTGCTGCTGCTGCTGGCTGTCCAGCAGCAGACTGAAGGTGGCTGCTGCTGTGCGCAGGTATATAAAGGCTCAGAGCCTATTATGACACGCGCAGCCAGCGTTCCATTGCCACATTCCGTCTACTGCAGGCGGGATACCTGGATGGCTGAATGTCACTGAGAAGCTCACAGAGACCGCCATAAGCAACAGTTTAAAAGAATGCCACAGACTAATCAACCGAACTTTTTGGGTTGGTTTCTCTTTTATAGTCTGCAGGCATTAAATGAAAGAAGTCAGTGTTCCAGCAGAGGGAGACAACGTTTCAGAAAAGGCATTGTAGCAAACCAAAAAAGAAATTTTAAGCGCAGCAGAGTAACCAGCTCACATACCTGTTAGCTCAGGTGAGTTTAAAAGGCTGCTGTTGATAACAAGGGCATTTGCTAAATAGATGGTGTGTGTGCAACAATATACTGAAAGGTCAATTATATTGTGCAGCTTATCTCACCACCTGTAGTTATTTAGGTGAAAGCTCCAAAATGCTTACCTAATATGTCTGTTTATCCAAAAGGAAGTATAGAGGGAGAGCTAGATAGATAGCATTGCATTACATTACATTACATGGCAATGCAATGCACAGTTGCTGAAGTTGAACCAAAATGAGCTTGTCATCTGTCTTCTGCAACTTTTAACATGAAAAATCCAATGAGTAGAAGAAAAGCAAAGCCAAAGAGTCCATCCCAAAATCCGACAAACAAGCAAAATGAACAAAAAGCATTGAATTCAATTCTTTCTGATTTTAGAAACTGCATTAAAGAAGGGGTGCACCGGTCCTGGAGATACTGCAATACCAGGTCAATGCGTGGAGTGGACAGAGCAAGCTCTTTTTCCATCTCCCTGTTCTAAAAATCCATTTAATATATGGTCCCCGGATAGGGGACGTATCAGATATTAAACTGATAAGAACAGATACTACACTTGATCTTAGCCAAAAGGCCGAGAAGCGATAACCACAATTGGTTTCCGACTACGGTGCCACCCAAGGATTCTGAAAAGTCCATTTGTGGAGATGGCCACCTGGACTCCCGTTAAGAAGACATGCTGTCAACCTCTAGATCCCTCACATGCCTGCACTTTTCGGCTTGCTGCTGCTGCAATCCACGCGTTTTAGATCTGCATAACTCCACCTCTTTTAGCACAGTACCCTCAACCCCCGGCTGTTCCCACCCGCCTCAACACTGTTGGAAGGGAGGAGAACCAATTAAGGAGGGGGGGGGGGGTGGAACGAGCAGCTGTCTACCCTTAGCAGGAGGGTTGCTGATTAATTACCTCTCCTGCTGCTGCTGCTGCTGGCTGTCCAGCAGCAGACTGAAGGTGGCTGCTGCTGTGCGCAGGTATATAAAGGCTCAGAGCCTATTATGACACGCGCAGCCAGCGTTCCATTGCCACATTCCGTCTACTGCAGGCGGGATACCTGGATGGCTGAATGTCACTGAGAAGCTCACAGAGACCGCCATAAGCAACAGTTTAAAAGAATGCCACAGACTAATCAACCAAACTTTTTGGGTTGGTTTCTCTTTTATAGTCTGCAGGCATTAAATGAAAGAAGTCAGTGTTCCAGCAGAGGGAGACAACGTTTCAGAAAAGGCATTGTAGCAAACCAAAAAAGAAATTTTAAGCGCAGCAGAGTAACCAGCTCACATACCTGTTAGCTCAGGTGAGTTTAAAAGGCTGCTGTTGATAACAAGGGCATTTGCTAAATAGATGGTGTGTGTGCAACAATATACTGAAAGGTCAATTATATTGTGCAGCTTATCTCACCACCTGTAGTTATTTAGGTGAAAGCTCCAAAATGCTTGCCTAATATGTCTGTTTATCCAAAAGGAAGTATAGAGGGAGAGCTAGATAGATAGCATTGCATTACATTACATTACATGGCAATGCAGTGCACAGTTGCTGAAGTTGAACCAAAATGAGCTTGTCATCTGGCTTCTGCAACTTTTAACATGAAAAATCCAATGAGGAGAAGAAAAGCAAAGCCAAAGAGTCCATCCCAAAATCCGACAAACAAGCAAAATGAACAAAAAGCATTGAATTCAATTCTTTCTGATTTTAGAAACTGCATTAAAGAAGGGGTGCACCGGTCCTGGAGATACTGCAATACCAGGTCAATGCGTGGAGTGGACAGAGCAAGCTCTTTTTCCATCTCCCTGTTCTAAAAATCCATTTTATATATGGTCCCCAGATAGGGGACGTATCAGATATTAAACTGATAAGAACAGATACTACACTTGATCTTAGCCAAAAGGCCGAGAAGCGATAACCAGAATTGGTTTCCGACTACGGTGCCACCCAAGGATTCTGAAAAGTCCATTTGTGGAGATGGCCACCTGGACTCCCGTTAAGAAGACATGCTGTCAACCTCTAGATCCCTCACATGCCTGCACTTTTCGGCTTGCTGCTGCTGCAATCCACGCGTTTTAGATCTGCATAACTCCACCTCTTTTAGCACAGTACCCTCAACCCCCGGCTGTTCCCACCCGCCTCAACACCGTTGGAAGGGAGGAGAACCAATTAAGGCGGGGGGGGGTGGAACGAGCAGCTGTCTAAGCTTAGCAGGAGGGTTGCTGATTAATTACCTCTCCTGCGGCTGCTGCTGGCTGTCCAGCAGCAGACTGAAGGTGGCTGCTGCTGTGCGCAGGTATATAAAGGCTCAGAGCCTATTATGACACGCACAGCCAGCGTTCCATTGCCACATTCCGTCTACTGCAGGCGGGATACCTGGATGGCTGAATGTCACTGAGAAGCTCACAGAGACCGCCATAAGCAACAGTTTAAAAGAATGCCACAGACTAATCAACCAAACTTTTTGGGTTGGTTTCTCTTTTATAGTCTGCAGGCATTAAATGAAAGAAGTCAGTGTTCCAGCAGAGGGAGACAACGTTTCAGAAAAGGCATTGTAGCAAACCAAAAAAGAAATTTTAAGCGCAGCAGAGTAACCAGCTCACATACCTGTTAGCTCAGGTGAGTTTAAAAGGCTGCTGTTGATAACAAGGGCATTTGCTAAATAAATGGTGTGTGTGCAACAATATACTGAAAGGTCAATTATATTGTGCAGCTTATCTCACCACCTGTAGTTATTTAGGTGAAAGCTCCAAAATGCTTGCCTAATATGTCTGTTTATCCAAAAGGAAGTATAGAGGGAGAGCTAGATAGATAGCATTGCATTACATTACATTACATGGCAATGCAATGCACAGTTGCTGAAGTTGAACCAAAATGAGCTTGTCATCTGGCTTCTGCAACTTTTAACATGAAAAATCCAATGAGGAGAAGAAAAGCAAAGCCAAAGAGTCCATCCCAAAATCCGACAAACAAGCAAAATGAACAAAAAGCATTGAATTCAATTCTTTCTGATTTTAGAAACTGCATTAAAGAAGGGGTGCACCGGTCCTGGAGATACTGCAATACCAGGTCAATGCGTGGAGTGGACAGAGCAAGCTCTTTTTCCATCTCCCTGTTCTAAAAATCCATTTAATATATGGTCCCCAGATAGGGGACGTACCAGATATTAAACTGATAAGAACAGATACTACACTTGATCTTAGCCAAAAGGCCGAGAAGCGATAACCAGAATTGGTTTCCGACTACGGTGCCACCCAAGGATTCTGAAAAGTCCATTTGTGGAGATGGCCACCTGGACTCCCGTTAAGAAGACATGCTGTCAACCTCTAGATCCCTCACATGCCTGCACTTTTCGGCTTGCTGCTGCTGCAATCCACGCGTTTTAGATCTGCATAACTCCACCTCTTTTAGCACAGTACCCTCAACCCCCGGCTGTTCCCACCCGCCTCAACACCGTTGGAAGGGAGGAGAAACAATTAAGGCGGGGGGGGGGGGTGGAACGAGCAGCTGTCTACCCTTAGCAGGAGGGTTGCTGATTAATTACCTCTCCTGCTGCTGCTGCTGCTGGCTGTCCAGCAGCAGACTGAAGGTGGCTGCTGCTGTGCGCAGGTATATAAAGGCTCAGAGCCTATTATGACACGCGCAGCCAGCGTTCCATTGCCACATTCCGTCTACTGCAGGCGGGATACCTGGATGGCTGAATGTCACTGAGAAGCTCACAGAGACCGCCATAAGCAACAGTTTAAAAGAATGCCACAGACTAATCAACCAAACTTTTTGGGTTGGTTTCTCTTTTATAGTCTGCAGGCATTAAATGAAAGAAGTCAGTGTTCCAGCAGAGGGAGACAACGTTTCAGAAAAGGCATTGTAGCAAACCAAAAAAGAAATTTTAAGCGCAGCAGAGTAACCAGCTCACATACCTGTTAGCTCAGGTGAGTTTAAAAGGCTGCTGTTGATAACAAGGGCATTTGCTAAATAGATGGTGTGTGTGCAACAATATACTGAAAGGTCAATTATATTGTGCAGCTTATCTCACCACCTGTAGTTATTTAGGTGAAAGCTCCAAAATGCTTGCCTAATATGTCTGTTTATCCAAAAGGAAGTATAGAGGGAGAGCTAGATAGATAGCATTGCATTACATTACATTACATGGCAATGCAATGCACAGTTGCTGAAGTTGAACCAAAATGAGCTTGTCATCTGGCTTCTGCAACTTTTAACATGAAAAATCCAATGAGGAGAAGAAAAGCAAAGCCAAAGAGTCCATCCCAAAATCCGACAAACAAGCAAAATGAACAAAAAGCATTGAATTCAATTCTTTCTGATTTTAGAAACTGCATTAAAGAAGGGGTGCACCGGCCCTGGAGATACTGCAATACCAGGTCAATGCGTGGAGTGGACAGAGCAAGCTCTTTTTCCATCTCCCTGTTCTAAAAATCCATTTAATATATGGTCCCCAGATAGGGGACGTATCAGATATTAAACTGATAAGAACAGATACTACACTTGATCTTAGCCAAAAGGCCGAGAAGCGATAACCAGAATTGGTTTCCGACTACGGTGCCACCCAAGGATTCTGAAAAGTCCATTTGTGGAGATGGCCACCTGGACTCCCGTTAAGAAGACATGCTGTCAACCTCTAGATCCCTCACATGCCTGCACTTTTCGGCTTGCTGCTGCTGCAATCCACGCGTTTTAGATCTGCATAACTCCACCTCTTTTAGCACAGTACCCTCAACCCCCGGCTGTTCCCACCCGCCTCAACACCGTTGGAAGGGAGGAGAACCAATTAAGGCGGGGGGGGGGGGGGTGGAACGAGCAGCTGTCTACCCTTAGCAGGAGGGTTGCTGATTAATTACCTCTCCTGCTGCTGCTGCTGCTGGCTGTCCAGCAGCAGACTGAAGGTGGCTGCTGCTGTGCGCAGGTATATAAAGGCTCAGAGCCTATTATGACACGCGCAGCCAGCGTTCCATTGCCACATTCCGTCTACTGCAGGCGGGATACCTGGATGGCTGAATGTCACTGAGAAGCTCACAGAGACCGCCATAAGCAACAGTTTAAAAGAATGCCACAGACTAATCAACCAAACTTTTTGGGTTGGTTTCTCTTTTATAGTCTGCAGGCATTAAATGAAAGAAGTCAGTGTTCCAGCAGAGGGAGACAACGTTTCAGAAAAGGCATTGTAGCAAACCAAAAAAGAAATTTTAAGCGCAGCAGAGTAACCAGCTCACATACCTGTTAGCTCAGGTGAGTTTAAAAGGCTGCTGTTGATAACAAGGGCATTTGCTAAATAGATGGTGTGTGTGCAACAATATACTGAAAGGTCAATTATATTGTGCAGCTTATCTCATCACCTGTAGTTATTTAGGTGAAAGCTCCAAAATGCTTGCCTAATATGTCTGTTTATCCAAAAGGAAGTATAGAGGGAGAGCTAGATAGATAGCATTGCATTACATTACATTACATGGCAATGCAATGCACAGTTGCTGAAGTTGAACCAAAATGAGCTTGTCATCTGGCTTCTGCAACTTTTAACATGAAAAATCCAATGAGGAGAAGAAAAGCAAAGCCAAAGAGTCCATCCCAAAATCCGACAAACAAGCAAAATGAACAAAAAGCATTGAATTCAATTCTTTCTGATTTTAGAAACTGCATTAAAGAAGGGGTGCACCGGTCCTGGAGATACTGCAATACCAGGTCAATGCGTGGAGTGGACAGAGCAAGCTCTTTTTCCATCTCCCTGTTCTAAAAATCCATTTAATATATGGTCCCCAGATAGGGGACGTATCAGATATTAAACTGATAAGAACAGATACTACACTTGATCTTAGCCAAAAGGCCGAGAAGCGATAACCAGAATTGGTTTCCGACTACGGTGCCACCCAAGGATTCTGAAAAGTCCATTTGTGGAGATGGCCACCTGGACTCCCGTTAAGAAGACATGCTGTCAACCTCTAGATCCCTCACATGCCTGCACTTTTCGGCTTGCTGCTGCTGCAATCCACGCGTTTTAGATCTGCATAACTCCACCTCTTTTAGCACAGTACCCTCAACCCCCGGCTGTTCCCACCCGCCTCAACACCGTTGGAAGGGAGGAGAACCAATTAAGGCGGGGGGGGGTGGAACGAGCAGCTGTCTACCCTTAGCAGGAGGGTTGCTGATTAATTACCTCTCCTGCTGCTGCTGCTGCTGGCTGTCCAGCAGCAGACTGAAGGTGGCTGCTGCTGTGCGCAGGTATATAAAGGCTCAGAGCCTATTATCACACGCGCAGCCAGCGTTCCATTGCCACATTCCGTCTACTGCAGGCGGGATACCTGGATGGCTGAATGTCACTGAGAAGCTCACAGAGACCGCCATAAGCAACAGTTTAAAAGAATGCCACAGACTAATCAACCAAACTTTTTGGGTTGGTTTCTCTTTTATAGTCTGCAGGCATTAAATGAAAGAAGTCAGTGTTCCAGCAGAGGGAGACAACGTTTCAGAAAAGGCATTGTAGCAAACCAAAAAAGAAATTTTAAGCACAGCAGAGTAACCAGCTCACATACCTGTTAGCTCAGGTGAGTTTAAAAGGCTGCTGTTGATAACAAGGGCATTTGCTAAATAGATGGTGTGTGTGCAACAATATACTGAAAGGTCAATTATATTGTGCAGCTTATCTCACCACCTGTAGTTATTTAGGTGAAAGCTCCAAAATGCTTGCCTAGAATGTCTGTTTATCCAAAAGGAAGTATAGAGGGAGAGCTAGATAGATAGCATTGCATTACATTACATTACATGGCAATGCAATGCACAGTTGCTGAAGTTGAACCAAAATGAGCTTGTCATCTGGCTTCTGCAACTTTTAACATGAAAAATCCAATGAGGAGAAGAAAAGCAAAGCCAAAGAGTCCATCCCAAAATCCGACAAACAAGCAAAATGAACAAAAAGCATTGAATTCAATTCTTTCTGATTTTAGAAACTGCATTAAAGAAGGGGTGCACCGGTCCTGGAGATACTGCAATACCAGGTCAATGCGTGGAGTGGACAGAGCAAGCTCTTTTTCCATCTCCCTGTTCTAAAAATCCATTTAATATATGGTCCCCAGATAGGGGACGTATCAGATATTAAACTGATAAGAACAGATACTACACTTGATCTTAGCCAAAAGGCCGAGAAGCGATAACCAGAATTGGTTTCCGACTACGGTGCCACCCAAGGATTCTGAAAAGTCCATTTGTGGAGATGGCCACCTGGACTCCCGTTAAGAAGACATGCTGTCAACCTCTAGATCCCTCACATGCCTGCACTTTTCGGCTTGCTGCTGCTGCAATCCACGCGTTTTAGATCTGCATAACTCCACCTCTTTTAGCACAGTACCCTCAACCCCCGGCTGTTCCCACCCGCCTCAACACCGTTGGAAGGGAGGAGAACCAATTAAGGCGGGGGGGAGTGGAACGAGCAGCTGTCTACCCTTAGCAGGAGGGTTGCTGATTAATTACCTCTCCTGCTGCTGCTGCTGCTGGCTGTCCAGCAGCAGACTGAAGGTGGCTGCTGCTGTGCGCAGGTATATAAAGGCTCAGAGCCTATTATGACACGCGCAGCCAGCGTTCCATTGCCACATTCCGTCTACTGCAGGCGGGATACCTGGATGGCTGAATGTCACTGAGAAGCTCACAGAGACCGCCATAAGCAACAGTTTAAAAGAATGCCACAGACTAATCAACCAAACTTTTTGGGTTGGTTTCTCTTTTATAGTCTGCAGGCATTAAATGAAAGAAGTCAGTGTTCCAGCAGAGGGAGACAACGTTTCAGAAAAGGCATTGTAGCAAACCAAAAAAGAAATTTTAAGCGCAGCAGAGTAACCAGCTCACATACCTGTTAGCTCAGGTGAGTTTAAAAGGCTGCTGTTGATAACAAGGGCATTTGCTAAATAGATGGTGTGTGTGCAACAATATACTGAAAGGTCAATTATATTGTGCAGCTTATCTCACCACCTGTAGTTATTTAGGTGAAAGCTCCAAAATGCTTGCCTAGAATGTCTGTTTATCCAAAAGGAAGTATAGAGGGAGAGCTAGATAGATAGCATTGCATTACATTACATTACATGGCAATGCAATGCACAGTTGCTGAAGTTGAACCAAAATGAGCTTGTCATCTGGCTTCTGCAACTTTTAACATGAAAAATCCAATGAGGAGAAGAAAAGCAAAGCCAAAGAGTCCATCCCAAAATCCGACAAACAAGCAAAATGAACAAAAAGCATTGAATTCAATTCTTTCTGATTTTAGAAACTGCATTAAAGAAGGGGTGCACCGGTCCTGGAGATACTGCAATACCAGGTCAATGCGTGGAGTGGACAGAGCAAGCTCTTTTTCCATCTCCCTGTTCTAAAAATCCATTTAATATATGGTCCCCAGATAGGGGACGTATCAGATATTAAACTGATAAGAACAGATACTACACTTGATCTTAGCCAAAAGGCCGAGAAGCGATAACCAGAATTGGTTTCCGACTACGGTGCCACCCAAGGATTCTGAAAAGTCCATTTGTGGAGATGGCCACCTGGACTCCCGTTAAGAAGACATGCTGTCAACCTCTAGATCCCTCACATGCCTGCACTTTTCGGCTTGCTGCTGCTGCAATCCACGCGTTTTAGATCTGCATAACTCCACCTCTTTTAGCACAGTACCCTCAACCCCCGGCTGTTCCCACCCGCCTCAACACCGTTGGAAGGGAGGAGAACCAATTAAGGCGGGGGGGGGGGTGGAACGAGCAGCTGTCTACCCTTTGCAGGAGGGTTGCTGATTAATTACCTCTCCTGCTGCTGCTGCTGCTGGCTGTCCAGCAGCAGACTGAAGGTGGCTGCTGCTGTGCGCAGGTATATAAAGGCTCAGAGCCTATTATGACACGCGCAGCCAGCGTTCCATTGCCACATTCCGTCTACTGCAGGCGGGATACCTGGATGGCTGAATGTCACTGAGAAGCTCACAGAGACCGCCATAAGCAACAGTTTAAAAGAATGCCACAGACTAATCAACCAAACTTTTTGGGTTGGTTTCTCTTTTATAGTCTGCAGGCATTAAATGAAAGAAGTCAGTGTTCCAGCAGAGGGAGACAACGTTTCAGAAAAGGCATTGTAGCAAACCAAAAAAGAAATTTTAAGCGCAGCAGAGTAACCAGCTCACATACCTGTTAGCTCAGGTGAGTTTAAAAGGCTGCTGTTGATAACAAGGGCATTTGCTAAATAGATGGTGTGTGTGCAACAATATACTGAAAGGTCAATTATATTGTGCAGCTTATCTCACCACCTGTAGTTATTTAGGTGAAAGCTCCAAAATGCTTGCCTAATATGTCTGTTTATCCAAAAGGAAGTATAGAGGGAGAGCTAGATAGATAGCATTGCATTACATTACATTACATGGCAATGCAATGCAAAGTTGCTGAAGTTGAACCAAAATGAGCTTGTCATCTGGCTTCTGCAACTTTTAACATGAAAAATCCAATGAGGAGAAGAAAAGCAAAGCCAAAGAGTCCATCCCAAAATCCGACAAACAAGCAAAATGAACAAAAAGCATTGAATTCAATTCTTTCTGATTTTAGAAACTGCATTAAAGAAGGGGTGCACCGGTCCTGGAGATACTGCAATACCAGGTCAATGCGTGGAGTGGACAGAGCAAGCTCTTTTTCCATCTCCCTGTTCTAAAAATCCATTTAATATATGGTCCCCAGATAGGGGACGTATCAGATATTAAACTGATAAGAACAGATACTACACTTGATCTTAGCCAAAAGGCCGAGAAGCGATAACCAGAATTGGTTTCCGACTACGGTGCCACCCAAGGATTCTGAAAAGTCCATTTGTGGAGATGGCCACCTGGACTCCCGTTAAGAAGACATGCTGTCAACCTCTAGATCCCTCACATGCCTGCACTTTTCGGCTTGCTGCTGCTGCAATCCACGCGTTTTAGATCTGCATAACTCCACCTCTTTTAGCACAGTACCCTCAACCCCCGGCTGTTCCCACCCGCCTCAACACCGTTGGAAGGGAGGAGAACCAATTAAGGCGGGGGGGGGGTGGAACGAGCAGCTGTCTACCCTTAGCAGGAGGGTTGCTGATTAATTACCTCTCCTGCTGCTGCTGCTGCTGGCTGTCCAGCAGCAGACTGAAGGTGGCTGCTGCTGTGCGCAGGTATATAAAGGCTCAGAGCCTATTATGACACGCGCAGCCAGCGTTCCATTGCCACATTCCGTCTACTGCAGGCGGGATACCTGGATGGCTGAATGTCACTGAGAAGCTCACAGAGACCGCCATAAGCAACAGTTTAAAAGAATGCCACAGACTAATCAACCAAACTTTTTGGGTTGGTTTCTCTTTTATAGTCTGCAGGCATTAAATGAAAGAAGTCAGTGTTCCAGCAGAGGGAGACAACGTTTCAGAAAAGGCATTGTAGCAAACCAAAAAAGAAATTTTAAGCGCAGCAGAGTAACCAGCTCACATACCTGTTAGCTCAGGTGAGTTTAAAAGGCTGCTGTTGATAACAAGGGCATTTGCTAAATAGATGGTGTGTGTGCAACAATATACTGAAAGGTCAATTATATTGTGCAGCTTATCTCACCACCTGTAGTTATTTAGGTGAAAGCTCCAAAATGCTTGCCTAATATGTCTGTTTATCCAAAAGGAAGTATAGAGGGAGAGCTAGATAGATAGCATTGCATTACATTACATTACATGGCAATGCAATGCACAGTTGCTGAAGTTGAACCAAAATGAGCTTGTCATCTGGCTTCTGCAACTTTTAACATGAAAAATCCAATGAGGAGAAGAAAAGCAAAGCCAAAGAGTCCATCCCAAAATCCGACAAACAAGCAAAATGAACAAAAAGCATTGAATTCAATTCTTTCTGATTTTAGAAACTGCATTAAAGAAGGGGTGCACCGGTCCTGGAGATACTGCAATACCAGGTCAATGCGTGGAGTGGACAGAGCAAGCTCTTTTTCCATCTCCCTGTTCTAAAAATCCATTTAATATATGGTCCCCAGATAGGGGACGTATCAGATATTAAACTGATAAGAACAGATACTACACTTGATCTTAGCCAAAAGGCCGAGAAGCGATAACCAGAATTGGTTTCCGACTACGGTGCCACCCAAGGATTCTGAAAAGTCCATTTGTGGAGATGGCCACCTGGACTCCCGTTAAGAAGACATGCTGTCAACCTCTAGATCCCTCACATGCCTGCACTTTTCGGCTTGCTGCTGCTGCAATCCACGCGCTTTAGATCTGCATAACTCCACCTCTTTTAGCACAGTACCCTCAACCCCCGGCTGTTCCCACCCGCCTCAACACCGTTGGAAGGGAGGAGAACCAATTAAGGCGGGGGGGGGGGGTGGAACGAGCAGCTGTCTACCCTTAGCAGGAGGGTTGCTGATTAATTACCTCTCCTGCTGCTGCTGCTGCTGGCTGTCCAGCAGCAGACTGAAGGTGGCTGCTGCTGTGCGCAGGTATATAAAGGCTCAGAGCCTATTATGACACGCGCAGCCAGCGTTCCATTGCCACATTCCGTCTACTGCAGGCGGGATACCTGGATGGCTGAATGTCACTGAGAAGCTCACAGAGACCGCCATAAGCAACAGTTTAAAAGAATGCCACAGACTAATCAACCAAACTTTTTGGGTTGGTTTCTCTTTTATAGTCTGCAGGCATTAAATGAAAGAAGTCAGTGTTCCAGCAGAGGGAGACAACGTTTCAGAAAAGGCATTGTAGCAAACCAAAAAAGAAATTTTAAGCGCAGCAGAGTAACCAGCGCACATACCTGTTAGCTCAGGTGAGTTTAAAAGGCTGCTGTTGATAACAAGGGCATTTGCTAAATAGATGGTGTGTGTGCAACAATATACTGAAAGGTCAATTATATTGTGCAGCTTATCTCACCACCTGTAGTTATTTAGGTGAAAGCTCCAAAATGCTTGCCTAATATGTCTGTTTATCCAAAAGGAAGTATAGAGGGAGAGCTAGATAGATAGCATTGCATTACATTACATTACATGGCAATGCAATGCACAGTTGCTGAAGTTGAACCAAAATGAGCTTGTCATCTGGCTTCTGCAACTTTTAACATGAAAAATCCAATGAGGAGAAGAAAAGCAAAGCCAAAGAGTCCATCCCAAAATCCGACAAACAAGCAAAATGAACAAAAAGCATTGAATTCAATTCTTTCTGATTTTAGAAACTGCATTAAAGAAGGGGTGCACCGGTCCTGGAGATACTGCAATACCAGGTCAATGCGTGGAGTGGACAGAGCAAGCTCTTTTTCCATCTCCCTGTTCTAAAAATCCATTTAATATATGGTCCCCAGATAGGGGACGTATCAGATATTAAACTGATAAGAACAGATACTACACTTGATCTTAGCCAAAAGGCCGAGAAGCGATAACCAGAATTGGTTTCCGACTACGGTGCCACCCAAGGATTCTGAAAAGTCCATTTGTGGAGATGGCCACCTGGACTCCCGTTAAGAAGACATGCTGTCAACCTCTAGATCCCTCACATGCCTGCACTTTTCGGCTTGCTGCTGCTGCAATCCAGGCGTTTTAGATCTGCATAACTCCACCTCTTTTAGCACAGTACCCTCAACCCCCGGCTGTTCCCACCCGCCTCAACACCGTTGGAAGGGAGGAGAACCAATTAAGGCGGGGGGGGGGGTGGAACGAGCAGCTGTCTACCCTTAGCAGGAGGGTTGCTGATTAATTACCTCTCCTGCTGCTGCTGCTGCTGGCTGTCCAGCAGCAGACTGAAGGTGGCTGCTGCTGTGCGCAGGTATATAAAGGCTCAGAGCCTATTATGACACGCGCAGCCAGCGTTCCATTGCCACATTCCGTCTACTGCAGGCGGGATACCTGGATGGCTGAATGTCACTGAGAAGCTCACAGAGACCGCCATAAGCAACAGTTTAAAAGAATGCCACAGACTAATCAACCAAACTTTTTGGGTTGGTTTCTCTTTTATAGTCTGCAGGCATTAAATGAAAGAAGTCAGTGTTCCAGCAGAGGGAGACAACGTTTCAGAAAAGGCATTGTAGCAAACCAAAAAAGAAATTTTAAGCGCAGCAGAGTAACCAGCTCACATACCTGTTAGCTCAGGTGAGTTTAAAAGGCTGCTGTTGATAACAAGGGCATTTGCTAAATAGATGGTGTGTGTGCAACAATATATTGAAAGGTCAATTATATTGTGCAGCTTATCTCACCACCTGTAGTTATTTAGGTGAAAGCTCCAAAATGCTTGCCTAATATGTCTGTTTATCCAAAAGGAAGTATAGAGGGAGAGCTAGATAGATAGCATTGCATTACATTACATTACATGGCAATGCAATGCACAGTTGCTGAAGTTGAACCAAAATGAGCTTGTCATCTGGCTTCTGCAACTTTTAACATGAAAAATCCAATGAGGAGAAGAAAAGCAAAGCCAAAGAGTCCATCCCAAAATCCGACAAACAAGCAAAATGAACAAAAAGCATTGAATTCAATTCTTTCTGATTTTAGAAACTGCATTAAAGAAGGGGTGCACCGGTCCTGGAGATACTGCAATACCAGGTCAATGCGTGGAGTGGACAGAGCAAGCTCTTTTTCCATCTCCCTGTTCTAAAAATCCATTTAATATATGGTCCCCAGATAGGGGACGTATCAGATATTAAACTGATAAGAACAGATACTACACTTGATCTTAGCCAAAAGGCCGAGAAGCGATAACCAGAATTGGTTTCCGACTACGGTGCCACCCAAGGATTCTGAAAAGTCCATTTGTGGAGATGGCCACCTGGACTCCCGTTAAGAAGACATGCTGTCAACCTCTAGATCCCTCACATGCCTGCACTTTTCGGCTTGCTGCTGCTGCAATCCACGCGCTTTAGATCTGCATAACTCCACCTCTTTTAGCACAGTACCCTCAACCCCCGGCTGTTCCCACCCGCCTCAACACCGTTGGAAGGGAGGAGAACCAATTAAGGCGGGGGGGGGGGGGGGTGGAACGAGCAGCTGTCTACCCTTAGCAGGAGGGTTGCTGATTAATTACCTCTCCTGCTGCTGCTGCTGCTGGCTGTCCAGCAGCAGACTGAAGGTGGCTGCTGCTGTGCGCAGGTATATAAAGGCTCAGAGCCTATTATGACACGCGCAGCCAGCGTTCCATTGCCACATTCCGTCTACTGCAGGCGGGATACCTGGATGGCTGAATGTCACTGAGAAGCTCACAGAGACCGCCATAAGCAACAGTTTAAAAGAATGCCACAGACTAATCAACCAAACTTTTTGGGTTGGTTTCTCTTTTATAGTCTGCAGGCATTAAATGAAAGAAGTCAGTGTTCCAGCAGAGGGAGACAACGTTTCAGAAAAGGCATTGTAGCAAACCAAAAAAGAAATTTTAAGCGCAGCAGAGTAACCAGCTCACATACCTGTTAGCTCAGGTGAGTTTAAAAGGCTGCTGTTGATAACAAGGGCATTTGCTAAATAGATGGTGTGTGTGCAACAATATACTGAAAGGTCAATTATATTGTGCAGCTTATCTCACCACCTGTAGTTATTTAGGTGAAAGCTCCAAAATGCTTGCCTAATATGTCTGTTTATCCAAAAGGAAGTATAGAGGGAGAGCTAGATAGATAGCATTGCATTACATTACATTACATGGCAATGCAATGCACAGTTGCTGAAGTTGAACCAAAATGAGCTTGTCATCTGGCTTCTGCAACTTTTAACATGAAAAATCCAATGAGGAGAAGAAAAGCAAAGCCAAAGAGTCCATCCCAAAATCCGACAAACAAGCAAAATGAACAAAAAGCATTGAATTCAATTCTTTCTGATTTTAGAAACTGCATTAAAGAAGGGGTGCACCGGTCCTGGAGATACTGCAATACCAGGTCAATGCGTGGAGTGGACAGAGCAAGCTCTTTTTCCATCTCCCTGTTCTAAAAATCCATTTAATATATGGTCCCCAGATAGGGGACGTATCAGATATTAAACTGATAAGAACAGATACTACACTTGATCTTAGCCAAAAGGCCGAGAAGCGATAACCAGAATTGGTTTCCGACTACGGTGCCACCCAAGGATTCTGAAAAGTCCATTTGTGGAGATGGCCACCTGGACTCCCGTTAAGAAGACATGCTGTCAACCTCTAGATCCCTCACATGCCTGCACTTTTCGGCTTGCTGCTGCTGCAATCCAGGCGTTTTAGATCTGCATAACTCCACCTCTTTTAGCACAGTACCCTCAACCCCCGGCTGTTCCCACCCGCCTCAACACCGTTGGAAGGGAGGAGAACCAATTAAGGCGGGGGGGGGGGTGGAACGAGCAGCTGTCTACCCTTAGCAGGAGGGTTGCTGATTAATTACCTCTCCTGCTGCTGCTGCTGCTGGCTGTCCAGCAGCAGACTGAAGGTGGCTGCTGCTGTGCGCAGGTATATAAAGGCTCAGAGCCTATTATGACACGCGCAGCCAGCGTTCCATTGCCACATTCCGTCTACTGCAGGCGGGATACCTGGATGGCTGAATGTCACTGAGAAGCTCACAGAGACCGCCATAAGCAACAGTTTAAAAGAATGCCACAGACTAATCAACCAAACTTTTTGGGTTGGTTTCTCTTTTATAGTCTGCAGGCATTAAATGAAAGAAGTCAGTGTTCCAGCAGAGGGAGACAACGTTTCAGAAAAGGCATTGTAGCAAACCAAAAAAGAAATTTTAAGCGCAGCAGAGTAACCAGCTCACATACCTGTTAGCTCAGGTGAGTTTAAAAGGCTGCTGTTGATAACAAGGGCATTTGCTAAATAGATGGTGTGTGTGCAACAATATACTGAAAGGTCAATTATATTGTGCAGCTTATCTCACCACCTGTATTTATTTAGGTGAAAGCTCCAAAATGCTTGCCTAATATGTCTGTTTATCCAAAAGGAAGTATAGAGGGAGAGCTAGATAGATAGCATTGCATTACATTACATTACATGGCAATGCAATGCACAGTTGCTGAAGTTGAACCAAAATGAGCTTGTCATCTGGCTTCTGCAACTTTTAACATGAAAAATCCAATGAGGAGAAGAAAAGCAAAGCCAAAGAGTCCATCCCAAAATCCGACAAACAAGCAAAATGAACAAAAAGCATTGAATTCAATTCTTTCTGATTTTAGAAACTGCATTAAAGAAGGGGTGCACCGGTCCTGGAGATACTGCAATACCAGGTCAATGCGTGGAGTGGACAGAGCAAGCTCTTTTTCCATCTCCCTGTTCTAAAAATCCATTTAATATATGGTCCCCAGATAGGGGACGTATCAGATATTAAACTGATAAGAACAGATACTACACTTGATCTTAGCCAAAAGGCCGAGAAGCGATAACCAGAATTGGTTTCCGACTACGGTGCCACCCAAGGATTCTGAAAAGTCCATTTGTGGAGATGGCCACCTGGACTCCCGTTAAGAAGACATGCTGTCAACCTCTAGATCCCTCACATGCCTGCACTTTTCGGCTTGCTGCTGCTGCAATCCAGGCGTTTTAGATCTGCATAACTCCACCTCTTTTAGCACAGTACCCTCAACCCCCGGCTGTTCCCACCCGCCTCAACACCGTTGGAAGGGAGGAGAACCAATTAAGGCGGGGGGGGGTGGAACGAGCAGCTGTCTACCCTTAGCAGGAGGGTTGCTGATTAATTACCTCTCCTGCTGCTGCTGCTGCTGGCTGTCCAGCAGCAGACTGAAGGTGGCTGCTGCTGTGCGCAGGTATATAAAGGCTCAGAGCCTATTATGACACGCGCAGCCAGCGTTCCATTGCCACATTCCGTCTACTGCAGGCGGGATACCTGGATGGCTGAATGTCACTGAGAAGCTCACAGAGACCGCCATAAGCAACAGTTTAAAAGAATGCCACAGACTAATCAACCAAACTTTTTGGGTTGGTTTCTCTTTTATAGTCTGCAGGCATTAAATGAAAGAAGTCAGTGTTCCAGCAGAGGGAGACAACGTTTCAGAAAAGGCATTGTAGCAAACCAAAAAAGAAATTTTAAGCGCAGCAGAGTAACCAGCTCACATACCTGTTAGCTCAGGTGAGTTTAAAAGGCTGCTGTTGATAACAAGGGCATTTGCTAAATAGATGGTGTGTGTGCAACAATATACTGAAAGGTCAATTATATTGTGCAGCTTATCTCACCACCTGTATTTATTTAGGTGAAAGCTCCAAAATGCTTGCCTAATATGTCTGTTTATCCAAAAGGAAGTATAGAGGGAGAGCTAGATAGATAGCATTGCATTACATTACATTACATGGCAATGCAATGCACAGTTGCTGAAGTTGAACCAAAATGAGCTTGTCATCTGGCTTCTGCAACTTTTAACATGAAAAATCCAATGAGGAGAAGAAAAGCAAAGCCAAAGAGTCCATCCCAAAATCCGACAAACAAGCAAAATGAACAAAAAGCATTGAATTCAATTCTTTCTGATTTTAGAAACTGCATTAAAGAAGGGGTGCACCGGTCCTGGAGATACTGCAATACCAGGTCAATGCGTGGAGTGGACAGAGCAAGCTCTTTTTCCATCTCCCTGTTCTAAAAATCCATTTAATATATGGTCCCCAGATAGGGGACGTATCAGATATTAAACTGATAAGAACAGATACTACACTTGATCTTAGCCAAAAGGCCGAGAAGCGATAACCAGAATTGGTTTCCGACTACGGTGCCACCCAAGGATTCTGAAAAGTCCATTTGTGGAGATGGCCACCTGGACTCCCGTTAAGAAGACATGCTGTCAACCTCTAGATCCCTCACATGCCTGCACTTTTCGGCTTGCTGCTGCTGCAATCCAGGCGTTTTAGATCTGCATAACTCCACCTCTTTTAGCACAGTACCCTCAACCCCCGGCTGTTCCCACCCGCCTCAACACCGTTGGAAGGGAGGAGAACCAATTAAGGCGGGGGGGGGTGGAACGAGCAGCTGTCTACCCTTAGCAGGAGGGTTGCTGATTAATTACCTCTCCTGCTGCTGCTGCTGCTGGCTGTCCAGCAGCAGACTGAAGGTGGCTGCTGCTGTGCGCAGGTATATAAAGGCTCAGAGCCTATTATGACACGCGCAGCCAGCGTTCCATTGCCACATTCCGTCTACTGCAGGCGGGATACCTGGATGGCTGAATGTCACTGAGAAGCTCACAGAGACCGCCATAAGCAACAGTTTAAAAGAATGCCACAGACTAATCAACCAAACTTTTTGGGTTGGTTTCTCTTTTATAGTCTGCAGGCATTAAATGAAAGAAGTCAGTGTTCCAGCAGAGGGAGACAACGTTTCAGAAAAGGCATTGTAGCAAACCAAAAAAGAAATTTTAAGCGCAGCAGAGTAACCAGCTCACATACCTGTTAGCTCAGGTGAGTTTAAAAGGCTGCTGTTGATAACAAGGGCATTTGCTAAATAGATGGTGTGTGTGCAACAATATACTGAAAGGTCAATTATATTGTGCAGCTTATCTCACCACCTGTAGTTATTTAGGTGAAAGCTCCAAAATGCTTGCCTAATATGTCTGTTTATCCAAAAGGAAGTATAGAGGGAGAGCTAGATAGATAGCATTGCATTACATTACATTACATGGCAATGCAATGCAAAGTTGCTGAAGTTGAACCAAAATGAGCTTGTCATCTGGCTTCTGCAACTTTTAACATGAAAAATCCAATGAGGAGAAGAAAAGCAAAGCCAAAGAGTCCATCCCAAAATCCGACAAACAAGCAAAATGAACAAAAAGCATTGAATTAAATTCTTTCTGATTTTAGAAACTGCATTAAAGAAGGGGTGCACCGGTCCTGGAGATACTGCAATACCAGGTCAATGCGTGGAGTGGACAGAGCAAGCTCTTTTTCCATCTCCCTGTTCTAAAAATCCATTTAATATATGGTCCCCAGATAGGGGACGTATCAGATATTAAACTGATAAGAACAGATACTACACTTGATCTTAGCCAAAAGGCCGAGAAGCGATAACCAGAATTGGTTTCCGACTACGGTGCCACCCAAGGATTCTGAAAAGTCCATTTGTGGAGATGGCCACCTGGACTCCCGTTAAGAAGACATGCTGTCAACCTCTAGATCCCTCACATGCCTGCACTTTTCGGCTTGCTGCTGCTGCAATCCACGCGTTTTAGATCTGCATAACTCCACCTCTTTTAGCACAGTACCCTCAACCCCCGGCTGTTCCCACCCGCCTCAACACCGTTGGAAGGGAGGAGAACCAATTAAGGCGGGGGGGGGGTGGAACGAGCAGCTGTCTACCCTTAGCAGGAGGGTTGCTGATTAATTACCTCTCCTGCTGCTGCTGCTGCTGGCTGTCCAGCAGCAGACTGAAGGTGGCTGCTGCTGTGCGCAGGTATATAAAGGCTCAGAGCCTATTATGACACGCGCAGCCAGCGTTCCATTGCCACATTCCGTCTACTGCAGGCGGGATACCTGGATGGCTGAATGTCACTGAGAAGCTCACAGAGACCGCCATAAGCAACAGTTTAAAAGAATGCCACAGACTAATCAACCAAACTTTTTGGGTTGGTTTCTCTTTTATAGTCTGCAGGCATTAAATGAAAGAAGTCAGTGTTCCAGCAGAGGGAGACAACGTTTCAGAAAAGGCATTGTAGCAAACCAAAAAAGAAATTTTAAGCGCAGCAGAGTAACCAGCTCACATACCTGTTAGCTCAGGTGAGTTTAAAAGGCTGCTGTTGATAACAAGGGCATTTGCTAAATAGATGGTGTGTGTGCAACAATATACTGAAAGGTCAATTATATTGTGCAGCTTATCTCACCACCTGTAGTTATTTAGGTGAAAGCTCCAAAATGCTTGCCTAATATGTCTGTTTATCCAAAAGGAAGTATAGAGGGAGAGCTAGATAGATAGCATTGCATTACATTACATTACATGGCAATGCAATGCACAGTTGCTGAAGTTGAACCAAAATGAGCTTGTCATCTGGCTTCTGCAACTTTTAACATGAAAAATCCAATGAGGAGAAGAAAAGCAAAGCCAAAGAGTCCATCCCAAAATCCGACAAACAAGCAAAATGAACAAAAAGCATTGAATTCAATTCTTTCTGATTTTAGAAACTGCATTAAAGAAGGGGTGCACCGGTCCTGGAGATACTGCAATACCAGGTCAATGCGTGGAGTGGACAGAGCAAGCTCTTTTTCCATCTCCCTGTTCTAAAAATCCATTTAATATATGGTCCCCAGATAGGGGACGTATCAGATATTAAACTGATAAGAACAGATACTACACTTGATCTTAGCCAAAAGGCCGAGAAGCGATAACCAGAATTGGTTTCCGACTACGGTGCCACCCAAGGATTCTGAAAAGTCCATTTGTGGAGATGGCCACCTGGACTCCCGTTAAGAAGACATGCTGTCAACCTCTAGATCCCTCACATGCCTGCACTTTTCGGCTTGCTGCTGCTGCAATCCAGGCGTTTTAGATCTGCATAACTCCACCTCTTTTAGCACAGTACCCTCAACCCCCGGCTGTTCCCACCCGCCTCAACACCGTTGGAAGGGAGGAGAACCAATTACGGCGGGGGGGGGGGTGGAACGAGCAGCTGTCTACCCTTAGCAGGAGGGTTGCTGATTAATTACCTCTCCTGCTGCTGCTGCTGCTGGCTGTCCAGCAGCAGACTGAAGGTGGCTGCTGCTGTGCGCAGGTATATAAAGGCTCAGAGCCTATTATGACACGCGCAGCCAGCGTTCCATTGCCACATTCCGTCTACTGCAGGCGGGATACCTGGATGGCTGAATGTCACTGAGAAGCTCACAGAGACCGCCATAAGCAACAGTTTAAAAGAATGCCACAGACTAATCAACCAAACTTTTTGGGTTGGTTTCTCTTTTATAGTCTGCAGGCATTAAATGAAAGAAGTCAGTGTTCCAGCAGAGGGAGACAACGTTTCAGAAAAGGCATTGTAGCAAACCAAAAAAGAAATTTTAAGCGCAGCAGAGTAACCAGCTCACATACCTGTTAGCTCAGGTGAGTTTAAAAGGCTGCTGTTGATAACAAGGGCATTTGCTAAATAGATGGTGTGTGTGCAACAATATACTGAAAGGTCAATTATATTGTGCAGCTTATCTCACCACCTGTATTTATTTAGGTGAAAGCTCCAAAATGCTTGCCTAATATGTCTGTTTATCCAAAAGGAAGTATAGAGGGAGAGCTAGATAGATAGCATTGCATTACATTACATTACATGGCAATGCAATGCACAGTTGCTGAAGTTGAACCAAAATGAGCTTGTCATCTGGCTTCTGCAACTTTTAACATGAAAAATCCAATGAGGAGAAGAAAAGCAAAGCCAAAGAGTCCATCCCAAAATCCGACAAACAAGCAAAATGAACAAAAAGCATTGAATTCAATTCTTTCTGATTTTAGAAACTGCATTAAAGAAGGGGTGCACCGGTCCTGGAGATACTGCAATACCAGGTCAATGCGTGGAGTGGACAGAGCAAGCTCTTTTTCCATCTCCCTGTTCTAAAAATCCATTTAATATATGGTCCCCAGATAGGGGACGTATCAGATATTAAACTGATAAGAACAGATACTACACTTGATCTTAGCCAAAAGGCCGAGAAGCGATAACCAGAATTGGTTTCCGACTACGGTGCCACCCAAGGATTCTGAAAAGTCCATTTGTGGAGATGGCCACCTGGACTCCCGTTAAGAAGACATGCTGTCAACCTCTAGATCCCTCACATGCCTGCACTTTTCGGCTTGCTGCTGCTGCAATCCAGGCGTTTTAGATCTGCATAACTCCACCTCTTTTAGCACAGTACCCTCAACCCCCGGCTGTTCCCACCCGCCTCAACACCGTTGGAAGGGAGGAGAACCAATTAAGGCGGGGGGGGGGGTGGAACGAGCAGCTGTCTACCCTTAGCAGGAGGGTTGCTGATTAATTACCTCTCCTGCTGCTGCTGCTGCTGGCTGTCCAGCAGCAGACTGAAGGTGGCTGCTGCTGTGCGCAGGTATATAAAGGCTCAGAGCCTATTATGACACGCGCAGCCAGCGTTCCATTGCCACATTCCGTCTACTGCAGGCGGGATACCTGGATGGCTGAATGTCACTGAGAAGCTCACAGAGACCGCCATAAGCAACAGTTTAAAAGAATGCCACAGACTAATCAACCAAACTTTTTGGGTTGGTTTCTCTTTTATAGTCTGCAGGCATTAAATGAAAGAAGTCAGTGTTCCAGCAGAGGGAGACAACGTTTCAGAAAAGGCATTGTAGCAAACCAAAAAAGAAATTTTAAGCGCAGCAGAGTAACCAGCTCACATACCTGTTAGCTCAGGTGAGTTTAAAAGGCTGCTGTTGATAACAAGGGCATTTGCTAAATAGATGGTGTGTGTGCAACAATATACTGAAAGGTCAATTATATTGTGCAGCTTATCTCACCACCTGTAGTTATTTAGGTGAAAGCTCCAAAATGCTTGCCTAATATGTCTGTTTATCCAAAAGGAAGTATAGAGGGAGAGCTAGATAGATAGCATTGCATTACATTACATTACATGGCAATGCAATGCACAGTTGCTGAAGTTGAACCAAAATGAGCTTGTCATCTGGCTTCTGCAACTTTTAACATGAAAAATCCAATGAGGAGAAGAAAAGCAAAGCCAAAGAGTCCATCCCAAAATCCGACAAACAAGCAAAATGAACAAAAAGCATTGAATTCAATTCTTTCTGATTTTAGAAACTGCATTAAAGAAGGGGTGCACCGGTCCTGGAGATAATGCAATACCAGGTCAATGCGTGGAGTGGACAGAGCAAGCTCTTTTTCCATCTCCCTGTTCTAAAAATCCATTTAATATATGGTCCCCAGATAGGGGACGTATCAGATATTAAACTGATAAGAACAGATACTACACTTGATCTTAGCCAAAAGGCCGAGAAGCGATAACCAGAATTGGTTTCCGACTACGGTGCCACCCAAGGATTCTGAAAAGTCCATTTGTGGAGATGGCCACCTGGACTCCCGTTAAGAAGACATGCTGTCAACCTCTAGATCCCTCACATGCCTGCACTTTTCGGCTTGCTGCTGCTGCAATCCACGCGTTTTAGATCTGCATAACTCCACCTCTTTTAGCGCAGTACCCTCAACCCCCGGCTGTTCCCACCCGCCTCAACACCGTTGGAAGGGAGGAGAACCGATTAAGGCGGGGGGGGGGGTGGAACGAGCAGCTGTCTACCCTTAGCAGGAGGGTTGCTGATTAATTACCTGTCCTGCTGCTGCTGCTGCTGGCTGTCCAGCAGCAGACTGAAGGTGGCTGCTGCTGTGCGCAGGTATATAAAGGCTCAGAGCCTATTATGACACGCGCAGCCAGCGTTCCATTGCCACATTCCGTCTACTGCAGGCGGGATACCTGGATGGCTGAATGTCACTGAGAAGCTCACAGAGACCGCCATAAGCAACAGTTTAAAAGAATGCCACAGACTAATCAACCAAACTTTTTGGGTTGGTTTCTCTTTTATAGTCTGCAGGCATTAAATGAAAGAAGTCAGTGTTCCAGCAGAGGGAGACAACGTTTCAGAAAAGGCATTGTAGCAAACCAAAAAAGAAATTTTAAGCGCAGCAGAGTAACCAGCTCACATACCTGTTAGCTCAGGTGAGTTTAAAAGGCTGCTGTTGATAACAAGGGCATTTGCTAAATAGATGGTGTGTGTGCAACAATATACTGAAAGGTCAATTATATTGTGCAGCTTATCTCACCACCTGTAGTTATTTAGGTGAAAGCTCCAAAATGCTTGCCTAATATGTCTGTTTATCCAAAAGGAAGTATAGAGGGAGAGCTAGATAGATAGCATTGCATTACATTACATTACATGGCAATGCAATGCACAGTTGCTGAAGTTGAACCAAAATGAGCTTGTCATCTGGCTTCTGCAACTTTTAACATGAAAAATCCAATGAGGAGAAGAAAAGCAAAGCCAAAGAGTCCATCCCAAAATCCGACAAACAAGCAAAATGAACAAAAAGCATTGAATTCAATTCTTTCTGATTTTAGAAACTGCATTAAAGAAGGGGTGCACCGGTCCTGGAGATACTGCAATACCAGGTCAATGCGTGGAGTGGACAGAGCAAGCTCTTTTTCCATCTCCCTGTTCTAAAAATCCATTTAATATATGGTCCCCAGATAGGGGACGTATCAGATATTAAACTGATAAGAACAGATACTACACTTGATCTTAGCCAAAAGGCCGAGAAGCGATAACCAGAATTGGTTTCCGACTACGGTGCCACCCAAGGATTCTGAAAAGTCCATTTGTGGAGATGGCCACCTGGACTCCCGTTAAGAAGACATGCTGTCAACCTCTAGATCCCTCACATGCCTGCACTTTTCGGCTTGCTGCTGCTGCAATCCACGCGTTTTAGATCTGCATAACTCCACCTCTTTTAGCACAGTACCCTCAACCCCCGGCTGTTCCCACCCGCCTCAACACCGTTGGAAGGGAGGAGAACCAATTAAGGCGGGGGGGGGGTGGAACGAGCAGCTGTCTACCCTTAGCAGGAGGGTTGCTGATTAATTACCTCTCCTGCTGCTGCTGCTGCTGGCTGTCCAGCAGCAGACTGAAGGTGGCTGCTGCTGTGCGCAGGTATATAAAGGCTCAGAGCCTATTATGACACGCGCAGCCAGCGTTCCATTGCCACATTCCGTCTACTGCAGGCGGGATACCTGGATGGCTTAATGTCACTGAGAAGCTCACAGAGACCGCCATAGGCAACAGTTTAAAAGAATGCCACAGACTAATCAACCAAACTTTTTGGGTTGGTTTCTCTTTTATAGTCTGCAGGCATTAAATGAAAGAAGTCAGTGTTCCAGCAGAGGGAGACAACGTTTCAGAAAAGGCATTGTAGCTAACCAAAAAAGAAATTTTAAGCGCAGCAGAGTAACCAGCTCACATACCTGTTAGCTCAGGTGAGTTTAAAAGGCTGCTGTTGATAACAAGGGCATTTGCTAAATAGATGGTGTGTGTGCAACAATATACTGAAAGGTCAATTATATTGTGCAGCTTATCTCACCACCTGTAGTTATTTAGGTGAAAGCTCCAAAATGCTTGCCTAATATGTCTGTTTATCCAAAAGGAAGTATAGAGGGAGAGCTAGATAGATAGCATTGCATTACATTACATTACATGGCAATGCAATGCACAGTTGCTGAAGTTGAACCAAAATGAGCTTGTCATCTGGCTTCTGCAACTTTTAACATGAAAAATCCAATGAGGAGAAGAAAAGCAAAGCCAAAGAGTCCATCCCAAAATCTGACAAACAAGCAAAATGAACAAAAAGCATTGAATTCAATTCTTTCTGATTTTAGAAACTGCATTAAAGAAGGGGTGCACCGGTCCTGGAGATACTGCAATACCAGGTCAATGCGTGGAGTGGACAGAGCAAGCTCTTTTTCCATCTCCCTGTTCTAAAAATCCATTTAATATATGGTCCCCAGATAGGGGACGTATCAGATATTAAACTGATAAGAACAGATACTACACTTGATCTTAGCCAAAAGGCCGAGAAGCGATAACCAGAATTGGTTTCCGACTACGGTGCCACCCAAGGATTCTGAAAAGTCCATTTGTGGAGATGGCCACCTGGACTCCCGTTAAGAAGACATGCTGTCAACCTCTAGATCCCTCACATGCCTGCACTTTTCGGCTTGCTGCTGCTGCAATCCACGCGTTTTAGATCTGCATAACTCCACCTCTTTTAGCACAGTACCCTCAACCCCCGGCTGTTCCCACCCGCCTCAACACCGTTGGAAGGGAGGAGAACCAATTAAGGCGGGGGGGGGGGTGGAACGAGCAGCTGTCTACCCTTAGCAGGAGGGTTGCTGATTAATTACCTCTCCTGCTGCTGCTGCTGCTGGCTGTCCAGCAGCAGACTGAAGGTGGCTGCTGCTGTGCGCAGGTATATAAAGGCTCAGAGCCTATTATGACACGCGCAGCCAGCGTTCCATTGCCACATTCCGTCTACTGCAGGCGGGATACCTGGATGGCTGAATGTCACTGAGAAGCTCACAGAGACCGCCATAGGCAACAGTTTAAAAGAATGCCACAGACTAATCAACCAAACTTTTTGGGTTGGTTTCTCTTTTATAGTCTGCAGGCATTAAATGAAAGAAGTCAGTGTTCCAGCAGAGGGAGACAACGTTTCAGAAAAGGCATTGTAGCAAACCAAAAAAGAAATTTTAAGCGCAGCAGAGTAACCAGCTCACATACCTGTTAGCTCAGGTGAGTTTAAAAGGCTGCTGTTGATAACAAGGGCATTTGCTAAATAGATGGTGTGTGTGCAACAATATACTGAAAGGTCAATTATATTGTGCAGCTTATCTCACCACCTGTAGTTATTTAGGTGAAAGCTCCAAAATGCTTGCCTAATATGTCTGTTTATCCAAAAGGAAGTATAGAGGGAGAGCTAGATAGATAGCATTGCATTACATTACATTACATGGCAATGCAATGCACAGTTGCTGAAGTTGAACCAAAATGAGCTTGTCATCTGGCTTCTGCAACTTTTAACATGAAAAATCCAATGAGGAGAAGAAAAGCAAAGCCAAAGAGTCCATCCCAAAATCTGACAAACAAGCAAAATGAACAAAAAGCATTGAATTCAATTCTTTCTGATTTTAGAAACTGCATTAAAGAAGGGGTGCACCGGTCCTGGAGATACTGCAATACCAGGTCAATGCGTGGAGTGGACAGAGCAAGCTCTTTTTCCATCTCCCTGTTCTAAAAATCCATTTAATATATGGTCCCCAGATAGGGGACGTATCAGATATAAAACTGATAAGAACAGATACTACACTTGATCTTAGCCAAAAGGCCGAGAAGCGATAACCAGAATTGGTTTCCGACTACGGTGCCACCCAAGGATTCTGAAAAGTCCATTTGTGGAGATGGCCACCTGGACTCCCGTTAAGAAGACATGCTGTCAACCTCTAGATCCCTCACTTGCCTGCACTTTTCGGCTTGCTGCTGCTGCAATCCACGCGTTTTAGATCTGCATAACTCCACCTCTTTTAGCACAGTACCCTCAACCCCCGGCTGTTCCCACCCGCCTCAACACCGTTGGAAGGGAGGAGAACCAATTAAGGCGGGGGGGGGTGGAAAGAGCAGCTGTCTACCCTTAGCAGGAGGGTTGCTGATTAATTACCTCTCCTGCTGCTGCTGCTGCTGGCTGTCCAGCAGCAGACTGAAGGTGGCTGCTGCTGTGCGCAGGTATATAAAGGCTCAGAGCCTATTATGACACGCGCAGCCAGCGTTCCATTGCCACATTCCGTCTACTGCAGGCGGGATACCTGGATGGCTGAATGTCACTGAGAAGCTCACAGAGACCGCCATAAGCAACAGTTTAAAAGAATGCCACAGACTAATCAACCAAACTTTTTGGGTTGGTTTCTCTTTTATAGTCTGCAGGCATTAAATGAAAGAAGTCAGTGTTCCAGCAGAGGGAGACAACGTTTCAGAAAAGGCATTGTAGCAAACCAAAAAAGAAATTTTAAGCGCAACAGAGTAACCAGCTCACATACCTGTTAGCTCAGGTGAGTTTAAAAGGCTGCTGTTGATAACAAGGGCATTTGCTAAATAGATGGTGTGTGTGCAACAATATACTGAAAGGTCAATTATATTGTGCAGCTTATCTCACCACCTGTAGTTATTTAGGTGAAAGCTCCAAAATGCTTGCCTAATATGTCTGTTTATCCAAAAGGAAGTATAGAGGGAGAGCTAGATAGATAGCATTGCATTACATTACATTACATGGCAATGCAATGCACAGTTGCTGAAGTTGAACCAAAATGAGCTTGTCATCTGGCTTCTGCAACTTTTAACATGAAAAATCCAATGAGGAGAAGAAAAGCAAAGCCAAAGAGTCCATCCCAAAATCCGACAAACAAGCAAAATGAACAAAAAGCATTGAATTCAATTCTTTCTGATTTTAGAAACTGCATTAAAGAAGGGGTGCACCGGTCCTGGAGATACTGCAATACCAGGTCAATGCGTGGAGTGGACAGAGCAAGCTCTTTTTCCATCTCCCTGTTCTAAAAATCCATTTAATATATGGTCCCCAGATAGGGGACGTATCAGATATTAAACTGATAAGAACAGATACTACACTTGATCTTAGCCAAAAGGCCGAGAAGCGATAACCAGAATTGGTTTCCGACTACGGTGCCACCCAAGGATTCTGAAAAGTCCATTTGTGGAGATGGCCACCTGGACTCCCGTTAAGAAGACATGCTGTCAACCTCTAGATCCCTCACATGCCTGCACTTTTCGGCTTGCTGCTGCTGCAATCCACGCGTTTTAGATCTGCATAACTCCACCTCTTTTAGCACAGTACCCTCAACCCCCGGCTGTTCCCACCCGCCTCAACACCGTTGGAAGGGAGGAGAACCAATTAAGGCGGGGGGGGGGGGGGTGGAACGAGCAGCTGTCTACCCTTAGCAGGAGGGTTGCTGATTAATTACCTCTCCTGCTGCTGCTGCTGCTGGCTGTCCAGCAGCAGACTGAAGGTGGCTGCTGCTGTGCGCAGGTATATAAAGGCTCAGAGCCTATTATGACACGCGCAGCCAGCGTTCCATTGCCACATTCCGTCTACTGCAGGCGGGATACCTGGATGGCTGAATGTCACTGAGAAGCTCACAGAGACCGCCATAAGCAACAGTTTAAAAGAATGCCACAGACTAATCAACCAAACTTTTTGGGTTGGTTTCTCTTTTATAGTCTGCAGGCATTAAATGAAAGAAGTCAGTGTTCCAGCAGAGGGAGACAACGTTTCAGAAAAGGCATTGTAGCAAACCAAAAAAGAAATTTTAAGCGCAGCAGAGTAACCAGCTCACATACCTGTTAGCTCAGGTGAGTTTAAAAAGCTGCTGTTGATAACAAGGGCATTTGCTAAATAGATGGTGTGTGTGCAACAATATACTGAAAGGTCAATTATATTGTGCAGCTTATCTCACCACCTGTAGTTATTTAGGTGAAAGCTCCACTAATGCTTGCCTAATATGTCTGTTTATCCAAAAGGAAGTATAGAGGGAGAGCTAGATAGATAGCATTGCATTACATTACATTACATGGCAATGCAATGCACAGTTGCTGAAGTTGAACCAAAATGAGCTTGTCATCTGGCTTCTGCAACTTTTAGCATGAAAAATCCAATGAGGAGAAGAAAAGCAAAGCCAAAGAGTCCATCCCAAAATCCGACAAACAAGCAAAATGAACAAAAAACATTGAATTCAATTCTTTCTGATTTTAGAAACTGCATTAAAGAAGGGGTGCACCGGTCCTGGAGATACTGCAATACCAGGTCAATGCGTGGAGTGGACAGAGCAAGCTCTTTTTCCATCTCCCTGTTCTAAAAATCCATTTAATATATGGTCCCCAGATAGGGGACGTATCAGATATTAAACTGATAAGAACAGATACTACACTTGATCTTAGCCAAAAGGCCGAGAAGCGATAACCAGAATTGGTTTCCGACTACGGTGCCACCCAAGGATTCTGAAAAGTCCATTTGTGGAGATGGCCACCTGGACTCCCGTTAAGAAGACATGCTGTCAACCTCTAGATCCCTCACATGCCTGCACTTTTCGGCTTGCTGCTGCTGCAATCCACGCGTTTTAGATCTGCATAACTCCACCTCTTTTAGCACAGTACCCTCAACCCCCGGCTGTTCCCACCCGCCTCAACACCGTTGGAAGGGAGGAGAACCAATTAAGGCGGGGGGGGGGGGTGGAACGAGCAGCTGTCTACCCTTAGCAGGAGGGTTGCTGATTAATTACCTCTCCTGCTGCTGCTGCTGCTGGCTGTCCAGCAGCAGACTGAAGGTGGCTGCTGCTGTGCGCAGGTATATAAAGGCTCAGAGCCTATTATGACACGCGCAGCCAGCGTTCCATTGCCACATTCCGTCTACTGCAGGCGGGATACCTGGATGGCTGAATGTCACTGAGAAGCTCACAGAGACCGCCATAAGCAACAGTTTAAAAGAATGCCACAGACTAATCAACCAAACTTTTTGGGTTGGTTTCTCTTTTATAGTCTGCAGGCATTAAATGAAAGAAGTCAGTGTTCCAGCAGAGGGAGACAACGTTTCAGAAAAGGCATTGTAGCAAACCAAAAAAGAAATTTTAAGCGCAGCAGAGTAACCAGCTCACATACCTGTTAGCTCAGGTGAGTTTAAAAGGCTGCTGTTGATAACAAGGGCATTTGCTAAATAGATGGTGTGTGTGCAACAATATACTGAAAGGTCAATTATATTGTGCAGCTTATCTCACCACCTGTAGTTATTTAGGTGAAAGCTCCAAAATGCTTGCCTAATATGTCTGTTTATCCAAAAGGAAGTATAGAGAGAGAGCTAGATAGATAGCATTGCATTACATTACATTACATGGCAATGCAATGCACAGTTGCTGAAGTTGAACCAAAATGAGCTTGTCATCTGGCTTCTGCAACTTTTAACATGAAAAATCCAATGAGGAGAAGAAAAGCAAAGCCAAAGAGTCCATCCCAAAATCCGACAAACAAGCAAAATGAACAAAAAGCATTGAATTCAATTCTTTCTGATTTTAGAAACTGCATTAAAGAAGGGGTGCACCGGTCCTGGAGATACTGCAATACCAGGTCAATGCGTGGAGTGGACAGAGCAAGCTCTTTTTCCATCTCCCTGTTCTAAAAATCCATTTAATATATGGTCCCCAGATAGGGGACGTATCAGATATTAAACTGATAAGAACAGATACTACACTTGATCTTAGCCAAAAGGCCGAGAAGCGATAACCAGAATTGGTTTCCGACTACGGTGCCACCCAAGGATTCTGAAAAGTCCATTTGTGGAGATGGCCACCTGGACTCCCGTTAAGAAGACATGCTGTCAACCTCTAGATCCCTCACATGCCTGCACTTTTCGGCTTGCTGCTGCTGCAATCCACGCGTTTTAGATCTGCATAACTCCACCTCTTTTAGCACAGTACCCTCAACCCCCGGCTGTTCCCACCCGCCTCAACACCGTTGGAAGGGAGGAGAACCAATTAAGGCGGGGGGGGGGTGGAACGAGCAGCTGTCTACCCTTAGCAGGAGGGTTGCTGATTAATTACCTCTCCTGCTGCTGCTGCTGCTGGCTGTCCAGCAGCAGACTGAAGGTGGCTGCTGCTGTGCGCAGGTATATAAAGGCTCAGAGCCTATTATGACACGCGCAGCCAGCGTTCCATTGCCACATTCCGTCTACTGCAGGCGGGATACCTGGATGGCTGAATGTCACTGAGAAGCTCACAGAGACCGCCATAAGCAACAGTTTAAAAGAATGCCACAGACTAATCAACCAAACTTTTTGGGTTGGTTTCTCTTTTATAGTCTGCAGGCATTAAATGAAAGAAGTCAGTGTTCCAGCAGAGGGAGACAACGTTTCAGAAAAGGCATTGTAGCAAACCAAAAAAGAAATTTTAAGCGCAGCAGAGTAACCAGCTCACATACCTGTTAGCTCAGGTGAGTTTAAAAGGCTGCTGTTGATAACAAGGGCATTTGCTAAATAGATGGTGTGTGTGCAACAATATACTGAAAGGTCAATTATATTGTGCAGCTTATCTCACCACCTGTAGTTATTTAGGTGAAAGCTCCAAAATGCTTGTCTAATATGTCTGTTTATCCAAAAGGAAGTATAGAGGGAGAGCTAGATAGATAGCATTGCATTACATTACATTACATGGCAATGCAATGCACAGTTGCTGAAGTTGAACCAAAATGAGCTTGTCATCTGGCTTCTGCAACTTTTAACATGAAAAATCCAATGAGGAGAAGAAAAGCAAAGCCAAAGAGTCCATCCCAAAATCCGACAAACAAGCAAAATGAACAAAAAGCATTGAATTCAATTCTTTCTGATTTTAGAAACTGCATTAAAGAAGGGGTGCACCGGTCCTGGAGATACTGCAATACCAGGTCAATGCGTGGAGTGGACAGAGCAAGCTCTTTTTCCATCTCCCTGTTCTAAAAATCCATTTAATATATGGTCCCCAGATAGGGGACGTATCAGATATTAAACTGATAAGAACAGATACTACACTTGATCTTAGCCAAAAGGCCGAGAAGCGATAACCAGAATTGGTTTCCGACTACGGTGCCACCCAAGGATTCTGAAAAGTCCATTTGTGGAGATGGCCACCTGGACTCCCGTTAAGAAGACATGCTGTCAACCTCTAGATCCCTCACATGCCTGCACTTTTCGGCTTGCTGCTGCTGCAATCCACGCGTTTTAGATCTGCATAACTCCACCTCTTTTAGCACAGTACCCTCAACCCCCGGCTGTTCCCACCCGCCTCAACACCGTTGGAAGGGAGGAGAACCAATTAAGGCGGGGGGGGGGTGGAGCGAGCAGCTGTCTACCCTTAGCAGGAGGGTTGCTGATTAATTACCTCTCCTGCTGCTGCTGCTGCTGGCTGTCCAGCAGCAGACTGAAGGTGGCTGCTGCTGTGCGCAGGTATATAAAGGCTCAGAGCCTATTATGACACGCGCAGCCAGCGTTCCATTGCCACATTCCGTCTACTGCAGGCGGGATACCTGGATGGCTGAATGTCACTGAGAAGCTCACAGAGACCGCCATAAGCAACAGTTTAAAAGAATGCCACAGACTAATCAACCAAACTTTTTGGGTTGGTTTCTCTTTTATAGTCTGCAGGCATTAAATGAAAGAAGTCAGTGTTCCAGCAGAGGGAGACAACATTTCAGAAAAGGCATTGTAGCAAACCAAAAAAGAAATTTTAAGCGCAGCAGAGTAACCAGCTCACATACCTGTTAGCTCAGGTGAGTTTAAAAGGCTGCTGTTGATAACAAGGGCATTTGCTAAATAGATGGTGTGTGTGCAACAATATACTGAAAGGTCAATTATATTGTGCAGCTTATCTCACCACCTGTAGTTATTTAGGTGAAAGCTCCAAAATGCTTGCCTAATATGTCTGTTTATCCAAAAGGAAGTATAGAGGGAGAGCTAGATAGATAGCATTGCATTACATTACATTACATGGCAATGCAATGCACAGTTGCTGAAGTTGAACCAAAATGAGCTTGTCATCTGGCTTCTGCAACTTTTAACATGAAAAATCCAATGAGGAGAAGAAAAGCAAAGCCAAAGAGTCCATCCCAAAATCCGACAAACAAGCAAAATGAACAAAAAGCATTGAATTCAATTCTTTCTGATTTTAGAAACTGCATTAAAGAAGGGGTGCACCGGTCCTGGAGATACTGCAATACCAGGTCAATGCGTGGAGTGGACAGAGCAAGCTCTTTTTCCATCTCCCTGTTCTAAAAATCCATTTAATATATGGTCCCCAGATAGGGGACGTATCAGATATTAAACTGATAAGAACAGATACTACACTTGATCTTAGCCAAAAGGCCGAGAAGCGATAACCAGAATTGGTTTCCGACTACGGTGCCACCCAAGGATTCTGAAAAGTCCATTTGTGGAGATGGCCACCTGGACTCCCGTTAAGAAGACATGCTGTCAACCTCTAGATCCCTCACATGCCTGCACTTTTCGGCTTGCTGCTGCTGCAATCCACGCGTTTTAGATCTGCATAACTCCACCTCTTTTAGCACAGTACCCTCAACCCCCGGCTGTTCCCACCCGCCTCAACACCGTTGGAAGGGAGGAGAACCAATTAAGGCGGGGGGGGGTGGAACGAGCAGCTGTCTACCCTTAGCAGGAGGGTTGCTGATTAATTACCTCTCCTGCTGCTGCTGCTGCTGGCTGTCCAGCAGCAGACTGAAGGTGGCTGCTGCTGTGCGCAGGTATATAAAGGCTCAGAGCCTATTATGACACGCGCAGCCAGCGTTCCATTGCCACATTCCGTCTACTGCAGGCGGGATACCTGGATGGCTGAATGTCACTGAGAAGCTCACAGAGACCGCCATAAGCAACAGTTTAAAAGAATGCCACAGACTAATCAACCAAACTTTTTGGGTTGGTTTCTCTTTTATAGTCTGCAGGCATTAAATGAAAGAAGTCAGTGTTCCAGCAGAGGGAGACAACGTTTCAGAAAAGGCATTGTAGCAAACCAAAAAATAAATTTTAAGCGCAGCAGAGTAACCAGCTCACATACCTGTTAGCTCAGGTGAGTTTAAAAGGCTGCTGTTGATAACAAGGGCATTTGCTAAATAGATGGTGTGTGTGCAACAATATACTGAAAGGTCAATTATATTGTGCAGCTTATCTCACCACCTGTAGTTATTTAGGTGAAAGCTCCAAAATGCTTGCCTAATATGTCTGTTTATCCAAAAGGAAGTATAGAGGGAGAGCTAGATAGATAGCATTGCATTACATTACATTACATGGCAATGCAATGCACAGTTGCTGAAGTTGAACCAAAATGAGCTTGTCATCTGGCTTCTGCAACTTTTAACATGAAAAATCCAATGAGGAGAAGAAAAGCAAAGCCAAAGAGTCCATCCCAAAATCCGACAAACAAGCAAAATGAACAAAAAGCATTGAATTCAATTCTTTCTGATTTTAGAAACTGCATTAAAGAAGGGGTGCACCGGTCCTGGAGATACTGCAATACCAGGTCAATGCGTGGAGTGGACAGAGCAAGCTCTTTTTCCATCTCCCTGTTCTAAAAATCCATTTAATATATGGTCCCCAGATAGGGGACGTATCAGATATTAAACTGATAAGAACAGATACTACACTTGATCTTAGCCAAAAGGCCGAGAAGCGATAACCAGAATTGGTTTCCGACTACGGTGCCACCCAAGGATTCTGAAAAGTCCATTTGTGGAGATGGCCACCTGGACTCCCGTTAAGAAGACATGCTGTCAACCTCTAGATCCCTCACATGCCTGCACTTTTCGGCTTGCTGCTGCTGCAATCCACGCGTTTTAGATCTGCATAACTCCACCTCTTTTAGCACAGTACCCTCAACCCCCGGCTGTTCCCACCCGCCTCAACACCGTTGGAAGGGAGGAGAACCAATTAAGGCGGGGGGGGGGGGTGGAACGAGCAGCTGTCTACCCTTAGCAGGAGGGTTGCTGATTAATTACCTCTCCTGCTGCTGCTGCTGCTGGCTGTCCAGCAGCAGACTGAAGGTGGCTGCTGCTGTGCGCAGGTATATAAAGGCTCAGAGCCTATTATGACACGCGCAGCCAGCGTTCCATTGCCACATTCCGTCTACTGCAGGCGGGATACCTGGATGGCTGAATGTCACTGAGAAGCTCACAGAGACCGCCATAAGCAACAGTTTAAAAGAATGCCACAGACTAATCAACCAAACTTTTTGGGTTGGTTTCTCTTTTATAGTCTGCAGGCATTAAATGAAAGAAGTCAGTGTTCCAGCAGAGGGAGACAACGTTTCAGAAAAGGCATTGTAGCAAACCAAAAAAGAAATTTTAAGCGCAGCAGAGTAACCAGCTCACATACCTGTTAGCTCAGGTGAGTTTAAAAGGCTGCTGTTGATAACAAGGGCATTTGCTAAATAGATGGTGTGTGTGCAACAATATACTGAAAGGTCAATTATATTGTGCAGCTTATCTCACCACCTGTAGTTATTTAGGTGAAAGCTCCAAAATGCTTGCCTAATATGTCTGTTTATCCAAAAGGAAGTATAGAGGGAGAGCTAGATAGATAGCATTGCATTACATTACATTACATGGCAATGCAATGCACAGTTGCTGAAGTTGAACCAAAATGAGCTTGTCATCTGGCTTCTGCAACTTTTAACATGAAAAATCCAATGAGGAGAAGAAAAGCAAAGCCAAAGAGTCCATCCCAAAATCCGACAAACAAGCAAAATGAACAAAAAGCATTGAATTCAATTCTTTCTGATTTTAGAAACTGCATTAAAGAAGGGGTGCACCGGTCCTGGAGATACTGCAATACCAGGTCAATGCGTGGAGTGGACAGAGCAAGCTCTTTTTCCATCTCCCTGTTCTAAAAATCCATTTAATATATGGTCCCCAGATAGGGGACGTATCAGATATTAAACTGATAAGAACAGATTTTTTTTTTTTATCGAAAGCCCGAATTCGTGTACAAAACCCGAGTGCGCTTAAAAAAGTGACAAGTGCCACAAAAAAAGTGCACTAGGATGCTGGTCTTCTTGAAACCCTCTCCAAAAGGAGAAGGGTCCCCCAAACCATTCCCCGTCCCTCCGAGCCAGAAGGCCACAGCGAGGAACAGGGACAAATAGCCACCTCCAGCCGGAGCCAGAGGCGACCCAATCTTACCCCCAGCACCTGCCCGAGTTCTCACCCGAGCAAGGCACTGGGAGCCAAAGACTGTGCTACCCTCCCGGAAGAGGGGAGCCAACAACGCTCTCCTCCCGAAAGAGGAGAGCCAGGGGGGTTCAGGGGGGAGCGGAACCTGATGGCCACACACTCCCCCCCTAGACCTGCCAAGAGAGGAACCCGTAAGGGAACCGCATCCTGACAAAATCCTAGTAGGACGTGACACACGTGAATAAGTGGACACACAGTGACAAAGAAATTAAATAAATAGTGAAGGTTTCACAGTATAATACTGCCCGGACCTTCGACCGGGAATTGAAAAATTCCCCATCCTAAGGCCAGAAGGCCCGGAATAAGGGTGTGTGCGAAGAAAGAAAATTTGAAGTGCTTGTGCAAATGTGCCATAAACTCAAGTGGGGTTCCCAATCCCAGTGAGTTAAGGCACCCCAGGGTCACCACTCCTGGGGCACTTCACACTTCGGTCTTTCGATCTTCCCCGACCCAATGGCGTCGATCCTGGGGGGCCATGCTTTCCACCAGATGACTATATTAGCCACCTGGCGTACTAACAAGCGCCTAAACCCCAGTGTGCATAATGTATCAATCTACTAGGGCGGCCAACATCCAAAACCGCCTTTTCGAAAGATACTACACTTGATCTTAGCCAAAAGGCCGAGAAGCGATAACCAGAATTGGTTTCTGACTACGGTGCCACCCAAGGATTCTGAAAAGTCCATTTGTGGAGATGGCCACCTGGACTCCCGTTAAGAAGACATGCTGTCAACCTCTAGATCCCTCACATGCCTGCACTTTTCGGCTTGCTGCTGCTGCAATCCACGCGTTTTAGATCTGCATAACTCCACCTCTTTTAGCACAGTACCCTCAACCCCCGGCTGTTCCCACCCGCCTCAACACCGTTGGAAGGGAGGAGAACCAATTAAGGCGGGGGGGGGTGGAACGAGCAGCTGTCTACCCTTAGCAGGAGGGTTGCTGATTAATTACCTCTCCTGCTGCTGCTGCTGCTGGCTGTCCAGCAGCAGACTGAAGGTGGCTGCTGCTGTGCGCAGGTATATAAAGGCTCAGAGCCTATTATGACACGCGCAGCCAGCGTTCCATTGCCACATTCCGTCTACTGCAGGCGGGATACCTGGATGGCTGAATGTCACTGAGAAGCTCACAGAGACCGCCATAAGCAACAGTTTAAAAGAATGCCACAGACTAATCAACCAAACTTTTTGGGTTGGTTTCTCTTTTATAGTCTGCAGGCATTAAATGAAAGAAGTCAGTGTTCCAGCAGAGGGAGACAACGTTTCAGAAAAGGCATTGTAGCAAACCAAAAAATAAATTTTAAGTGCAGCAGAGTAACCAGCTCACATACCTGTTAGCTCAGGTGAGTTTAAAAGGCTGCTGTTGATAACAAGGGCATTTGCTAAATAGATGGTGTGTGTGCAACAATATACTGAAAGGTCAATTATATTGTGCAGCTTATCTCACCACCTGTAGTTATTTAGGTGAAAGCTCCAAAATGCTTGCCTAATATGTCTGTTTATCCAAAAGGAAGTATAGAGGGAGAGCTAGATAGATAGCATTGCATTACATTACATTACATGGCAATGCAATGCACAGTTGCTGAAGTTGAACCAAAATGAGCTTGTCATCTGGCTTCTGCAACTTTTAACATGAAAAATCCAATGAGGAGAAGAAAAGCAAAGCCAAAGAGTCCATCCCAAAATCCGACAAACAAGCAAAATGAACAAAAAGCATTGAATTCAATTCTTTCTGATTTTAGAAACTGCATTAAAGAAGGGGTGCACCGGTCCTGGAGATACTGCAATACCAGGTCAATGCGTGGAGTGGACAGAGCAAGCTCTTTTTCCATCTCCCTGTTCTAAAAATCCATTTAATATATGGTCCCCAGATAGGGGACGTATCAGATATTAAACTGATAAGAACAGATACTACACTTGATCTTAGCCAAAAGGCCGAGAAGCGATAACCAGAATTGGTTTCCGACTACGGTGCCACCCAAGGATTCTGAAAAGTCCATTTGTGGAGATGGCCACCTGGACTCCCGTTAAGAAGACATGCTGTCAACCTCTAGATCCCTCACATGCCTGCACTTTTCGGCTTGCTGCTGCTGCAATCCACGCGTTTTAGATCTGCATAACTCCACCTCTTTTAGCACAGTACCCTCAACCCCCGGCTGTTCCCACCCGCCTCAACACCGTTGGAAGGGAGGAGAACCAATTAAGGCGGGGGGGGGGGTGGAACGAGCAGCTGTCTACCCTTAGCAGGAGGGTTGCTGATTAATTACCTCTCCTGCTGCTGCTGCTGGCTGGCCAGCAGCAGACTGAAGGTGGCTGCTGCTGTGCGCAGGTATATAAAGGCTCAGAGCCTATTATGACACGCGCAGCCAGCGTTCCATTGCCACATTCCGTCTACTGCAGGCGGGATACCTGGATGGCTGAATGTCACTGAGAAGCTCACAGAGACCGCCATAAGCAACAGTTTAAAAGAATGCCACAGACTAATCAACCAAACTTTTTGGGTTGGTTTCTCTTTTATAGTCTGCAGGCATTAAATGAAAGAAGTCAGTGTTCCAGCAGAGGGAGACAACGTTTCAGAAAAGGCATTGTAGCAAACCAAAAAAGAAATTTTAAGCGCAGCAGAGTAACCAGCTCACATACCTGTTAGCTCAGGTGAGTTTAAAAGGCTGCTGTTGATAACAAGGGCATTTGCTAAATAGATGGTGTGTGTGCAACAATATACTGAAAGGTCAATTATATTGTGCAGCTTATCTCACCACCTGTAGTTATTTAGGTGAAAGCTCCAAAATGCTTGCCTAATATGTCTGTTTATCCAAAAGGAAGTATAGAGGGAAAGCTAGATAGATAGCATTGCATTACATTACATTACATGGCAATGCAATGCACAGTTGCTGAAGTTGAACCAAAATGAGCTTGTCATCTGGCTTCTGCAACTTTTAACATGAAAAATCCAATGAGGAGAAGAAAAGCAAAGCCAAAGAGTCCATCCCAAAATCCGACAAACAAGCAAAATGAACAAAAAGCATTGAATTCAATTCTTTCTGATTTTAGAAACTGCATTAAAGAAGGGGTGCACCGGTCCTGGAGATACTGCAATACCAGGTCAATGCGTGGAGTGGACAGAGCAAGCTCTTTTTCCATCTCCCTGTTCTAAAAATCCATTTAATATATGGTCCCCAGATAGGGAACGTATCAGATATTAAACTGATAAGAACAGATACTACACTTGATCTTAGCCAAAAGGCCGAGAAGCGATAACCAGAATTGGTTTCCGACTACGGTGCCACCCAAGGATTCTGAAAAGTCCATTTGTGGAGATGGCCACCTGGACTCCCGTTAAGAAGACATGCTGTCAACCTCTAGATCCCTCACATGCCTGCACTTTTCGGCTTGCTGCTGCTGCAATCCACGCGTTTTAGATCTGCATAACTCCACCTCTTTTAGCACAGTACCCTCAACCCCTGGCTGTTCCCACCCGCCTCAACACCGTTGGAAGGGAGGAGAACCAATTAAGGCGGGGGGGGGGGGGTGGAACGAGCAGCTGTCTACCCTTAGCAGGAGGGTTGCTGATTAATTACCTCTCCTGCTGCTGCTGCTGCTGGCTGTCCAGCAGCAGACTGAAGGTGGCTGCTGCTGTGCGCAGGTATATAAAGGCTCAGAGCCTATTATGACACGCGCAGCCAGCGTTCCATTGCCACATTCCGTCTACTGCAGGCGGGATACCTGGATGGCTGAATGTCACTGAGAAGCTCACAGAGACCGCCATAAGCAACAGTTTAAAAGAATACCACAGACTAATCAACCAAACTTTTTGGGTTGGTTTCTCTTTTATAGTCTGCAGGCATTAAATGAAAGAAGTCAGTGTTGCAGCAGAGGGAGACAACGTTTCAGAAAAGGCATTGTAGCAAACCAAAAAATAAATTTTAAGCGCAGCAGAGTAACCAGCTCACATACCTGTTAGCTCAGGTGAGTTTAAAAGGCTGCTGTTGATAACAAGGGCATTTGCTAAATAGATGGTGTGTGTGCAACAATATACTGAAAGGTCAATTATATTGTGCAGCTTATCTCACCACCTGTAGTTATTTAGGTGAAAGCTCCAAAATGCTTGCCTAATATGTCTGTTTATCCAAAAGGAAGTATAGAGGGAGAGCTAGATAGATAGCATTGCATTACATTACATTACATGGCAATGCAATGCACAGTTGCTGAAGTTGAACCAAAATGAGCTTGTCATCTGGCTTCTGCAACTTTTAACATGAAAAATCCAATGAGGAGAAGAAAAGCAAAGCCAAAGAGTCCATCCCAAAATCCGACAAACAAGCAAAATGAACAAAAAGCATTGAATTCAATTCTTTCTGATTTTAGAAACTGCATTAAAGAAGGGGTGCACCGGTCCTGGAGATACTGCAATACCAGGTCAATGCGTGGAGTGGACAGAGCAAGCTCTTTTTCCATCTCCCTGTTCTAAAAATCCATTTAATATATGGTCCCCAGATAGGGGACGTATCAGATATTAAACTGATAAGAACAGATACTACACTTGATCTTAGCCAAAAGGCCGAGAAGCGATAACCAGAATTGGTTTCCGACTACGGTGCCACCCAAGGATTCTGAAAAGTCCATTTGTGGAGATGGCCACCTGGACTCCCGTTAAGAAGACATGCTGTCAACCTCTAGATCCCTCACATGCCTGCACTTTTCGGCTTGCTGCTGCTGCAATCCACGCGTTTTAGATCTGCATAACTCCACCTCTTTTAGCACAGTACCCTCAACCCCCGGCTGTTCCCACCCGCCTCAACACCGTTGGAAGGGAGGAAAACCAATTAAGGCGGGGGGGGGGTGGAACGAGCAGCTGTCTACCCTTAGCAGGAGGGTTGCTGATTAATTACCTCTCCTGCTGCTGCTGCTGCTGGCTGTCCAGCAGCAGACTGAAGGTGGCTGCTGCTGTGCGCAGGTATATAAAGGCTCAGAGCCTATTATGACACGCGCAGCCAGCGTTCCATTGCCACATTCCGTCTACTGCAGGCGGGATACCTGGATGGCTGAATGTCACTGAGAAGCTCACAGAGACCGCCATAAGCAACAGTTTAAAAGAATGCCACAGACTAATCAACCAAACTTTTTGGGTTGGTTTCTCTTTTATAGTCTGCAGGCATTAAATGAAAGAAGTCAGTGTTCCAGCAGAGGGAGACAACGTTTCAGAAAAGGCATTGTAGCAAACCAAAAAAGAAATTTTAAGCGCAGCAGAGTAACCAGCTCACATACCTGTTAGCTCAGGTGAGTTTAAAAGGCTGCTGTTGATAACAAGGGCATTTGCTAAATAGATGGTGTGTGTGCAACAATATACTGAAAGGTCAATTATATTGTGCAGCTTATCTCACCACCTGTAGTTATTTAGGTGAAAGCTCCAAAATGCTTGCCTAATATGTCTGTTTATCCAAAAGGAAGTATAGAGGGAGAGCTAGATAGATAGCATTGCATTACATTACATTACATGGCAATGCAATGCACAGTTGCTGAAGTTGAACCAAAATGAGCTTGTCATCTGGCTTCTGCAACTTTTAACATGAAAAATCCAATGAGGAGAAGAAAAGCAAAGCCAAAGAGTCCATCCCAAAATTCGACAAACAAGCAAAATGAACAAAAAGCATTGAATTCAATTCTTTCTGATTTTAGAAACTGCATTAAAGAAGGGGTGCACCGGTCCTGGAGATACTGCAATACCAGGTCAATGCGTGGAGTGGACAGAGCAAGCTCTTTTTCCATCTCCCTGTTCTAAAAATCCATTTAATATATGGTCCCCAGATAGGGGACGTATCAGATATTAAACTGATAAGAACAGATACTACACTTGATCTTAGCCAAAAGGCCGAGAAGCGATAACCAGAATTGGTTTCCGACTACGGTGCCACCCAAGGATTCTGAAAAGTCCATTTGTGGAGATGGCCACCTGGACTCCCGTTAAGAAGACATGCTGTCAACCTCTAGATCCCTCACATGCCTGCACTTTTCGGCTTGCTGCTGCTGCAATCCACGCGTTTTAGATCTGCATAACTCCACCTCTTTTAGCACAGTACCCTCAACCCCCGGCTGTTCCCACCCGCCTCAACACCGTTGGAAGGGAGGAGAACCAATTAAGGCGGGGGGGGGGTGGAACGAGCAGCTGTCTACCCTTAGCAGGAGGGTTGCTGATTAATTACCTCTCCTGCTGCTGCTGCTGCTGGCTGTCCAGCAGCAGACTGAAGGTGGCTGCTGCTGTGCGCAGGTATATAAAGGCTCAGAGCCTATTATGACACGCGCAGCCAGCGTTCCATTGCCACATTCCGTCTACTGCAGGCGGGATACCTGGATGGCTGAATGTCACTGAGAAGCTCACAGAGACCGCCATAAGCAACAGTTTAAAAGAATGCCACAGACTAATCAACCAAACTTTTTGGGTTGGTTTCTCTTTTATAGTCTGCAGGCATTAAATGAAAGAAGTCAGTGTTCCAGCAGAGGGAGACAACGTTTCAGAAAAGGCATTGTAGCAAACCAAAAAAGAAATTTTAAGCGCAGCAGAGTAACCAGCTCACATACCTGTTAGCTCAGGTGAGTTTAAAAGGCTGCTGTTGATAACAAGGGCATTTGCTAAATAGATGGTGTGTGTGCAACAATATACTGAAAGGTTAATTATATTGTGCAGCTTATCTCACCACCTGTAGTTATTTAGGTGAAAGCTCCAAAATGCTTGCCTAATATGTCTGTTTATCCAAAAGGAAGTATAGAGGGAGAGCTAGATAGATAGCATTGCATTACATTACATTACATGGCAATGCAATGCACAGTTGCTGAAGTTGAACCAAAATGAGCTTGTCATCTGGCTTCTGCAACTTTTAACATGAAAAATCCAATGAGGAGAAGAAAAGCAAAGCCAAAGAGTCCATCCCAAAATCCGACAAACAAGCAAAATGAACAAAAAGCATTGAATTCAATTCTTTCTGATTTTAGAAACTGCATTAAAGAAGGGGTGCACCGGTCCTGGAGATACTGCAATACCAGGTCAATGCGTGGAGTGGACAGAGCAAGCTCTTTTTCCATCTCCCTGTTCTAAAAATCCATTTAATATATGGTCCCCAGATAGGGGACGTATCAGATATTAAACTGATAAGAACAGATACTACACTTGATCTTAGCCAAAAGGCCGAGAAGCGATAACCAGAATTGGTTTCCGACTACGGTGCCACCCAAGGATTCTGAAAAGTCCATTTGTGGAGATGGCCACCTGGACTCCCGTTAAGAAGACATGCTGTCAACCTCTAGATCCCTCACATGCCTGCACTTTTCGGCTTGCTGCTGCTGCAATCCACGCGTTTTAGATCTGCATAACTCCACCTCTTTTAGCACAGTACCCTCAACCCCCGGCTGTTCCCACCCGCCTCAACACCGTTGGAAGGGAGGAGAACCAATTAAGGCGGGGGGGGGGTGGAACGAGCAGCTGTCTACCCTTAGCAGGAGGGTTGCTGATTAATTACCTCTCCTGCTGCTGCTGCTGCTGGCTGTCCAGCAGCAGACTGAAGGTGGCTGCTGCTGTGCGCAGGTATATAAAGGCTCAGAGCCTATTATGACACGCGCAGCCAGCGTTCCATTGCCACATTCCGTCTACTGCAGGCGGGATACCTGGATGGCTGAATGTCACTGAGAAGCTCACAGAGACCGCCATAAGCAACAGTTTAAAAGAATGCCACAGACTAATCAACCAAACTTTTTGGGTTGGTTTCTCTTTTATAGTCTGCAGGCATTAAATGAAAGAAGTCAGTGTTCCAGCAGAGGGAGACAACGTTTCAGAAAAGGCATTGTAGCAAACCAAAACAGAAATTTTAAGCGCAGCAGAGTAACCAGCTCACATACCTGTTAGCTCAGGTGAGTTTAAAAGGCTGCTGTTGATAACAAGGGCATTTGCTAAATAGATGGTGTGTGTGCAACAATATACTGAAAGGTCAATTATATTGTGCAGCTTATCTCACCACCTGTAGTTATTTAGGTGAAAGCTCCAAAATGCTTGCCTAATATGTCTGTTTATCCAAAAGGAAGTATAGAGGGAGAGCTAGATAGATAGCATTGCATTACATTACATTACATGGCAATGCAATGCACAGTTGCTGAAGTTGAACCAAAATGAGCTTGTCATCTGGCTTCTGCAACTTTTAACATGAAAAATCCAATGAGGAGAAGAAAAGCAAAGCCAAAGAGTCCATCCCAAAATCCGACAAACAAGCAAAATGAACAAAAAGCATTGAATTCAATTCTTTCTGATTTTAGAAACTGCATTAAAGAAGGGGTGCACCGGTCCTGGAGATACTGCAATACCAGGTCAATGCGTGGAGTGGACAGAGCAAGCTCTTTTTCCATCTCCCTGTTCTAAAAATCCATTTAATATATGGTCCCCAGATAGGGGACGTATCAGATATTAAACTGATAAGAACAGATACTACACTTGATCTTAGCCAAAAGGCCGAGAAGCGATAACCAGAATTGGTTTCCGACTACGGTGCCACCCAAGGATTCTGAAAAGTCCATTTGTGGAGATGGCCACCTGGACTCCCGTTAAGAAGACATGCTGTCAACCTCTAGATCCCTCACATGCCTGCACTTTTCGGCTTGCTGCTGCTGCAATCCACGCGTTTTAGATCTGCATAACTCCACCTCTTTTAGCACAGTACCCTCAACCCCCGGCTGTTCCCACCCGCCTCAACACCGTTGGAAGGGAGGAGAACCAATTAAGGCGGGGGGGGGGGGGGTGGAACGAGCAGCTGTCTACCCTTAGCAGGAGGGTTGCTGATTAATTACCTCTCCTGCTGCTGCTGCTGCTGGCTGTCCAGCAGCAGACTGAAGGTGGCTGCTGCTGTGCGCAGGTATATAAAGGCTCAGAGCCTATTATGACACGCGCAGCCAGCGTTCCATTGCCACATTCCGTCTACTGCAGGCGGGATACCTGGATGGCTGAATGTCACTGAGAAGCTCACAGAGACCGCCATAAGCAACAGTTTAAAAGAATGCCACAGACTAATCAACCAAACTTTTTGGGTTGGTTTCTCTTTTATAGTCTGCAGGCATTAAATGAAAGAAGTCAGTGTTCCAGCAGAGGGAGACAACGTTTCAGAAAAGGCATTGTAGCAAACCAAAAAAGAAATTTTAAGCGCAGCAGAGTAACCAGCTCACATACCTGTTAGCTCAGGTGAGTTTAAAAGGCTGCTGTTGATAACAAGGGCATTTGCTAAATAGATGGTGTGTGTGCAACAATATACTGAAAGGTCAATTATATTGTGCAGCTTATCTCACCACCTGTAGTTATTTAGGTGAAAGCTCCAAAATGCTTGCCTAATATGTCTGTTTATCCAAAAGGAAGTATAGAGGGAGAGCTAGATAGATAGCATTGCATTACATTACATTACATGGCAATGCAATGCACAGTTGCTGAAGTTGAACCAAAATGAGCTTGTCATCTGGCTTCTGCAACTTTTAACATGAAAATTCCAATGAGGAGAAGAAAAGCAAAGCCAAAGAGTCCATCCCAAAATCCGACAAACAAGCAAAATGAACAAAAAGCATTGAATTCAATTCTTTCTGATTTTAGAAACTGCATTAAAGAAGGGGTGCACCGGTCCTGGAGATACTGCAATACCAGGTCAATGCGTGGAGTGGACAGAGCAAGCTCTTTTTCCATCTCCCTGTTCTAAAAATCCATTTAATATATGGTCCCCAGATAGGGGACGTATCAGATATTAAACTGATAAGAACAGATTTTTTTTTTTTTTTATCGAAAGCCCGAATTCGTGTACAAAACCCGAGTGCGCTTAAAAAAGTGACAAGTGCCACAAAAAAAGTGCACTAGGATGCTGGTCTTCTTGAAACCCTCTCCAAAAGGAGAAGGGTCCCCCAAACCATTCCCCGTCCCTCCGAGCCAAAAGGCCACAGCGAGGAACAGGGACAAAAAGCCACCTCCAGCCGAAGCCAGAGGCGACCCAATCTTACCCCCAGCACCTGCCCGAGTTCTCACCCGAGCAAGGCACTGCGAGCCAAAGACTGTGCTCCCCTCCCGGAAGAGGGGAGCCAACAACGCTCTCCTCCCGAAAGAGGAGAGCCAGGGGGGTTCAGGGGGGAGCGGAACCTGATGGCCACACACTCCCCCCCTAGACCTGCCAAGAGAGGAACCCGTAAGGGAACCGCATCCCGACAAAATCCTAGTAGGACGTGACACACGTGAATAAGTGGACACACAGTGACAAAGAAATTAAATAAATAGTGAAGGTTTCACAGTATAATACTGCCCGGACCTTCGACCGGGAATTGAAAAATTCCCCATCCTAAGGCCAGAAGGCCCGGAATAAGGGTGTGTGCGAAGAAAGAAAATTTGAAGTGCTTGTGCAAATGTGCCATAAACTCAAGTGGGGTTCCCAATCCCAGTGAGTTAAGGCACCCCAGGGTCACCACTCCTGGGGCACTTCACACTTCGGGCTTTCGATCTTCCCCGGCCCAATGGCGTCGATCCTGGGGTGCCATGCTTTCCACCAGATGACTATATTAGCCACCTGGCGTACTAACAAGCGCCTAAACCCCAGTGTGCATAATGTATCAATCTACTAGGGCGGCCAACATCCAAAACCGCCTTTTCGAAAGATACTACACTTGATCTTAGCCAAAAGGCCGAGAAGCGATAACCAGAATTGGTTTCCGACTACGGTGCCACCCAAGGATTCTGAAAAGTCCATTTGTGGAGATGGCCACCTGGACTCCCGTTAAGAAGACATGCTGTCAACCTCTAGATCCCTCACTTGCCTGCACTTTTCGGCTTGCTGCTGCTGCAATCCACGCGTTTTAGATCTGCATAACTCCACCTCTTTTAGCACAGTACCCTCAACCCCCGGCTGTTCCCACCCGCCTCAACACCGTTGGAAGGGAGGAGAACCAATTAAGGCGGGGGGTGGGGTGGTACGAGCAGCTGTCTACCCTTAGCAGGAGGGTTGCTGATTAATTACCTCTCCTGCTGCTGCTGCTGCTGGCTGTCCAGCAGCAGACTGAAGGTGGCTGCTGCTGTGCGCAGGTATATAAAGGCTCAGAGCCTATTATGACACGCGCAGCCAGCGTTCCATTGCCACATTCCGTCTACTGCAGGCGGGATACCTGGATGGCTGAATGTCACTGAGAAGCTCACAGAGACCGCCATAAGCAACAGTTTAAAAGAATGCCACAGACTAATCAACCAAACTTTTTGGGTTGGTTTCTCTTTTATAGTCTGCAGGCATTAAATGAAAGAAGTCAGTGTTCCAGCAGAGGGAGACAACGTTTCAGAAAAGGCATTGTAGCAAACCAATAAAGAAATTTTAAGCGCAGCAGAGTAACCAGCTCACATACCTGTTAGCTCAGGTGAGTTTAAAAGGCTGCTGTTGATAACAAGGGCATTTGCTAAATAGATGGTGTGTGTGCAACAATATACTGAAAGGTCAATTATATTGTGCAGCTTATCTCACCACCTGTAGTTATTTAGGTGAAAGCTCCAAAATGCTTGCCTAATATGTCTGTTTATCCAAAAGGAAGTATAGAGGGAGAGCTAGATAGATAGCATTGCATTACATTACATTACATGGCAATGCAATGCACAGTTGCTGAAGTTGAACCAAAATGAGCTTGTCATCTGGCTTCTGCAACTTTTAACATGAAAAATCCAATGAGGAGAAGAAAAGCAAAGCCAAAGAGTCCATCCCAAAATCCGACAAACAAGCAAAATGAACAAAAAGCATTGAATTCAATTCTTTCTGATTTTAGAAACTGCATTAAAGAAGGGGTGCACCGGTCCTGGAGATACTGCAATACCAGGTCAATGCGTGGAGTGGACAGAGCAAGCTCTTTTTCCATCTCCCTGTTCTAAAAATCCATTTAATATATGGTCCCCAGATAGGGGACGTATCAGATATTAAACTGATAAGAACAGATTTTTTTTTTTTTTTTTTTTTTTTCTCCTCAGACGAGGAAATTCCACAGTCTATGGAAACCAGACAAAGGAAAATTCCATCAAAACAGCTGCGTCAAATCCAATACGCAATTTGCTGTCCCCATCATCATCGGAAATATTTATTTCATATTTCAAAACAACAATAACAAAAATCAAGAGGTACTAACAATATATCTCCACTTTTTAACTTTCCATATTCCCTCCGCATCCACTTCCCCTCTCCTCTTTTTGTCCCATAGGAAACACACATACATCTTCCCCAAAATCACTTTCACACTATCCTTTACAGCAATTTCCTTCCTTTTAAACACATACACATTCCTCACATCCCATAACACTTCCTTTATACATGCAAGCATCAACCACAAGACTCTTTCCTTCGTCCCATCACATATTCCCAAACCAAACATAAACAACTCAAAAGACAACAAATTCACACCACACAATTCTTTACACAAAGGCCCCATTCTCCCAATCACATCTCTAGCATACTGGCAATTCCAAAAAACATGCAACACACTTTCCCTTCCACCACAGCCATTTCTTGGACACATGTCACTCCTCACCAAACCTCTATTCCTCTGAAACTCTCTCACAGGTAATACTCCATGTAAAGACTGCCACACAACTTCACTCTGTTTGTTGGTCATACCACTCATCCGCACTTTCTTCCAAACCTTCTGCACATCACCACCCCTAACCATATTTATTCCACATTCTACCTCTCTACATTCAATCATCCTATACACAGCCTTCTTATTCTCCAGCAATCTCACATCTGCATCACACAGTTCATACCTCACCAAAAACTCATAAACCCACACATACCATACAGGCACCTCAAAAGCAATCGGACATCGCAAATCCCTTTCTTGCCACTTTAAACGAAACAAATACGCTCCAAATAAATACCTACACATAGATAAAAACTTTCCATCCGCCCTAATCACTTTCAAAACAAACACAACGATATTCACACCAAAAAACACGTCCAAATTCGGAAAACCCAAACCACCTTTTTCCACTCTTTTAACCAAAATTTCTCTCCTAGCTCTCTCCATTTTCGAGTTCCACAAAAAAACAAATAAAATTCTATTCAAGCTTCTCATACACATATATCCTGGTGGAAATACTACCGCAATATATAAAAATATTGGCAACACCACACTCTTAACAATTAAAATCTTCCCAAAAAAGGATAAACTCCTCAATTTCCAAAAATTCAACTTCTGCTCAACTTTTCCTTTCGCATCATCCCAACTTTCTTTCCCATCCAAACTCTCTGAAAACTTCACACCCAAAACTTTAATAGGTCCATTCACTACATTCACACCTACATCCCTACTTAAACTTCCGCCTCCAAAACCCTTACACTCACTCTTTTCCCAATTCACTTTAAACGCAGATGCACCACAAAAAATAGACACTAACAACTTCACCCGCCTCACCGAACATTCAGAATCACATAATACACACACGTCATCCATATAACCACTCACCTTCCATTCTTTTCCTCCACCTCCCGGCACTTGCACACCACGAATTACCTTATCTTTCCTCAGCATACACAACAATGGCTCAATTGCACAAATAAATGCTACAGGGGACAAAGGACACCCCTGTCGCACACCCGAAAACACATTCACTTTCCTACCCACATACCCATTCATTAAAACACAGCTATAAACACCCGCATACAAACTTCTCACTCGCCCAACAAAATCAGCCGGAAAACCCATTTTTAACAACACTCTGAACAAAAAACCATGCGACAACCTATCATAAGCCTTTTCAAAATCCAAACTTAACAAAAATACACTCTTCTTACGACCCATGCAATCCCATAGACAATCTCTTAACATACACACACACTCATGAATCCGCCTCCCAGGTACCGCACAACACTGCTCATCCCCAATCACACTCTCTATCACATCACGCATCCTATTAGCCATAAGTTTTGCATAGATTTTATAATCACAATTAAGTAAAGTTATTGGCCTCCAATTCCTCAGACATTTCAAATCCCCTTTCTTAGGAATTAACACAACCATACCTGCACGCATACTCTCAGTCACCTCCATGTTTCCCCACATATACTTACATACATCCACAAAGTCCTTACCAATCACACCCCACATCACACGATAAAATTCTACTGGGAGGCCATCCTCCCCCGGCGTCTTATTCAAAGCCATACTACACATAACCTTCCATACCTCATCACCAGTCACCTCACCCATCACTCTCTCTCTTTCTGCTTCACTCAACTTACTCTCTAACACACTCAAAACATCATTCTCCAAACATTCATCCCTCTGTTTCACTGCATACAGATCCTCATAAAACTTAGCCACCTCTTCACACATATCCTCTCCACTCACCTCACTTCCATCTGCTCCATACACCACGCTCATACTCTGTTTCTTTCCAAAAACTTTTTTAAAGAAAAACCGAGAACATTTCTCATCCTGCTCCATCTTATCAATCTTTGCCCTAAACACTATGCTTCTCCCTCTCTCCAACAAAAACTCACTAATCTCCTTTTTTACCTCTAAAATATCCTCCTCCACCTCAACTCCTCCTTCCCTTAACTTATACAAAACGCTCAACCGCGCGTTCAGTTTAACAAAACTCTCTCTTTTAATTGCTGCATACTTGTATCCTAAATTTTTAAAGAACATTTTTGTTTGTTTCTTCACCCAGTCCCACCACTCACAAACATTCCCAAACTCATTTTTATGCTTACACCATTCTTCATACCGCCTTTCATACTCCTTTCTCACATCTTCATTCTCTAACAGTTTAACATTTAACTTCCACAATCCTCTCCCAAACACTCCATCAACTTTTATATGCAACTCACACAACATACACACATGATCTGAAAAAAGAACGTTTTCCTGCCTATAATTAACAGAAACCATATTTTTAGAAATAAAACAATAATCCAATCTGGATTGTACCCTACCACTCTCAGAAAAGAAAGTGTTCAACAAAGGATTCATGTTACACACGCGCTGCATATCACACAACCCAAAATCATTCACTAACTCCAATAATGCTTTCCCAGACACATCCACATTCACTCTCCCCACATCACAGTTCATATCACCCACAATTACCACAGGTATTCTTCCTGGAACAAAAAGCTTAATTTTTTCAAATAAATTTTTGCGCTCATTTTTTTCAACTGGCGCATAAACATTAATAACACAAAACTTTACATTCTTGTATACAAAATTAGCAAGGATACATCTCCCCACCTCAATAACCAAATAATCACTCAAAACAACCTCCCTTCCTTTAACCAAAATACCCACACCATCATTCTTATTACATGCACTCCCCGACCACACAGACGCTCCATAAGACCATTCATCCCCTTTCACACCATCCACTACCCCACATTCTTGTAAACAAAAAATAGATGCATTTTGCATAGCTAAAAACTCAAAAATAGCAGCTCTTCTTACTTTACTTTTAAACACTCTTACGTTTTGGGACACTATGGTAAATCCCATAATACTTCTACTCCTTCACCAATTACACAAAGAAATAGCCTTTGGCCTAAACCAAAGCTCACAAGAGGACAAAAAGAAAAAACATTTACAATATTATATGGTGACACTATCCAGCACCACCACTATCCTCCTCCGCCATCAGAACAGAACAGCTGGTTTCCGACCCGCTGGCTTCACCAGCCACACTCCTCATTCTGGCAGTTCTGATCTTCCTCTGAGGCTCACTAAAATCTGCATCATCACTGCCCCCACCATCCTCCCTACGACTCTTCTTTGCACCCCTATCATCCTCCGAAGAAAAATCTTCAGTGTTTTCAGGACCCGAAGGGTGTTCAGGACTGTCGGGTTCCGAGATTTGCACTTCACATCCTGTTGCGTCCATTGCCTCTCCAAAAGTCATCATCTCAGGCAGCTCTGCTTCCACCACTTTCCTAGATATTCTCGCAGACACTGCCTTTTTCTCCACCTTTGCCACTTCCCTCCAGAACTCCTTTTCTTCCCTCCGCTTCTTCCTCATTTCTTCAGCAGAAGAAGAACATGGTCTCAGGGACACCTCCTCTGGCGCCGTAGAGGGAGAGGCTCTACCAGTTTCCCGCCTCCTTCCCTCTCTCTCCTCCCTCTCCAATCTTTCCAGCACTTTCAGTGCGCTTGCCATCTGCCTCCTCTCCAGCTCCTCCTCCTTCTGTTCTTTATCAGAACGTCTAGGTGCACTCATAGGACAGTCCTTATACATGTGATCACTACTCCCACAGACATCACAGGACTTGGCCTCTGGACACTGGTTGGCCATATGCCCCTCCTTTCTGCAATTTCGGCAACACTGCCCTTTAAGGCATGTTACCATGGTATGTCCGAAAGAAAAGCATCTACGGCAAAACATGGGCTGGCCTGGGTAAAAGAGGAAACCTCTATGGCCTGCAACGGAAAAATTTGATGGAGGGTGTCTAAAGCCCCCCACACTGTCAGGATCCCTTTTCAATTTCACACGGAATTTATACTGACAGTTAAAGATTCCTAGACAATTGACTTGCTTCACTCCCTTCCGCACATATTCACAGTAGCGAGAGAGGAAGCACTCCAGCAGCTCAGGGTCTGTAAAAGGGTTATAGACAGTCACAGTCACCTCCTTTTCTTGCAGACCAAACAAAGGTTCCCATCTAACTCCTTCCAAGCAGGGGTCACTAGAGTGACCACGGAGCCATTCAAAGACATTAAGGCAAACATCCTGGTCCATAAAGGTAACGTCATAATTACCTTGACGTGAAAATTCGTTGACACTGAAGATCTCAGAACGTCTTGCTCCAGCTTTGCCTTCAACGATGTCTTGGACAATGAAAACCACGTTGTTCTTGTTCTGGTCAGATGGATCCACGGACAAACGGATGGTGTTCTTCACAAAAGACATCTTGGATTCTGTCGGTATGGAATACCACAGGAAAAAGCAGAAAATCCTCCACAAAAGGGTCCGGATTCCTCCAGGAGACTCGCACCAATCAAGGTACAGTCATACGATCGCAGCCAAAAGGCCGAGAAGCGATAACCAGAATTGGTTTCAAACTACGGAGCCACCCAAGGATCCTGAAAAGTCCATTTGTGGAGATGAGCTCCTGGACTCCCGTTAAGAAGACATGTTGTCAACCTCTAGATCCCTTACATGCCTGCACTTTTCGGCTTGCTGCTGCTGCAATCCACGCGTTTTAGATCTGCATAACTCCACCTCTTTAAACACAGCACCTTCACCCCCTGCTGTTCCCACCCGCCTCAACACCGTTGGAAGGGAGGAGAACCAATTAAGGCGGGGGGTGGGGTGGAACGAGCAGCTGTCTACCCTTAGCAGGAGGGCTCCTGATTACATACCTCTCCTGCTGCTGCTGCTGCTGGCTGTCCAGCAGCAGACTGAAGGTGGCTGCTGCTGTGCACAGGTATATAAAGGCTCAGAGCCTATTATGACACGCGCAGCCAGCGTTCCATTGCCACATTCCATCTACTGCAGGCAGGATACCTGGCTGGCTGAATGTCGCTGAGAAGCTCACAGAGACCGCCATAAGCAACAGTTTAACAGAATGCCACAGACTAATCAACCAAACTTTTTGGGTTGGGTTCTCTTTTATAGTCTGCAGGCATTAAATGAAAGAAGTCAGTGTTCCAGCAGAAGGAGACAACGTTTCAGAAAAGGCATTGTAGCAAACCAAAAAAGAAATTTTAAGCGCAGCAGAGTAACCAGCGCACATACCTGTTAGCTCAGGTGAGTTTAAAAGGCTGCTGTTGATAACAAGGGCATTTGCTAAATAGATGGTGTGTGTGCAACAATATACTGAAAGGTCAATTATATTGTGCAGCTTATCTCACCACCTGTAGTTATTTAGGTGAAAGCTCCAAAATGCTTGCCTAATATGTCTGTTTATCCAAAAGGAAGTAAAAAGGGAGAGCTAGAAAGATAGCATTGCATCACATTACATGGCAATGCAATGCACAGTTGCTGAAGTTGAACCAAAATGAGCTTGTAATCTGGCTTCTGCAACTTTGAACATGAAAAATCCAATGAGGAGAAGAAAAGCAAAGCCAAAGAGTCCATCCCCAAATCCGACAAACAAGCAAAATGAACAAAAAACATTGAATTCAATTCTTTCTGATTTTAGAAACTGCATTAAAGAAGGGGTGCACCGGTCCTGGAGATACTGCAATACCAGGTCAATGCGTGGAGTGGACAGAGCAAGCTCTTTTTCCATCTCCCTGTTCTAAAAATCCATTTAATATATGGTCCCCAGATAGGGGACGTATCAGATATTAAACTGATAAGAACAGATACTACACTTGATCTTAGCCAAAAGGCCGAGAAGCGATAACCAGAATTGGTTTCAAACTACGGAGCCACCCAAGGATCCTGAAAAGTCCATTTGTGGAGATGAGCTCCTGGACTCCCGTTAAGAAGACATGTTGTCAACCTCTAGATCCCTTACATGCCTGCACTTTTCGGCTTGCTGCTGCTGCAATCCACGCGTTTTAGATCTGCATAACTCCACCTCTTTAAACACAGCACCTTCACCCCCTGCTGTTCCCACCCGCCTCAACACCGTTGGAAGGGAGGAGAACCAATTAAGGCGGGGGGTGGGGTGGAACGAGCAGCTGTCTACCCTTAGCAGGAGGGCTCCTGATTACATACCTCTCCTGCTGCTGCTGCTGCTGGCTGTCCAGCAGCAGACTGAAGGTGGCTGCTGCTGTGCACAGGTATATAAAGGCTCAGAGCCTATTATGACACGCGCAGCCAGCGTTCCATTGCCACATTCCATCTACTGCAGGCAGGATACCTGGCTGGCTGAATGTCGCTGAGAAGCTCACAGAGACCGCCATAAGCAACAGTTTAACAGAATGCCACAGACTAATCAACCAAACTTTTTGGGTTGGGTTCTCTTTTATAGTCTGCAGGCATTAAATGAAAGAAGTCAGTGTTCCAGCAGAAGGAGACAACGTTTCAGAAAAGGCATTGTAGCAAACCAAAAAAGAAATTTTAAGCGCAGCAGAGTAACCAGTGCACATACCTGTTAGCTCAGGTGAGTTTAAAAGGCTGCTGTTGATAACAAGGGCATTTGCTAAATAGATGGTGTGTGTGCAACAATATACTGAAAGGTCAATTATATTGTGCAGCTTATCTCACCACCTGTAGTTATTTAGGTGAAAGCTCCAAAATGCTTGCCTAATATGTCTGTTTATCCAAAAGGAAGTAAAAAGGGAGAGCTAGAAAGATAGCATTGCATCACATTACATGGCAATGCAATGCACAGTTGCTGAAGTTGAACCAAAATGAGCTTGTAATCTGGCTTCTGCAACTTTGAACATGAAAAATCCAATGAGGAGAAGAAAAGCAAAGCCAAAGAGTCCATCCCCAAATCCGACAAACAAGCAAAATGAACAAAAAACATTGAATTCAATTCTTTCTGATTTTAGAAACTGCATTAAAGAAGGGGTGCACCGGTCCTGGAGATACTGCAATACCAGGTCAATGCGTGGAGTGGACAGAGCAAGCTCTTTTTCCATCTCCCTGTTCTAAAAATCCATTTAATATATGGTCCCCAGATAGGGGACGTATCAGATATTAAACTGATAAGAACAGATACTACACTTGATCTTAGCCAAAAGGCCGAGAAGCGATAACCAGAATTGGTTTCAAACTACGGAGCCACCCAAGGATCCTGAAAAGTCCATTTGTGGAGATGAGCTCCTGGACTCCCGTTAAGAAGACATGTTGTCAACCTCTAGATCCCTTACATGCCTGCACTTTTCGGCTTGCTGCTGCTGCAATCCACGCGTTTTAGATCTGCATAACTCCACCTCTTTAAACACAGCACCTTCACCCCCTGCTGTTCCCACCCGCCTCAACACCGTTGGAAGGGAGGAGAACCAATTAAGGCGGGGGGTGGGGTGGAACGAGCAGCTGTCTACCCTTAGCAGGAGGGCTCCTGATTACATACCTCTCCTGCTGCTGCTGCTGCTGGCTGTCCAGCAGCAAACTGAAGGTGGCTGCTGCTGTGCACAGGTATATAAAGGCTCAGAGCCTATTATGACACGCGCAGCCAGCGTTCCATTGCCACATTCCATCTACTGCAGGCAGGATACCTGGCTGACTGAATGTCGCTGAGAAGCTCACAGAGACCGCCATAAGCAACAGTTTAACAGAATGCCACAGACTAATCAACCAAACTTTTTGGGTTGGGTTCTCTTTTATAGTCTGCAGGCATTAAATGAAAGAAGTCAGTGTTCCAGCAGAAGGAGACAACGTTTCAGAAAAGGCATTGTAGCAAACCAAAAAAGAAATTTTAAGCGCAGCAGAGTAACCAGCGCACATACCTGTTAGCTCAGGTGACTTTAAAAGGCTGCTGTTGATAACAAGGGCATTTGCTAAATAGATGGTGTGTGTGCAACAATATACTGAAAGGTCAATTATATTGTGCAGCTTATCTCACCACCTGTAGTTATTTAGGTGAAAGCTCCAAAATGCTTGCCTAATATGTCTGTTTATCCAAAAGGAAGTAAAAAGGGAGAGCTAGAAAGATAGCATTGCATCACATTACATGGCAATGCAATGCACAGTTGCTGAAGTTGAACCAAAATGAGCTTGTAATCTGGCTTCTGCAACTTTGAACATGAAAAATCCAATGAGGAGAAGAAAAGCAAAGCCAAAGAGTCCATCCCCAAATCCGACAAACAAGCAAAATGAACAAAAAACATTGAATTCAATTCTTTCTGATTTTAGAAACTGCATTAAAGAAGGGGTGCACCGGTCCTGGAGATACTGCAATACCAGGTCAATGCGTGGATCTGACAGAGCAAGCTCTTTTTCCATCTCCCTGTTCTAAAAATCCATTTAATATATGGTCCCCAGATAGGGGACGTATCAGATATTAAACTGATAAGAACAGATACTACACTTGATCTTAGCCAAAAGGCCGAGAAGCGATAACCAGAATTGGTTTCAAACTACGGAGCCACCCAAGGATCCTGAAAAGTCCATTTGTGGAGATGAGCTCCTGGACTCCCGTTAAGAAGACATGTTGTCAACCTCTAGATCCCTTACATGCCTGCACTTTTCGGCTTGCTGCTGCTGCAATCCACGCGTTTTAGATCTGCATAACTCCACCTCTTTAAACACAGCACCTTCACCCCCTGCTGTTCCCACCCGCCTCAACACCGTTGGAAGGGAGGAGAACCAATTAAGGCGGGGGGTGGGGTGGAACGAGCAGCTGTCTACCCTTAGCAGGAGGGCTCCTGATTACATACCTCTCCTGCTGCTGCTGCTGCTGGCTGTCCAGCAGCAGACTGAAGGTGGCTGCTGCTGTGCACAGGTATATAAAGGCTCAGAGCCTATTATGACACGCGCAGCCAGCGTTCCATTGCCACATTCCATCTACTGCAGGCAGGATACCTGGCTGGCTGAATGTCGCTGAGAAGCTCACAGAGACCGCCATAAGCAACAGTTTAACAGAATGCCACAGACTAATCAACCAAACTTTTTGGGTTGGGTTCTCTTTTATAGTCTGCAGGCATTAAATGAAAGAAGTCAGTGTTCCAGCAGAAGGAGACAACGTTTCAGAAAAGGCATTGTAGCAAACCAAAAAAGAAATTTTAAGCGCAGCAGAGTAACCAGCGCACATACCTGTTAGCTCAGGTGAGTTTAAAAGGCTGCTGTTGATAACAAGGGCATTTGCTAAATAGATGGTGTGTGTGCAACAATATACTGAAAGGTCAATTATATTGTGCAGCTTATCTCACCACCTGTAGTTATTTAGGTGAAAGCTCCAAAATGCTTGAATAATATGTCTGTTTATCCAAAAGGAAGTAAAAAGGGAGAGCTAGAAAGATAGCATTGCATCACATTACATGGCAATGCAATGCACAGTTGCTGAAGTTGAACCAAAATGAGCTTGTAATCTGGCTTCTGCAACTTTGAACATGAAAAATCCAATGAGGAGAAGAAAAGCAAAGCCAAAGAGTCCATCCCCAAATCCGACAAACAAGCAAAATGAACAAAAAACATTGAATTCAATTCTTTCTGATTTTAGAAACTGCATTAAAGAAGGGGTGCACCGGTCCTGGAGATACTGCAATACCAGGTCAATGCGTGGAGTGGACAGAGCAAGCTCTTTTTCCATCTCCCTGTTCTAAAAATCCATTTAATATATGGTCCCCAGATAGGGGACGTATCAGATATTAAACTGATAAGAACAGATACTACACTTGATCTTAGCCAAAAGGCCGAGAAGCGATAACCAGAATTGGTTTCAAACTACGGAGCCACCCAAGGATCCTGAAAAGTCCATTTGTGGAGATGAGCTCCTGGACTCCCGTTAAGAAGACATGTTGTCAACCTCAAGATCCCTTACATGCCTGCACTTTTCGGCTTGCTGCTGCTGCAATCCACGCGTTTTAGATCTGCATAACTCCACCTCTTTAAACACAGCACCTTCACCCCCTGCTGTTCCCACCCGCCTCAACACCCTTGGAAGGGAGGAGAACCAATTAAGGCGGGGGGTGGGGTGGAACGAGCAGCTGTCTACCCTTAGCAGGAGGGCTCCTGATTACATACCTCTCCTGCTGCTGCTGCTGCTGGCTGTCCAGCAGCAGACTGAAGGTGGCTGCTGCTGTGCACAGGTATATAAAGGCTCAGAGCCTATTATGACACGCGCAGCCAGCGTTCCATTGCCACATTCCATCTACTGCAGGCAGGATACCTGGCTGGCTGAATGTCGCTGAGAAGCTCACAGAGACCGCCATAAGCAACAGTTTAACAGAATGCCACAGACTAATCAACCAAACTTTTTGGGTTGGGTTCTCTTTTATAGTCTGCAGGCATTAAATGAAAGAAGTCAGTGTTCCAGCAGAAGGAGACAACGTTTCAGAAAAGGCATTGTAGCAAACCAAAAAAGAAATTTTAAGCGCAGCAGAGTAACCAGCGCACATACCTGTTAGCTCAGGTGAGTTTAAAAGGCTGCTGTTGATAACAAGGGCATTTGCTAAATAGATGGTGTGTGTGCAACAATATACTGAAAGGTCAATTATATTGTGCAGCTTATCTCACCACCTGTAGTTATTTAGGTGAAAGCTCCAAAATGCTTGCCTAATATGTCTGTTTATCCAAAAGGAAGTAAAAAGGGAGAGCTAGAAAGATAGCATTGCATCACATTACATGGCAATGCAATGCACAGTTGCTGAAGTTGAACCAAAATGAGCTTGTAATCTGGCTTCTGCAACTTTGAACATGAAAAATCCAATGAGGAGAAGAAAAGCAAAGCCAAAGAGTCCATCCCCAAATCCGACAAACAAGCAAAATGAACAAAAAACATTGAATTCAATTCTTTCTGATTTTAGAAACTGCATTAAAGAAGGGGTGCACCGGTCCTGGAGATACTGCAATACCAGGTCAATGCGTGGAGTGGACAGAGCAAGCTCTTTTTCCATCTCCCTGTTCTAAAAATCCATTTAATATATGGTCCCCAGATAGGGGACGTATCAGATATTAAACTGATAAGAACAGATACTACACTTGATCTTAGCCAAAAGGCCGAGAAGCGATAACCAGAATTGGTTTCAAACTACGGAGCCACCCAAGGATCCTGAAAAGTCCATTTGTGGAGATGAGCTCCTGGACTCCCGTTAAGAAGACATGTTGTCAACCTCTAGATCCCTTACATGCCTGCACTTTTCGGCTTGCTGCTGCTGCAATCCACGCGTTTTAGATCTGCATAACTCCACCTCTTTAAACACAGCACCTTCACCCCCTGCTGTTCCCACCCGCCTCAACACCGTTGGAAGGGAGGAGAACCAATTAAGGCGGGGGGTGGGGTGGAACGAGCAGCTGTCTACCCTTAGCAGGAGGGCTCCTGATTACATACCTCTCCTGCTGCTGCTGCTGCTGGCTGTCCAGCAGCAGACTGAAGGTGGCTGCTGCTGTGCACAGGTATATAAAGGCTCAGAGCCTATTATGACACGCGCAGCCAGCGTTCCATTGCCACATTCCATCTACTGCAGGCAGGATACCTGGCTGGCTGAATGTCGCTGAGAAGCTCACAGAGACCGCCATAAGCAACAGTTTAACAGAATGCCACAGACTAATCAACCAAACTTTTTGGGTTGGGTTCTCTTTTATAGTCTGCAGGCATTAAATGAAAGAAGTCAGTGTTCCAGCAGAAGGAGACAACGTTTCAGAAAAGGCATTGTAGCAAACCAAAAAAGAAATTTTAAGCGCAGCAGAGTAACCAGCGCACATACCTGTTAGCTCAGGTGAGTTTAAAAGGCTGCTGTTGATAACAAGGGCATTTGCTAAATAGATGGTGTGTGTGCAACAATATACTGAAAGGTCAATTATATTGTGCAGCTTATCTCACCACCTGTAGTTATTTAGGTGAAAGCTCCAAAATGCTTGCCTAATATGTCTGTTTATCCAAAAGGAAGTAAAAAGGGAGAGCTAGAAAGATAGCATTGCATCACATTACATGGCAATGCAATGCACAGTTGCTGAAGTTGAACCAAAATGAGCTTGTAATCTGGCTTCTGCAACTTTGAACATGAAAAATCCAATGAGGAGAAGAAAAGCAAAGCCAAAGAGTCCATCCCCAAATCCGACAAACAAGCAAAATGAACAAAAAACATTGAATTCAATTCTTTCTGATTTTAGAAACTGCATTAAAGAAGGGGTGCACCGGTCCTGGAGATACTGCAATACCAGGTCAATGCGTGGAGTGGACAGAGCAAGCTCTTTTTCCATCTCCCTGTTCTAAAAATCCATTTAATATATGGTCCCCAGATAGGGGACGTATCAGATATTAAACTGATAAGAACAGATACTACACTTGATCTTAGCCAAAATTCCGAGAAGCGATAACCAGAATTGGTTTCAAACTACGGAGCCACCCAAGGATCCTGAAAAGTCCATTTGTGGAGATGAGCTCCTGGACTCCCGTTAAGAAGACATGTTGTCAACCTCTAGATCCCTTACATGCCTGCACTTTTCGGCTTGCTGCTGCTGCAATCCACGCGTTTTAGATCTGCATAACTCCACCTCTTTAAACACAGCACCTTCACCCCCTGCTGTTCCCACCCGCCTCAACACCGTTGGAAGGGAGGAGAACCAATTAAGGCGGGGGGTGGGGTGGAACGAGCAGCTGTCTACCCTTAGCAGGAGGGCTCCTGATTACATACCTCTCCTGCTGCTGCTGCTGCTGGCTGTCCAGCAGCAGACTGAAGGTGGCTGCTGCTGTGCACAGGTATATAAAGGCTCAGAGCCTATTATGACACGCGCAGCCAGCGTTCCATTGCCACATTCCATCTACTGCAGGCAGGATACCTGGCTGGCTGAATGTCGCTGAGAAGCTCACAGAGACCGCCATAAGCAACAGTTTAACAGAATGCCACAGACTAATCAACCAAACTTTTTGGGTTGGGTTCTCTTTTATAGTCTGCAGGCATTAAATGAAAGAAGTCAGTGTTCCAGCAGAAGGAGACAACGTTTCAGAAAAGGCATTGTAGCAAACCAAAAAAGAAATTTTAAGCGCAGCAGAGTAACCAGCGCACATACCTGTTAGCTCAGGTGAGTTTAAAAGGCTGCTGTTGATAACAAGGGCATTTGCTAAATAGATGGTGTGTGTGCAACAATATACTGAAAGGTCAATTATATTGTGCAGCTTATCTCACCACCTGTAGTTATTTAGGTGAAAGCTCCAAAATGCTTGCCTAATATGTCTGTTTATCCAAAAGGAAGTAAAAAGGGAGAGCTAGAAAGATAGCATTGCATCACATTACATGGCAATGCAATGCACAGTTGCTGAAGTTGAACCAAAATGAGCTTGTAATCTGGCTTCTGCAACTTTGAACATGAAAAATCCAATGAGGAGAAGAAAAGCAAAGCCAAAGAGTCCATCCCCAAATCCGACAAACAAGCAAAATGAACAAAAAACATTGAATTCAATTCTTTCTGATTTTAGAAACTGCATTAAAGAAGGGGTGCACCGGTCCTGGAGATACTGCAATACCAGGTCAATGCGTGGAGTGGACAGAGCAAGCTCTTTTTCCATCTCCCTGTTCTAAAAATCCATTTAATATATGGTCCCCAGATAGGGGACGTATCAGATATTAAACTGATAAGAACAGATACTACACTTGATCTTAGCCAAAAGGCCGAGAAGCGATAACCAGAATTGGTTTCAAACTACGGAGCCACCCAAGGATCCTGAAAAGTCCATTTGTGGAGATGAGCTCCTGGACTCCCGTTAAGAAGACATGTTGTCAACCTCTAGATCCCTTACATGCCTGCACTTTTCGGCTTGCTGCTGCTGCAATCCACGCGTTTTAGATCTGCATAACTCCACCTCTTTAAACACAGCACCTTCACCCCCTGCTGTTCCCACCCGCCTCAACACCCTTGGAAGGGAGGAGAACCAATTAAGGCGGGGGGTGGGGTGGAACGAGCAGCTGTCTACCCTTAGCAGGAGGGCTCCTGATTACATACCTCTCCTGCTGCTGCTGCTGCTGGCTGTCCAGCAGCAGACTGAAGGTGGCTGCTGCTGTGCACAGGTATATAAAGGCTCAGAGCCTATTATGACACGCGCAGCCAGCGTTCCATTGCCACATTCCATCTACTGCAGGCAGGATACCTGGCTGGCTGAATGTCGCTGAGAAGCTCACAGAGACCGCCATAAGCAACAGTTTAACAGAATGCCACAGACTAATCAACCAAACTTTTTGGGTTGGGTTCTCTTTTATAGTCTGCAGGCATTAAATGAAAGAAGTCAGTGTTCCAGCAGAAGGAGACAACGTTTCAGAAAAGGCATTGTAGCAAACCAAAAAAGAAATTTTAAGCGCAGCAGAGTAACCAGCGCACATACCTGTTAGCTCAGGTGAGTTTAAAAGGCTGCTGTTGATAACAAGGGCATTTGCTAAATAGATGGTGTGTGTGCAACAATATACTGAAAGGTCAATTATATTGTGCAGCTTATCTCACCACCTGTAGTTATTTAGGTGAAAGCTCCAAAATGCTTGCCTAATATGTCTGTTTATCCAAAAGGAAGTAAAAAGGGAGAGCTAGAAAGATAGCATTGCATCACATTACATGGCAATGCAATGCACAGTTGCTGAAGTTGAACCAAAATGAGCTTGTAATCTGGCTTCTGCAACTTTGAACATGAAAAATCCAATGAGGAGAAGAAAAGCAAAGCCAAAGAGTCCATCCCCAAATCCGACAAACAAGCAAAATGAACAAAAAACATTGAATTCAATTCTTTCTGATTTTAGAAACTGCATTAAAGAAGGGGTGCACCGGTCCTGGAGATACTGCAATACCAGGTCAATGCGTGGAGTGGACAGAGCAAGCTCTTTTTCCATCTCCCTGTTCTAAAAATCCATTTAATATATGGTCCCCAGATAGGGGACGTATCAGATATTAAACTGATAAGAACAGATACTACACTTGATCTTAGCCAAAATTCCGAGAAGCGATAACCAGAATTGGTTTCAAACTACGGAGCCACCCAAGGATCCTGAAAAGTCCATTTGTGGAGATGAGCTCCTGGACTCCCGTTAAGAAGACATGTTGTCAACCTCTAGATCCCTTACATGCCTGCACTTTTCGGCTTGCTGCTGCTGCAATCCACGCGTTTTAGATCTGCATAACTCCACCTCTTTAAACACAGCACCTTCACCCCCTGCTGTTCCCACCCGCCTCAACACCGTTGGAAGGGAGGAGAACCAATTAAGGCGGGGGGTGGGGTGGAACGAGCAGCTGTCTACCCTTAGCAGGAGGGCTCCTGATTACATACCTCTCCTGCTGCTGCTGCTGCTGGCTGTCCAGCAGCAGACTGAAGGTGGCTGCTGCTGTGCACAGGTATATAAAGGCTCAGAGCCTATTATGACACGCGCAGCCAGCGTTCCATTGCCACATTCCATCTACTGCAGGCAGGATACCTGGCTGGCTGAATGTCGCTGAGAAGCTCACAGAGACCGCCATAAGCAACAGTTTAACAGAATGCCACAGACTAATCAACCAAACTTTTTGGGTTGGGTTCTCTTTTATAGTCTGCAGGCATTAAATGAAAGAAGTCAGTGTTCCAGCAGAAGGAGACAACGTTTCAGAAAAGGCATTGTAGCAAACCAAAAAAGAAATTTTAAGCGCAGCAGAGTAACCAGCGCACATACCTGTTAGCTCAGGTGAGTTTAAAAGGCTGCTGTTGATAACAAGGGCATTTGCTAAATAGATGGTGTGTGTGCAACAATATACTGAAAGGTCAATTATATTGTGCAGCTTATCTCACCACCTGTAGTTATTTAGGTGAAAGCTCCAAAATGCTTGCCTAATATGTCTGTTTATCCAAAAGGAAGTAAAAAGGGAGAGCTAGAAAGATAGCATTGCATCACATTACATGGCAATGCAATGCACAGTTGCTGAAGTTGAACCAAAATGAGCTTGTAATCTGGCTTCTGCAACTTTGAACATGAAAAATCCAATGAGGAGAAGAAAAGCAAAGCCAAAGAGTCCATCCCCAAATCCGACAAACAAGCAAAATGAACAAAAAACATTGAATTCAATTCTTTCTGATTTTAGAAACTGCATTAAAGAAGGGGTGCACCGGTCCTGGAGATACTGCAATACCAGGTCAATGCGTGGAGTGGACAGAGCAAGCTCTTTTTCCATCTCCCTGTTCTAAAAATCCATTTAATATATGGTCCCCAGATAGGGGACGTATCAGATATTAAACTGATAAGAACAGATTTTTTTTTTTTTTTTTTTCTTAACACTCAGATTACAAGTACCATCTCGATTCCATACTTCTGAAAACGGTGATGGACCAAATCCATCATCGTGTCATTTTAAAACAAAAAAACATTATTTAATGCATATACAAAAAAAACAAAACAACAACCAGTATTTCCTCTCAGACACATAATATATAGAGGAAGGAAACAAAACACATTACTGCATTCCTCCCTTCAACGCATAATATGTTAGATACTCCAACAGTCCTTTCTCTTGCGAGAAAGATTCAAAGTTTGTATTCACATAATCTATCCATGTCCTTCCCACCTTATAGGTTTCAAAAAACCTCTCTTTATTTGCCTTCACACTTGCGATTACCTTTGGAAAAAAAGCTTCAAAACACACACCACTTCCCTTCATTTCCGCAATTCCTTTTTTAACTTTGTCCATTTCTTTATCAGCTTCCTCCTCTTCTGTTTGCCTCTGAACCTCTACCGTCTTCTTTTTTTCTTTCTTTTCCGCCTTTGCACTTTCCATCTTCTCCTTATTACTCTTTCTCTTTGGGCATTCCTTAAACCTATGCCCAATTTCCATACACAGGTTACACTTATTCCTTTCTACTGGACATGATTTAGAAACATGTCCTTCCGCTTTACACTTCCAACACTTTTCTGCAGTACAGTCTTCACGTTTATGACCATATACCTCACAAATTGAACAAAAGGAATCCATCCCATTAAAGAATAAATTCCCACTTACTTTACCAAGCTTAAACCTTTGAGGCGGGTAGGAAAAACTCCTATCCTTGTTCATGTTAAATTCCACAAAAAATTTCCACTTTCCCGTCCATACTCCGAATTCATTCATTACTTTACCTTTTGATACTACAGACTTGGCAAAACCACTCAAAAACGTGACAATGTCCTCTTCTGGAACCAGTGGTGAAAACATTTTCACTGTCACCATCTTTTCACTACTAAATACGTGATGTTGAAACCGAATTCCAACAAACTTCTCATGTCTCAATTCATCAAAAGAATCCATATAGTTCTCCAAAATCTTCCTAGACTCAAAAAACACGTCATAGACACCCTTTTGGGGATAATCCATAACTGCCACGATGTCTTCTTTATTCACCTTTGCGACACCCAAGATGATCTCCTTCATAATAAACCGAAAGTCCTTAACCTTCTGACAGTCTCTCCGGACAAAAATCCGGAAAGCGGTCTCCACACGTGCATGTTCTGGAACCTCCAACTTCGGCCACAACTCCGCCTCTGTTGCCATGATTCTCCAACAGAATGAGCGTAATCTCCACTCCAACACACAGAAGGAGCGAGTATGATCACTTCCCGTTGTCTGGGGACTAAGCCGACACGCCTATAGCAGCAAGGGGGTGAAGTCCCCACAATTAGGTAAGGACGATCCCCCAAGGCCGACGAGCCAGGTACCCTAGACACCTCCAACCAAAACCAAGGCAGCAATCGCTAAATCACTGCACTTGATCTTAGCCAAAAGGCCGAGAAGCGATAACCAGAATTGGTTTCAAACTACGGAGCCACCCAAGGATCCTGAAAAGTCCATTTGTGGAGATGAGCTCCTGGACTCCCGTTAAGAAGACATGTTGTCAACCTCTAGATCCCTTACATGCCTGCACTTTTCGGCTTGCTGCTGCTGCAATCCACGCGTTTTAGATCTGCATAACTCCACCTCTTTAAACACAGCACCTTCACCCCCTGCTGTTCCCACCCGCCTCAACACCGTTGGAAGGGAGGAGAACCAATTAAGGCGGGGGGTGGGGTGGAACGAGCAGCTGTCTACCCTTAGCAGGAGGGCTCCTGATTACATACCTCTCCTGCTGCTGCTGCTGCTGGCTGTCCAGCAGCAGACTGAAGGTGGCTGCTGCTGTGCACGGGTATATAAAGGCTCAGAGCCTATTATGACACGCGCAGCCAGCGTTCCATTGCCACATTCCATCTACTGCAGGCAGGATACCTGGCTGGCTGAATGTCGCTGAGAAGCTCACAGAGACCGCCATAAGCAACAGTTTAACAGAATGCCACAGACTAATCAACCAAACTTTTTGGGTTGGGTTCTCTTTTATAGTCTGCAGGCATTAAATGAAAGAAGTCAGTGTTCCAGCAGAAGGAGACAACGTTTCAGAAAAGGCATTGTAGCAAACCAAAAAAGAAATTTTAAGCGCAGCAGAGTAACCAGCGCACATACCTGTTAGCTCAGGTGAGTTTAAAAGGCTGCTGTTGATAACAAGGGCATTTGCTAAATAGATGGTGTGTGTGCAACAATATACTGAAAGGTCAATTATATTGTGCAGCTTATCTCACCACCTGTAGTTATTTAGGTGAAAGCTCCAAAATGCTTGCCTAATATGTCTGTTTATCCAAAAGGAAGTAAAAAGGGAGAGCTAGAAAGATAGCATTGCATCACATTACATGGCAATGCAATGCACAGTTGCTGAAGTTGAACCAAAATGAGCTTGTAATCTGGCTTCTGCAACTTTGAACATGAAAAATCCAATGAGGAGAAGAAAAGCAAAGCCAAAGAGTCCATCCCCAAATCCGACAAACAAGCAAAATGAACAAAAAACATTGAATTCAATTCTTTCTGATTTTAGAAACTGCATTAAAGAAGGGGTGCACCGGTCCTGGAGATACTGCAATACCAGGTCAATGCGTGGAGTGGACAGAGCAAGCTCTTTTTCCATCTCCCTGTTCTAAAAATCCATTTAATATATGGTCCCCAGATAGGGGACGTATCAGATATTAAACTGATAAGAACAGATACTACACTTGATCTTAGCCAAAAGGCCGAGAAGCGATAACCAGAATTGGTTTCAAACTACGGAGCCACCCAAGGATCCTGAAAAGTCCATTTGTGGAGATGAGCTCCTGGACTCCCGTTAAGAAGACATGTTGTCAACCTCTAGATCCCTTACATGCCTGCACTTTTCGGCTTGCTGCTGCTGCAATCCACGCGTTTTAGATCTGCATAACTCCACCTCTTTAAACACAGCACCTTCACCCCCTGCTGTTCCCACCCGCCTCAACACCGTTGGAAGGGAGGAGAACCAATTAAGGCGGGGGGTGGGGTGGAACGAGCAGCTGTCTACCCTTAGCAGGAGGGCTCCTAATTACATACCTCTCCTGCTGCTGCTGCTGCTGGCTGTCCAGCAGCAGACTGAAGGTGGCTGCTGCTGTGCACAGGTATATAAAGGCTCAGAGCCTATTATGACACGCGCAGCCAGCGTTCCATTGCCACATTCCATCTACTGCAGGCAGGATACCTGGCTGGCTGAATGTCGCTGAGAAGCTCACAGAGACCGCCATAAGCAACAGTTTAACAGAATGCCACAGACTAATCAACCAAACTTTTTGGGTTGGGTTCTCTTTTATAGTCTGCAGGCATTAAATGAAAGAAGTCAGTGTTCCAGCAGAAGGAGACAACGTTTCAGAAAAGGCATTGTAGCAAACCAAAAAAGAAATTTTAAGCGCAGCAGAGTAACCAGCGCACATACCTGTTAGCTCAGGTGAGTTTAAAAGGCTGCTGTTGATAACAAGGGCATTTGCTAAATAGATGGTGTGTGTGCAACAATATACTGAAAGGTCAATTATATTGTGCAGCTTATCTCACCACCTGTAGTTATTTAGGTGAAAGCTCCAAAATGCTTGCCTAATATGTCTGTTTATCCAAAAGGAAGTAAAAAGGGAGAGCTAGAAAGATAGCATTGCATCACTTTACATGGCAATGCAATGCACAGTTGCTGAAGTTGAACCAAAATGAGCTTGTAATCTGGCTTCTGCAACTTTGAACATGAAAAATCCAATGAGGAGAAGAAAAGCAAAGCCAAAGAGTCCATCCCCAAATCCGACAAACAAGCAAAATGAACAAAAAACATTGAATTCAATTCTTTCTGATTTTAGAAACTGCATTAAAGAAGGGGTGCACCGGTCCTGGAGATACTGCAATACCAGGTCAATGCGTGGAGTGGACAGAGCAAGCTCTTTTTCCATCTCCCTGTTCTAAAAATCCATTTAATATATGGTCCCCAGATAGGGGACGTATCAGATATTAAACTGATAAGAACAGATACTACACTTGATCTTAGCCAAAAGGCTGAGAAGCGATAACCAGAATTGGTTTCAAACTACGGAGCCACCCAAGGATCCTGAAAAGTCCATTTGTGGAGATGAGCTCCTGGACTCCCGTTAAGAAGACATGTTGTCAACCTCTAGATCCCTTACATGCCTGCACTTTTCGGCTTGCTGCTGCTGCAATCCACGCGTTTTAGATCTGCATAACTCCACCTCTTTAAACACAGCACCTTCACCCCCTGCTGTTCCCACCCGCCTCAACACCGTTGGAAGGGAGGAGAACCAATTAAGGCGGGGGGTGGGGTGGAACGAGCAGCTGTCTACCCTTAGCAGGAGGGCTCCTGATTACATACCTCTCCTGCTGCTGCTGCTGCTGGCTGTCCAGCAGCAGACTGAAGGTGGCTGCTGCTGTGCACGGGTATATAAAGGCTCAGAGCCTATTATGACACGCGCAGCCAGCGTTCCATTGCCACATTCCATCTACTGCAGGCAGGATACCTGGCTGGCTGAATGTCGCTGAGAAGCTCACAGAGACCGCCATAAGCAACAGTTTAACAGAATGCCACAGACTAATCAACCAAACTTTTTGGGTTGGGTTCTCTTTTATAGTCTGCAGGCATTAAATGAAAGAAGTCAGTGTTCCAGCAGAAGGAGACAACGTTTCAGAAAAGGCATTGTAGCAAACCAAAAAAGAAATTTTAAGCGCAGCAGAGTAACCAGCGCACATACCTGTTAGCTCAGGTGAGTTTAAAAGGCTGCTGTTGATAACAAGGGCATTTGCTAAATAGATGGTGTGTGTGCAACAATATACTGAAAGGTCAATTATATTGTGCAGCTTATCTCACCACCTGTAGTTATTTAGGTGAAAGCTCCAAAATGCTTGCCTAATATGTCTGTTTATCCAAAAGGAAGTAAAAAGGGAGAGCTAGAAAGATAGCATTGCATCACATTACATGGCAATGCAATGCACAGTTGCTGAAGTTGAACCAAAATGAGCTTGTAATCTGGCTTCTGCAACTTTGAACATGAAAAATCCAATGAGGAGAAGAAAAGCAAAGCCAAAGAGTCCATCCCCAAATCCGACAAACAAGCAAAATGAACAAAAAACATTGAATTCAATTCTTTCTGATTTTAGAAACTGCATTAAAGAAGGGGTGCACCGGTCCTGGAGATACTGCAATACCAGGTCAATGCGTGGAGTGGACAGAGTAAGCTCTTTTTCCATCTCCCTGTTCTAAAAATCCATTTAATATATGGTCCCCAGATAGGGGACGTATCAGATATTAAACTGATAAGAACAGATTTTTTTTTTTTTTTTTTTCTTAACACTCAGATTACAAGTACCATCTCGATTCCATACTTCTGAAAACGGTGATGGACCAAATCCATCATCGTGTCATTTTAAAACAAAAAAACATTATTTAATGCATATACAAAAAAAACAAAACAACAACCAGTATTTCCTCTCAGACACATAATATATAGAGGAAGGAAACAAAACACATTACTGCATTCCTCCCTTCAACGCATAATATGTTAGATACTCCAACAGTCCTTTCTCTTGCGAGAAAGATTCAAAGTTTGTATTCACATAATCTATCCATGTCCTTCCCACCTTATAGGTTTCAAAAAACCTCTCTTTATTTGCCTTCACACTTGCGATTACCTTTGGAAAAAAAGCTTCAAAACACACACCACTTCCCTTCATTTCCGCAATTCCTTTTTTAACTTTGTCCATTTCTTTATCAGCTTCCTCCTCTTCTGTTTGCCTCTGAACCTCTACCGTCTTCTTTTTTTCTTTCTTTTCCGCCTTTGCACTTTCCATCTTCTCCTTATTACTCTTTCTCTTTGGGCATTCCTTAAACCTATGCCCAATTTCCATACACAGGTTACACTTATTCCTTTCTACTGGACATGATTTAGAAACATGTCCTTCCGCTTTACACTTCCAACACTTTTCTGCAGTACAGTCTTCACGTTTATGACCATATACCTCACAAATTGAACAAAAGGAATCCATCCCATTAAAGAATAAATTCCCACTTACTTTACCAAGCTTAAACCTTTGAGGCGGGTAGGAAAAACTCCTATCCTTGTTCATGTTAAATTCCACAAAAAATTTCCACTTTCCCGTCCATACTCCGAATTCATTCATTACTTTACCTTTTGATACTACAGACTTGGCAAAACCACTCAAAAACGTGACAATGTCCTCTTCTGGAACCAGTGGTGAAAACATTTTCACTGTCACCATCTTTTCACTACTAAATACGTGATGTTGAAACCGAATTCCAACAAACTTCTCATGTCTCAATTCATCAAAAGAATCCATATAGTTCTCCAAAATCTTCCTAGACTCAAAAAACACGTCATAGACACCCTTTTGGGGATAATCCATAACTGCCACGATGTCTTCTTTATTCACCTTTGCGACACCCAAGATGATCTCCTTCATAATAAACTGAAAGTCCTTAACCTTCTGACAGTCTCTCCGGACAAAAATCCGGAAAGCGGTCTCCACACGTGCATGTTCTGGAACCTCCAACTTCGGCCACAACTCCGCCTCTGTTGCCATGATTCTCCAACAGAATGAGCGTAATCTCCACTCCAACACACAGAAGGAGCGAGTATGATCACTTCCCGTTGTCTGGGGACTAAGCCGACACGCCTATAGCAGCAAGGGGGTGAAGTCCCCACAATTAGGTAAGGACAATCCCCCAAGGCCGACGAGCCAGGTACCCTAGACACCTCCAACCAAAACCAAGGCAGCAATCGCTAAATCACTGCACTTGATCTTAGCCAAAAGGCCGAGAAGCGATAACCAGAATTGGTTTCAAACTACGGAGCCACCCAAGGATCCTGAAAAGTCCATTTGTGGAGATGAGCTCCTGGACTCCCGTTAAGAAGACATGTTGTCAACCTCTAGATCCCTTACATGCCTGCACTTTTCGGCTTGCTGCTGCTGCAATCCACGCGTTTTAGATCTGCATAACTCCACCTCTTTAAACACAGCACCTTCACCCCCTGCTGTTCCCACCCGCCTCAACACCGTTGGAAGGGAGGAGAACCAATTAAGGCGGGGGGTGGGGTGGAACGAGCAGCTGTCTACCCTTAGCAGGAGGGCTCCTGATTACATACCTCTCCTGCTGCTGCTGCTGCTGGCTGTCCAGCAGCAGACTGAAGGTGGCTGCTGCTGTGCACGGGTATATAAAGGCTCAGAGCCTATTATGACACGCGCAGCCAGCGTTCCATTGCCACATTCCATCTACTGCAGGCAGGATACCTGGCTGGCTGAATGTCGCTGAGAAGCTCACAGAGACCGCCATAAGCAACAGTTTAACAGAATGCCACAGACTAATCAACCAAACTTTTTGGGTTGGGTTCTCTTTTATAGTCTGCAGGCATTAAATGAAAGAAGTCAGTGTTCCAGCAGAAGGAGACAACGTTTCAGAAAAGGCATTGTAGCAAACCAAAAAAGAAATTTTAAGCGCAGCAGAGTAACCAGCGCACATACCTGTTAGCTCAGGTGAGTTTAAAAGGCTGCTGTTGATAACAAGGGCATTTGCTAAATAGATGGTGTGTGTGCAACAATATACTGAAAGGTCAATTATATTGTGCAGCTTATCTCACCACCTGTAGTTATTTAGGTGAAAGCTCCAAAATGCTTGCCTAATATGTCTGTTTATCCAAAAGGAAGTAAAAAGGGAGAGCTAGAAAGATAGCATTGCATCACATTACATGGCAATGCAATGCACAGTTGCTGAAGTTGAACCAAAATGAGCTTGTAATCTGGCTTCTGCAACTTTGAACATGAAAAATCCAATGAGGAGAAGAAAAGCAAAGCCAAAGAGTCCATCCCCAAATCCGACAAACAAGCAAAATGAACAAAAAACATTGAATTCAATTCTTTCTGATTTTAGAAACTGCATTAAAGAAGGGGTGCACCGGTCCTGGAGATACTGCAATACCAGGTCAATGCGTGGAGTGGACAGAGCAAGCTCTTTTTCCATCTCCCTGTTCTAAAAATCCATTTAATATATGGTCCCCAGATAGGGGACGTATCAGATATTAAACTGATAAGAACAGATACTACACTTGATCTTAGCCAAAAGGCCGAGAAGCGATAACCAGAATTGGTTTCAAACTACGGAGCCACCCAAGGATCCTGAAAAGTCCATTTGTGGAGATGAGCTCCTGGACTCCCGTTAAGAAGACATGTTGTCAACCTCTAGATCCCTTACATGCCTGCACTTTTCGGCTTGCTGCTGCTGCAATCCACGCGTTTTAGATCTGCATAACTCCACCTCTTTAAACACAGCACCTTCACCCCCTGCTGTTCCCACCCGCCTCAACACCCTTGGAAGGGAGGAGAACCAATTAAGGCGGGGGGTGGGGTGGAACGAGCAGCTGTCTACCCTTAGCAGGAGGGCTCCTAATTACATACCTCTCCTGCTGCTGCTGCTGCTGGCTGTCCAGCAGCAGACTGAAGGTGGCTGCTGCTGTGCACAGGTATATAAAGGCTCAGAGCCTATTATGACACGCGCAGCCAGCGTTCCATTGCCACATTCCATCTACTGCAGGCAGGATACCTGGCTGGCTGAATGTCGCTGAGAAGCTCACAGAGACCGCCATAAGCAACAGTTTAACAGAATGCCACAGACTAATCAACCAAACTTTTTGGGTTGGGTTCTCTTTTATAGTCTGCAGGCATTAAATGAAAGAAGTCAGTGTTCCAGCAGAAGGAGACAACGTTTCAGAAAAGGCATTGTAGCAAACCAAAAAAGAAATTTTAAGCGCAGCAGAGTAACCAGCGCACATACCTGTTAGCTCAGGTGAGTTTAAAAGGCTGCTGTTGATAACAAGGGCATTTGCTAAATAGATGGTGTGTGTGCAACAATATACTGAAAGGTCAATTATATTGTGCAGCTTATCTCACCACCTGTAGTTATTTAGGTGAAAGCTCCAAAATGCTTGCCTAATATGTCTGTTTATCCAAAAGGAAGTAAAAAGGGAGAGCTAGAAAGATAGCATTGCATCACATTACATGGCAATGCAATGCACAGTTGCTGAAGTTGAACCAAAATGAGCTTGTAATCTGGCTTCTGCAACTTTGAACATGAAAAATCCAATGAGGAGAAGAAAAGCAAAGCCAAAGAGTCCATCCCCAAATCCGACAAACAAGCAAAATGAACAAAAAACATTGAATTCAATTCTTTCTGATTTTAGAAACTGCATTAAAGAAGGGGTGCACCGGTCCTGGAGATACTGCAATACCAGGTCAATGCGTGGAGTGGACAGAGCAAGCTCTTTTTCCATCTCCCTGTTCTAAAAATCCATTTAATATATGGTCCCCAGATAGGGGACGTATCAGATATTAAACTGATAAGAACAGATACTACACTTGATCTTAGCCAAAAGGCTGAGAAGCGATAACCAGAATTGGTTTCAAACTACGGAGCCACCCAAGGATCCTGAAAAGTCCATTTGTGGAGATGAGCTCCTGGACTCCCGTTAAGAAGACATGTTGTCAACCTCTAGATCCCTTACATGCCTGCACTTTTCGGCTTGCTGCTGCTGCAATCCACGCGTTTTAGATCTGCATAACTCCACCTCTTTAAACACAGCACCTTCACCCCCTGCTGTTCCCACCCGCCTCAACACCGTTGGAAGGGAGGAGAACCAATTAAGGCGGGGGGTGGGGTGGAACGAGCAGCTGTCTACCCTTAGCAGGAGGGCTCCTGATTACATACCTCTCCTGCTGCTGCTGCTGCTGGCTGTCCAGCAGCAGACTGAAGGTGGCTGCTGCTGTGCACGGGTATATAAAGGCTCAGAGCCTATTATGACACGCGCAGCCAGCGTTCCATTGCCACATTCCATCTACTGCAGGCAGGATACCTGGCTGGCTGAATGTCGCTGAGAAGCTCACAGAGACCGCCATAAGCAACAGTTTAACAGAATGCCACAGACTAATCAACCAAACTTTTTGGGTTGGGTTCTCTTTTATAGTCTGCAGGCATTAAATGAAAGAAGTCAGTGTTCCAGCAGAAGGAGACAACGTTTCAGAAAAGGCATTGTAGCAAACCAAAAAAGAAATTTTAAGCGCAGCAGAGTAACCAGCGCACATACCTGTTAGCTCAGGTGAGTTTAAAAGGCTGCTGTTGATAACAAGGGCATTTGCTAAATAGATGGTGTGTGTGCAACAATATACTGAAAGGTCAATTATATTGTGCAGCTTATCTCACCACCTGTAGTTATTTAGGTGAAAGCTCCAAAATGCTTGCCTAATATGTCTGTTTATCCAAAAGGAAGTAAAAAGGGAGAGCTAGAAAGATAGCATTGCATCACATTACATGGCAATGCAATGCACAGTTGCTGAAGTTGAACCAAAATGAGCTTGTAATCTGGCTTCTGCAACTTTGAACATGAAAAATCCAATGAGGAGAAGAAAAGCAAAGCCAAAGAGTCCATCCCCAAATCCGACAAACAAGCAAAATGAACAAAAAACATTGAATTCAATTCTTTCTGATTTTAGAAACTGCATTAAAGAAGGGGTGCACCGGTCCTGGAGATACTGCAATACCAGGTCAATGCGTGGAGTGGACAGAGCAAGCTCTTTTTCCATCTCCCTGTTCTAAAAATCCATTTAATATATGGTCCCCAGATAGGGGACGTATCAGATATTAAACTGATAAGAACAGATACTACACTTGATCTCAGCCAAAAGGCCGAGAAGCGATAACCAGAATTGGTTTCAAACTACGGAGCCACCCAAGGATCCTGAAAAGTCCATTTGTGGAGATGAGCTCCTGGACTCCCGTTAAGAAGACATGTTGTCAACCTCTAGATCCCTTACATGCCTGCACTTTTCGGCTTGCTGCTGCTGCAATCCACGCGTTTTAGATCTGCATAACTCCACAATCTTTAAACACAGCACCTTCACCCCCTGCTGTTCCCACCCGCCTCAACACCGTTGGAAGGGAGGAGAACCAATTAAGGCGGGGGGTGGGGTGGAACGAGCAGCTGTCTACCCTTAGCAGGAGGGCTCCTGATTACATACCTCTCCTGCTGCTGCTGCTGCTGGCTGTCCAGCAGCAGACTGAAGGTGGCTGCTGCTGTGCACAGGTATATAAAGGCTCAGAGCCTATTATGACACGCGCAGCCAGCGTTCCATTGCCACATTCCATCTACTGCAGGCAGGATACCTGGCTGGCTGAATGTCGCTGAGAAGCTCACAGAGACCGCCATAAGCAACAGTTTAACAGAATGCCACAGACTAATCAACCAAACTTTTTGGGTTGGGTTCTCTTTTATAGTCTGCAGGCATTAAATGAAAGAAGTCAGTGTTCCAGCAGAAGGAGACAACGTTTCAGAAAAGGCATTGTAGCAAACCAAAAAAGAAATTTTAAGCGCAGCAGAGTAACCAGCGCACATACCTGTTAGCTCAGGTGAGTTTAAAAGGCTGCTGTTGATAACAAGGGCATTTGCTAAATAGATGGTGTGTGTGCAACAATATACTGAAAGGTCAATTATATTGTGCAGCTTATCTCACCACCTGTAGTTATTTAGGTGAAAGCTCCAAAATGCTTGCCTAATATGTCTGTTTATCCAAAAGGAAGTAAAAAGGGAGAGCTAGAAAGATAGCATTGCATCACATTACATGGCAATGCAATGCACAGTTGCTGAAGTTGAACCAAAATGAGCTTGTAATCTGGCTTCTGCAACTTTGAACATGAAAAATCCAATGAGGAGAAGAAAAGCAAAGCCAAAGAGTCCATCCCCAAATCCGACAAACAAGCAAAATGAACAAAAAACATTGAATTCAATTCTTTCTGATTTTAGAAACTGCATTAAAGAAGGGGTGCACCAGTCCTGGAGATACTGCAATACCAGGTCAATGCGTGGAGTGGACAGAGCAAGCTCTTTTTCCATCTCCCTGTTCTAAAAATCCATTTAATATATGGTCCCCAGATAGGGGACGTATCAGATATTAAACTGATAAGAACAGATACTACACTTGATCTTAGCCAAAAGGCCGAGAAGCGATAACCAGAATTGGTTTCAAACTACGGAGCCACCCAAGGATCCTGAAAAGTCCATTTGTGGAGATGAGCTCCTGGACTCCCGTTAAGAAGACATGTTGTCAACCTCTAGATCCCTTACATGCCTGCACTTTTCGGCTTGCTGCTGCTGCAATCCACGCGTTTTAGATCTGCATAACTCCACCTCTTTAAACACAGCACCTTCACCCCCTGCTGTTCCCACCCGCCTCAACACCGTTGGAAGGGAGGAGAACCAATTAAGGCGGGGGGTGGGGTGGAACGAGCAGCTGTCTACCCTTAGCAGGAGGGCTCCTGATTACATACCTCTCCTGCTGCTGCTGCTGCTGGCTGTCCAGCAGCAGACTGAAGGTGGCTGCTGCTGTGCACAGGTATATAAAGGCTCAGAGCCTATTATGACACGCGCAGCCAGCGTTCCATTGCCACATTCCATCTACTGCAGGCAGGATACCTGGCTGGCTGAATGTCGCTGAGAAGCTCACAGAGACCGCCATAAGCAACAGTTTAACAGAATGCCACAGACTAATCAACCAAACTTTTTGGGTTGGGTTCTCTTTTATAGTCTGCAGGCATTAAATGAAAGAAGTCAGTGTTCCAGCAGAAGGAGACAACGTTTCAGAAAAGGCATTGTAGCAAACCAAAAAAGAAATTTTAAGCGCAGCAGAGTAACCAGCGCACATACCTGTTAGCTCAGGTGAGTTTAAAAGGCTGCTGTTGATAACAAGGGCATTTGCTAAATAGATGGTGTGTGTGCAACAATATACTGAAAGGTCAATTATATTGTGCAGCTTATCTCACCACCTGTAGTTATTTAGGTGAAAGCTCCAAAATGCTTGCCTAATATGTCTGTTTATCCAAAAGGAAGTAAAAAGGGAGAGCTAGAAAGATAGCATTGCATCACATTACATGGCAATGCAATGCACAGTTGCTGAAGTTGAACCAAAATGAGCTTGTAATCTGGCTTCTGCAACTTTGAACATGAAAAATCCAATGAGGAGAAGAAAAGCAAAGCCAAAGAGTCCATCCCCAAATCCGACAAACAAGCAAAATGAACAAAAAACATTGAATTCAATTCTTTCTGATTTTAGAAACTGCATTAAAGAAGGGGTGCACCGGTCCTGGAGATACTGCAATACCAGGTCAATGCGTGGAGTGGACAGAGCAAGCTCTTTTTCCATCTCCCTGTTCTAAAAATCCATTTAATATATGGTCCCCAGATAGGGGACGTATCAGATATTAAACTGATAAGAACAGATACTACACTTGATCTTAGCCAAAAGGCCGAGAAGCGATAACCAGAATTGGTTTCAAACTACGGAGCCACCCAAGGATCCTGAAAAGTCCATTTGTGGAGATGAGCTCCTGGACTCCCGTTAAGAAGACATGTTGTCAACCTCTAGATCCCTTACATGCCTGCACTTTTCGGCTTGCTGCTGCTGCAATCCACGCGTTTTAGATCTGCATAACTCCACCTCTTTAAACACAGCACCTTCACCCCCTGCTGTTCCCACCCGCCTCAACACCGTTGGAAGGGAGGAGAACCAATTAAGGCGGGGGGTGGGGTGGAACGAGCAGCTGTCTACCCTTAGCAGGAGGGCTCCTGATTACATACCTCTCCTGCTGCTGCTGCTGCTGGCTGTCCAGCAGCAGACTGAAGGTGGCTGCTGCTGTGCACAGGTATATAAAGGCTCAGAGCCTATTATGACACGCGCAGCCAGCGTTCCATTGCCACATTCCATCTACTGCAGGCAGGATACCTGGCTGGCTGAATGTCGCTGAGAAGCTCACAGAGACCGCCATAAGCAACAGTTTAACAGAATGCCACAGACTAATCAACCAAACTTTTTGGGTTGGGTTCTCTTTTATAGTCTGCAGGCATTAAATGAAAGAAGTCAGTGTTCCAGCAGAAGGAGACAACGTTTCAGAAAAGGCATTGTAGCAAACCAAAAAAGAAATTTTAAGCGCAGCAGAGTAACCAGCGCACATACCTGTTAGCTCAGGTGAGTTTAAAAGGCTGCTGTTGATAACAAGGGCATTTGCTAAATAGATGGTGTGTGTGCAACAATATACTGAAAGGTCAATTATATTGTGCAGCTTATCTCACCACCTGTAGTTATTTAGGTGAAAGCTCCAAAATGCTTGCCTAATATGTCTGTTTATCCAAAAGGAAGTAAAAAGGGAGAGCTAGAAAGATAGCATTGCATCACATTACATGGCAATGCAATGCACAGTTGCTGAAGTTGAACCAAAATGAGCTTGTAATCTGGCTTCTGCAACTTTGAACATGAAAAATCCAATGAGGAGAAGAAAAGCAAAGCCAAAGAGTCCATCCCCAAATCCGACAAACAAGCAAAATGAACAAAAAACATTGAATTCAATTCTTTCTGATTTTAGAAACTGCATTAAAGAAGGGGTGCACCAGTCCTGGAGATACTGCAATACCAGGTCAATGCGTGGAGTGGACAGAGCAAGCTCTTTTTCCATCTCCCTGTTCTAAAAATCCATTTAATATATGGTCCCCAGATAGGGGACGTATCAGATATTAAACTGATAAGAACAGATTTTTATCGAAAGCCCGAATTCGTGTACAAAACCCGAGTGCGCTTAAAAAAGTGACAAGTGCCACAAAAAAAGTGCACTAGGATGCTGGTCTTCTTGAAACCCTCTCCAAAAGGAGAAGGGTCCCCCAAACCATTCCCCGTCCCTCCGAGCCAAAAGGCCACAGCGAGGAACAGGGACAAAAAGCCACCTCCAGCCGAAGCCAGAGGCGACCCAATCTTACCCCCAGCACCTGCCCGAGTTCTCACCCGAGCAAGGCACTGGGAGCCAAAGACTGTGCTCCCCTCCCAGAAGAGGGGAGCCAACAACGCTCTCCTCCCGAAAGAGGAGAGCCAGGGGGGTTCAGGGGGGAGCGGAACCTGATGGCCACACACTCCCCCCCTAGACCTGCCAAGAGAGGAACCCGTAAGGGAACCGCATCCCGACAAAATCCTAGTAGGACGTGACACACGTGAATAAGTGGACACACAGTGACAAAGAAATTAAATAAATAGTGAAGGTTTCACAGTATAATACTGCCCGGACCTTCGACCGGGAATTGAAAAATTCCCCATCCTAAGGCCAGAAGGCCCGGAATAAGGGTGTGTGCGAAGAAAGAAAATTTGAAGTGCTTGTGCAAATGTGCCATAAACTCAAGTGGGGTTCCCAATCCCAGTGAGTTAAGGCACCCCAGGGTCACCACTCCTGGGGCACTTCACACTTCGGGCTTTCGATCTTCCCCGGCCCAATGGCGTCGATCCTGGGGGGCCATGCTTTCCACCAGATGACTATATTAGCCACCTGGCGTACTAACAAGCGCCTAAACCCCAGTGTGCATAATGTATCAATCTACTAGGGCGGCCAACATCCAAAACCGCCTTTTCGAAAGATACTACACTTGATCTTAGCCAAAAGGCCGAGAAGCGATAACCAGAATTGGTTTCAAACTACGGAGCCACCCAAGGATCCTGAAAAGTCCATTTGTGGAGATGAGCTCCTGGACTCCCGTTAAGAAGACATGTTGTCAACCTCTAGATCCCTTACATGCCTGCACTTTTCGGCTTGCTGCTGCTGCAATCCACGCGTTTTAGATCTGCATAACTCCACCTCTTTAAACACAGCACCTTCACCCCCTGCTGTTCCCACCCGCCTCAACACCGTTGGAAGGGAGGAGAACCAATTAAGGCGGGGGGTGGGGTGGAACGAGCAGCTGTCTACCCTTAGCAGGAGGGCTCCTGATTACATACCTCTCCTGCTGCTGCTGCTGCTGGCTGTCCAGCAGCAGACTGAAGGTGGCTGCTGCTGTGCACAGGTATATAAAGGCTCAGAGCCTATTATGACACGCGCAGCCAGCGTTCCATTGCCACATTCCATCTACTGCAGGCAGGATACCTGGCTGGCTGAATGTCGCTGAGAAGCTCACAGAGACCGCCATAAGCAACAGTTTAACAGAATGCCACAGACTAATCAACCAAACTTTTTGGGTTGGGTTCTCTTTTATAGTCTGCAGGCATTAAATGAAAGAAGTCAGTGTTCCAGCAGAAGGAGACAACGTTTCAGAAAAGGCATTGTAGCAAACCAAAAAAGAAATTTTAAGCGCAGCAGAGTAACCAGCGCACATACCTGTTAGCTCAGGTGAGTTTAAAAGGCTGCTGTTGATAACAAGGGCATTTGCTAAATAGATGGTGTGTGTGCAACAATATACTGAAAGGTCAATTATATTGTGCAGCTTATCTCACCACCTGTAGTTATTTAGGTGAAAGCTCCAAAATGCTTGCCTAATATGTCTGTTTATCCAAAAGGAAGTAAAAAGGGAGAGCTAGAAAGATAGCATTGCATCACATTACATGGCAATGCAATGCACAGTTGCTGAAGTTGAACCAAAATGAGCTTGTAATCTGGCTTCTGCAACTTTGAACATGAAAAATCCAATGAGGAGAAGAAAAGCAAAGCCAAAGAGTCCATCCCCAAATCCGACAAACAAGCAAAATGAACAAAAAACATTGAATTCAATTCTTTCTGATTTTAGAAACTGCATTAAAGAAGGGGTGCACCGGTCCTGGAGATACTGCAATACCAGGTCAATGCGTGGAGTGGACAGAGCAAGCTCTTTTTCCATCTCCCTGTTCTAAAAATCCATTTAATATATGGTCCCCAGATAGGGGACGTATCAGATATTAAACTGATAAGAACAGATACTACACTTGATCTTAGCCAAAAGGCCGAGAAGCGATAACCAGAATTGGTTTCAAACTACGGAGCCACCCAAGGATCCTGAAAAGTCCATTTGTGGAGATGAGCTCCTGGACTCCCGTTAAGAAGACATGTTGTCAACCTCTAGATCCCTTACATGCCTGCACTTTTCGGCTTGCTGCTGCTGCAATCCACGCGTTTTAGATCTGCATAACTCCACCTCTTTAAACACAGCACCTTCACCCCCTGCTGTTCCCACCCGCCTCAACACTGTTGGAAGGGAGGAGAACCAATTAAGGCGGGGGGTGGGGTGGAACGAGCAGCTGTCTACCCTTAGCAGGAGGGCTCCTGATTACATACCTCTCCTGCTGCTGCTGCTGCTGGCTGTCCAGCAGCAGACTGAAGGTGGCTGCTGCTGTGCACAGGTATATAAAGGCTCAGAGCCTATTATGACACGCGCAGCCAGCGTTCCATTGCCACATTCCATCTACTGCAGGCAGGATACCTGGCTGGCTGAATGTCGCTGAGAAGCTCACAGAGACCGCCATAAGCAACAGTTTAACAGAATGCCACAGACTAATCAACCAAACTTTTTGGGTTGGGTTCTCTTTTATAGTCTGCAGGCATTAAATGAAAGAAGTCAGTGTTCCAGCAGAAGGAGACAACGTTTCAGAAAAGGCATTGTAGCAAACCAAAAAAGAAATTTTAAGCGCAGCAGAGTAACCAGCGCACATACCTGTTAGCTCAGGTGAGTTTAAAAGGCTGCTGTTGATAACAAGGGCATTTGCTAAATAGATGGTGTGTGTGCAACAATATACTTAAAGGTCAGTTATATTGTGCAGCTTATCTCACCACCTGTAGTTATTTAGGTGAAAGCTCCAAAATGCTTGCCTAATATGTCTGTTTATCCAAAAGGAAGTAAAAAGGGAGAGCTAGAAAGATAGCATTGCATCACATTACATGGCAATGCAATGCACAGTTGCTGAAGTTGAACCAAAATGAGCTTGTAATCTGGCTTCTGCAACTTTGAACATGAAAAATCCAATGAGGAGAAGAAAAGCAAAGCCAAAGAGTCCATCCCCAAATCCGACAAACAAGCAAAATGAACAAAAAACATTGAATTCAATTCTTTCTGATTTTAGAAACTGCATTAAAGAAGGGGTGCACCGGTCCTGGAGATACTGCAATACCAGGTCAATGCGTGGAGTGGACAGAGCAAGCTCTTTTTCCATCTCCCTGTTCTAAAAATCCATTTAATATATGGTCCCCAGATAGGGGACGTATCAGATATTAAACTGATAAGAACAGATTTTTATCGAAAGCCCGAATTCGTGTACAAAACCCGAGTGCGCTTAAAAAAGTGACAAGTGCCACAAAAAAAGTGCACTAGGATGCTGGTCTTCTTGAAACCCTCTCCAAAAGGAGAAGGGTCCCCCAAACCATTCCCCGTCCCTCCGAGCCAAAAGGCCACAGCGAGGAACAGGGACAAAAAGCCACCTCCAGCCGAAGCCAGAGGCGACCCAATCTTACCCCCAGCACCTGCCCGAGTTCTCACCCGAGCAAGGCACTGGGAGCCAAAGACTGTGCTCCCCTCCCAGAAGAGGGGAGCCAACAACGCTCTCCTCCCGAAAGAGGAGAGCCAGGGGGGTTCAGGGGGGAGCGGAACCTGATGGCCACACACTCCCCCCCTAGACCTGCCAAGAGAGGAACCCGTAAGGGAACCGCATCCCGACAAAATCCTAGTAGGACGTGACACACGTGAATAAGTGGACACACAGTGACAAAGAAATTAAATAAATAGTGAAGGTTTCACAGTATAATACTGCCCGGACCTTCGACCGGGAATTGAAAAATTCCCCATCCTAAGGCCAGAAGGCCCGGAATAAGGGTGTGTGCGAAGAAAGAAAATTTGAAGTGCTTGTGCAAATGTGCCATAAACTCAAGTGGGGTTCCCAATCCCAGTGAGTTAAGGCACCCCAGGGTCACCACTCCTGGGGCACTTCACACTTCGGGCTTTCGATCTTCCCCGGCCCAATGGCGTCGATCCTGGGGGGCCATGCTTTCCACCAGATGACTATATTAGCCACCTGGCGTACTAACAAGCGCCTAAACCCCAGTGTGCATAATGTATCAATCTACTAGGGCGGCCAACATCCAAAACCGCCTTTTCGAAAGATACTACACTTGATCTTAGCCAAAAGGCCGAGAAGCGATAACCAGAATTGGTTTCAAACTACGGAGCCACCCAAGGATCCTGAAAAGTCCATTTGTGGAGATGAGCTCCTGGACTCCCGTTAAGAAGACATGTTGTCAACCTCTAGATCCCTTACATGCCTGCACTTTTCGGCTTGCTGCTGCTGCAATCCACGCGTTTTAGATCTGCATAACTCCACCTCTTTAAACACAGCACCTTCACCCCCTGCTGTTCCCACCCGCCTCAACACCGTTGGAAGGGAGGAGAACCAATTAAGGCGGGGGGTGGGGTGGAACGAGCAGCTGTCTACCCTTAGCAGGAGGGCTCCTGATTACATACCTCTCCTGCTGCTGCTGCTGCTGGCTGTCCAGCAGCAGACTGAAGGTGGCTGCTGCTGTGCACAGGTATATAAAGGCTCAGAGCCTATTATGACACGCGCAGCCAGCGTTCCATTGCCACATTCCATCTACTGCAGGCAGGATACCTGGCTGGCTGAATGTCGCTGAGAAGCTCACAGAGACCGCCATAAGCAACAGTTTAACAGAATGCCACAGACTAATCAACCAAACTTTTTGGGTTGGGTTCTCTTTTATAGTCTGCAGGCATTAAATGAAAGAAGTCAGTGTTCCAGCAGAAGGAGACAACGTTTCAGAAAAGGCATTGTAGCAAACCAAAAAAGAAATTTTAAGCGCAGCAGAGTAACCAGCGCACATACCTGTTAGCTCAGGTGAGTTTAAAAGGCTGCTGTTGATAACAAGGGCATTTGCTAAATAGATGGTGTGTGTGCAACAATATACTGAAAGGTCAATTATATTGTGCAGCTTATCTCACCACCTGTAGTTATTTAGGTGAAAGCTCCAAAATGCTTGCCTAATATGTCTGTTTATCCAAAAGGAAGTAAAAAGGGAGAGCTAGAAAGATAGCATTGCATCACATTACATGGCAATGCAATGCACAGTTGCTGAAGTTGAACCAAAATGAGCTTGTAATCTGGCTTCTGCAACTTTGAACATGAAAAATCCAATGAGGAGAAGAAAAGCAAAGCCAAAGAGTCCATCCCCAAATCCGACAAACAAGCAAAATGAACAAAAAACATTGAATTCAATTCTTTCTGATTTTAGAAACTGCATTAAAGAAGGGGTGCACCGGTCCTGGAGATACTGCAATACCAGGTCAATGCGTGGAGTGGACAGAGCAAGCTCTTTTTCCATCTCCCTGTTCTAAAAATCCATTTAATATATGGTCCCCAGATAGGGGACGTATCAGATATTAAACTGATAAGAACAGATACTACACTTGATCTTAGCCAAAAGGCCGAGAAGCGATAACCAGAATTGGTTTCAAACTACGGAGCCACCCAAGGATCCTGAAAAGTCCATTTGTGGAGATGAGCTCCTGGACTCCCGTTAAGAAGACATGTTGTCAACCTCTAGATCCCTTACATGCCTGCACTTTTCGGCTTGCTGCTGCTGCAATCCACGCGTTTTAGATCTGCATAACTCCACCTCTTTAAACACAGCACCTTCACCCCCTGCTGTTCCCACCCGCCTCAACACTGTTGGAAGGGAGGAGAACCAATTAAGGCGGGGGGTGGGGTGGAACGAGCAGCTGTCTACCCTTAGCAGGAGGGCTCCTGATTACATACCTCTCCTGCTGCTGCTGCTGCTGGCTGTCCAGCAGCAGACTGAAGGTGGCTGCTGCTGTGCACAGGTATATAAAGGCTCAGAGCCTATTATGACACGCGCAGCCAGCGTTCCATTGCCACATTCCATCTACTGCAGGCAGGATACCTGGCTGGCTGAATGTCGCTGAGAAGCTCACAGAGACCGCCATAAGCAACAGTTTAACAGAATGCCACAGACTAATCAACCAAACTTTTTGGGTTGGGTTCTCTTTTATAGTCTGCAGGCATTAAATGAAAGAAGTCAGTGTTCCAGCAGAAGGAGACAACGTTTCAGAAAAGGCATTGTAGCAAACCAAAAAAGAAATTTTAAGCGCAGCAGAGTAACCAGCGCACATACCTGTTAGCTCAGGTGAGTTTAAAAGGCTGCTGTTGATAACAAGGGCATTTGCTAAATAGATGGTGTGTGTGCAACAATATACTTAAAGGTCAGTTATATTGTGCAGCTTATCTCACCACCTGTAGTTATTTAGGTGAAAGCTCCAAAATGCTTGCCTAATATGTCTGTTTATCCAAAAGGAAGTAAAAAGGGAGAGCTAGAAAGATAGCATTGCATCACATTACATGGCAATGCAATGCACAGTTGCTGAAGTTGAACCAAAATGAGCTTGTAATCTGGCTTCTGCAACTTTGAACATGAAAAATCCAATGAGGAGAAGAAAAGCAAAGCCAAAGAGTCCATCCCCAAATCCGACAAACAAGCAAAATGAACAAAAAACATTGAATTCAATTCTTTCTGATTTTAGAAACTGCATTAAAGAAGGGGTGCACCGGTCCTGGAGATACTGCAATACCAGGTCAATGCGTGGAGTGGACAGAGCAAGCTCTTTTTCCATCTCCCTGTTCTAAAAATCCATTTAATATATGGTCCCCAGATAGGGGACGTATCAGATATTAAACTGATAAGAACAGATACTACACTTGATCTTAGCCAAAAGGCCGAGAAGCGATAACCAGAATTGGTTTCAAACTACGGAGCCACCCAAGGATCCTGAAAAGTCCATTTGTGGAGATGAGCTCCTGGACTCCCGTTAAGAGGACATGTTGTCAACCTCTAGATCCCTTACATGCCTGCACTTTTCGGCTTGCTGCTGCTGCAATCCACGCGTTTTAGATCTGCATAACTCCACCTCTTTAAACACAGCACCTTCACCCCCTGCTGTTCCCACCCGCCTCAACACCGTTGGAAGGGAGGAGAACCAATTAAGGCGGGGGGTGGGGTGGAACGAGCAGCTGTCTACCCTTAGCAGGAGGGCTCCTGATTACATACCTCTCCTGCTGCTGCTGCTGCTGGCTGTCCAGCAGCAGACTGAAGGTGGCTGCTGCTGTGCACAGGTATATAAAGGCTCAGAGCCTATTATGACACGCGCAGCCAGCGTTCCATTGCCACATTCCATCTACTGCAGGCAGGATACCTGGCTGGCTGAATGTCGCTGAGAAGCTCACAGAGACCGCCATAAGCAACAGTTTAGCAGAATGCCACAGACTAATCAACCAAACTTTTTGGGTTGGGTTCTCTTTTATAGTCTGCAGGCATTAAATGAAAGAAGTCAGTGTTCCAGCAGAAGGAGACAACGTTTCAGAAAAGGCATTGTAGCAAACCAAAAAAGAAATTTTAAGCGCAGCAGAGTAACCAGCGCACATACCTGTTAGCTCAGGTGAGTTTAAAAGGCTGCTGTTGATAACAAGGGCATTTGCTAAATAGATGGTGTGTGTGCAACAATATACTGAAAGGTCAATTATATTGTGCAGCTTATCTCACCACCTGTAGTTATTTAGGTGAAAGCTCCAAAATGCTTGCCTAATATGTCTGTTTATCCAAAAGGAAGTAAAAAGGGAGAGCTAGAAAGATAGCATTGCATCACATTACATGGCAATGCAATGCACAGTTGCTGAAGTTGAACCAAAATGAGCTTGTAATCTGGCTTCTGCAACTTTGAACATGAAAAATCCAATGAGGAGAAGAAAAGCAAAGCCAAAGAGTCCATCCCCAAATCCGACAAACAAGCAAAATGAACAAAAAACATTGAATTCAATTATTTCTGATTTTAGAAACTGCATTAAAGAAGGGGTGCACCGGTCCTGGAGATACTGCAATACCAGGTCAATGCGTGGAGTGGACAGAGCAAGCTCTTTTTCCATCTCCCTGTTCTAAAAATCCATTTAATATATGGTCCCCAGATAGGGGACGTATCAGATATTAAACTGATAAGAACAGATACTACACTTGATCTTAGCCAAAAGGCCGAGAAGCGATAACCAGAATTGGTTTCAAACTACGGAGCCACCCAAGGATCCTGAAAAGTCCATTTGTGGAGATGAGCTCCTGGACTCCCGTTAAGAAGACATGTTGTCAACCTCTAGATCCCTTACATGCCTGCACTTTTCGGCTTGCTGCTGCTGCAATCCACGCGTTTTAGATCTGCATAACTCCACCTCTTTAAACACAGCACCTTCACCCCCTGCTGTTCCCACCCGCCTCAACACCGTTGGAAGGGAGGAGAACCAATTAAGGCGGGGGGTGGGGTGGAACGAGCAGCTGTCTACCCTTAGCAGGAGGGCTCCTGATTACATACCTCTCCTGCTGCTGCTGCTGCTGGCTGTCCAGCAGCAGACTGAAGGTGGCTGCTGCTGTGCACAGGTATATAAAGGCTCAGAGCCTATTATGACACGCGCAGCCAGCGTTCCATTGCCACATTCCATCTACTGCAGGCAGGATACCTGGCTGGCTGAATGTCGCTGAGAAGCTCACAGAGACCGCCATAAGCAACAGTTTAACAGAATGCCACAGACTAATCAACCAAACTTTTTGGGTTGGGTTCTCTTTTATAGTCTGCAGGCATTAAATGAAAGAAGTCAGTGTTCCAGCAGAAGGAGACAACGTTTCAGAAAAGGCATTGTAGCAAACCAAAAAAGAAATTTTAAGCGCAGCAGAGTAACCAGCGCACATACCTGTTAGCTCAGGTGAGTTTAAAAGGCTGCTGTTGATAACAAGGGCATTTGCTAAATAGATGGTGTGTGTGCAACAATATACTGAAAGGTCAATTATATTGTGCAGCTTATCTCACCACCTGTAGTTATTTAGGTGAAAGCTCCAAAATGCTTGCCTAATATGTCTGTTTATCCAAAAGGAAGTAAAAAGGGAGAGCTAGAAAGATAGCATTGCATCACATTACATGGCAATGCAATGCACAGTTGCTGAAGTTGAACCAAAATGAGCTTGTAATCTGGCTTCTGCAACTTTGAACATGAAAAATCCAATGAGGAGAAGAAAAGCAAAGCCAAAGAATCCATCCCCAAATCCGACAAACAAGCAAAATGAACAAAAAACATTGAATTCAATTCTTTCTGATTTTAGAAACTGCATTAAAGAAGGGGTGCACCGGTCCTGGAGATACTGCAATACCAGGTCAATGCGTGGAGTGGACAGAGCAAGCTCTTTTTCCATCTCCCTGTTCTAAAAATCCATTTAATATATGGTCCCCAGATAGGGGACGTATCAGATATTAAACTGATAAGAACAGATACTACACTTGATCTTAGCCAAAAGGCCGAGAAGCGATAACCAGAATTGGTTTCAAACTACGGAGCCACCCAAGGATCCTGAAAAGTCCATTTGTGGAGATGAGCTCCTGGACTCCCGTTAAGAAGACATGTTGTCAACCTCTAGATCCCTTACATGCCTGCACTTTTCGGCTTGCTGCTGCTGCAATCCACGCGTTTTAGATCTGCATAACTCCACCTCTTTAAACACAGCACCTTCACCCCCTGCTGTTCCCACCCGCCTCAACACCGTTGGAAGGGAGGAGAACCAATTAAGGCGGGGGGTGGGGTGGAACGAGCAGCTGTCTACCCTTAGCAGGAGGGCTCCTGATTACATACCTCTCCTGCTGCTGCTGCTGCTGGCTGTCCAGCAGCAGACTGAAGGTGGCTGCTGCTGTGCACAGGTATATAAAGGCTCAGAGCCTATTATGACACGCGCAGCCAGCGTTCCATTGCCACATTCCATCTATTGCAGGCAGGATACCTGGCTGGCTGAATGTCGCTGAGAAGCTCACAGAGACCGCCATAAGCAACAGTTTAACAGAATGCCACAGACTAATCAACCAAACTTTTTGGGTTGGGTTCTCTTTTATAGTCTGCAGGCATTAAATGAAAGAAGTCAGTGTTCCAGCAGAAGGAGACAACGTTTCAGAAAAGGCATTGTAGCAAACCAAAAAAGAAATTTTAAGCGCAGCAGAGTAACCAGCGCACATACCTGTTAGCTCAGGTGAGTTTAAAAGGCTGCTGTTGATAACAAGGGCATTTGCTAAATAGATGGTGTGTGTGCAACAATATACTGAAAGGTCAATTATATTGTGCAGCTTATCTCACCACCTGTAGTTATTTAGGTGAAAGCTCCAAAATGCTTGCCTAATATGTCTGTTTATCCAAAAGGAAGTAAAAAGGGAGAGCTAGAAAGATAGCATTGCATCACATTACATGGCAATGCAATGCACAGTTGCTGAAGTTGAACCAAAATGAGCTTGTAATCTGGCTTCTGCAACTTTGAACATGAAAAATCCAATGAGGAGAAGAAAAGCAAAGCCAAAGAGTCCATCCCCAAATCCGACAAACAAGCAAAATGAACAAAAAACATTGAATTCAATTCTTTCTGATTTTAGAAACTGCATTAAAGAAGGGGTGCACCGGTCCTGGAGATACTGCAATACCAGGTCAATGCGTGGAGTGGACAGAGCAAGCTCTTTTTCCATCTCCCTGTTCTAAAAATCCATTTAATATATGGTCCCCACATAGGGGACGTATCAGATATTAAACTGATAAGAACAGATACTACACTTGATCTTAGCCAAAAGGCCGAGAAGCGATAACCAGAATTGGTTTCAAACTACGGAGCCACCCAAGGATCCTGAAAAGTCCATTTGTGGAGATGAGCTCCTGGACTCCCGTTAAGAAGACATGTTGTCAACCTCTAGATCCCTTACATGCCTGCACTTTTCGGCTTGCTGCTGCTGCAATCCACGCGTTTTAGATCTGCATAACTCCACCTCTTTAAACACAGCACCTTCACCCCCTGCTGTTCCCACCCGCCTCAACACCGTTGGAAGGGAGGAGAACCAATTAAGGCGGGGGGTGGGGTGGAACGAGCAGCTGTCTACCCTTAGCAGGAGGGCTCCTGATTACATACCTCTCCTGCTGCTGCTGCTGCTGGCTGTCCAGCAGCAGACTGAAGGTGGCTGCTGCTGTGCACAGGTATATAAAGGCTCAGAGCCTATTATGACACGCGCAGCCAGCGTTCCATTGCCACATTCCATCTACTGCAGGCAGGATACTTGGCTGGCTGAATGTCGCTGAGAAGCTCACAGAGACCGCCATAAGCAACAGTTTAACAGAATGCCACAGACTAATCAACCAAACTTTTTGGGTTGGGTTCTCTTTTATAGTCTGCAGGCATTAAATGAAAGAAGTCAGTGTTCCAGCAGAAGGAGACAACGTTTCAGAAAAGGCATTGTAGCAAACCAAAAAAGAAATTTTAAGCGCAGCAGAGTAACCAGCGCACATACCTGTTAGCTCAGGTGAGTTTAAAAGGCTGCTGTTGATAACAAGGGCATTTGCTAAATAGATGGTGTGTGTGCAACAATATACTGAAAGGTCAATTATATTGTGCAGCTTATCTCACCACCTGTAGTTATTTAGGTGAAAGCTCCAAAATGCTTGCCTAATATGTCTGTTTATCCAAAAGGAAGTAAAAAGGGAGAGCTAGAAAGATAGCATTGCATCACATTACATGGCAATGCAATGCACAGTTGCTGAAGTTGAACCAAAATGAGCTTGTAATCTGGCTTCTGCAACTTTGAACATGAAAAATCCAATGAGGAGAAGAAAAGCAAAGCCAAAGAGTCCATCCCCAAATCCGACAAACAAGCAAAATGAACAAAAAACATTGAATTCAATTCTTTCTGATTTTAGAAACTGCATTAAAGAAGGGGTGCACCGGTCCTGGAGATACTGCAATACCAGGTCAATGCGTGGAGTGGACAGAGCAAGCTCTTTTTCCATCTCCCTGTTCTAAAAATCCATTTAATATATGGTCCCCAGATAGGGGACGTATCAGATATTAAACTGATAAGAACAGATACTACACTTGATCTTAGCCAAAAGGCCGAGAAGCGATAACCAGAATTGGTTTCAAACTACGGAGCCACCCAAGGATCCTGAAAAGTCCATTTGTGGAGATGAGCTCCTGGACTCCCGTTAAGAAGACATGTTGTCAACCTCTAGATCCCTTACATGCCTGCACTTTTCGGCTTGCTGCTGCTGCAATCCACGCGTTTTAGATCTGCATAACTCCACCTCTTTAAACACAGCACCTTCACCCCCTGCTGTTCCCACCCGCCTCAACACCGTTGGAAGGGAGGAGAACCAATTAAGGCGGGGGGTGGGGTGGAACGAGCAGCTGTCTACCCTTAGCAGGAGGGCTCCTGATTACATACCTCTCCTGCTGCTGCTGCTGCTGGCTGTCCAGCAGCAGACTGAAGGTGGCTGCTGCTGTGCACAGGTATATAAAGGCTCAGAGCCTATTATGACACGCGCAGCCAGCGTTCCATTGCCACATTCCATCTACTGCAGGCAGGATACCTGGCTGGCTGAATGTCGCTGAGAAGCTCACAGAGACCGCCATAAGCAACAGTTTAACAGAATGCCACAGACTAATCAACCAAACTTTTTGGGTTGGGTTCTCTTTTATAGTCTGCAGGCATTAAATGAAAGAAGTCAGTGTTCCAGCAGAAGGAGACAACGTTTCAGAAAAGGCATTGTAGCAAACCAAAAAAGAAATTTTAAGCGCAGCAGAGTAACCAGCACACATACCTGTTAGCTCAGGTGAGTTTAAAAGGCTGCTGTTGATAACAAGGGCATTTGCTAAATAGATGGTGTGTGTGCAACAATATACTGAAAGGTCAATTATATTGTGCAGCTTATCTCACCACCTGTAGTTATTTAGGTGAAAGCTCCAAAATGCTTGCCTAATATGTCTGTTTATCCAAAAGGAAGTAAAAAGGGAGAGCTAGAAAGATAGCATTGCATCACATTACATGGCAATGCAATGCACAGTTGCTGAAGTTGAACCAAAATGAGCTTGTAATCTGGCTTCTGCAACTTTGAACATGAGAAATCCAATGAGGAGAAGAAAAGCAAAGCCAAAGAGTCCATCCCCAAATCCGACAAACAAGCAAAATGAACAAAAAACATTGAATTCAATTCTTTCTGATTTTAGAAACTGCATTAAAGAAGGGGTGCACCGGTCCTGGAGATACTGCAATACCAGGTCAATGCGTGGAGTGGACAGAGCAAGCTCTTTTTCCATCTCCCTGTTCTAAAAATCCATTTAATATATGGTCCCCAGATAGGGGACGTATCAGATATTAAACTGATAAGAACAGATACTACACTTGATCTTAGCCAAAAGGCCGAGAAGCGATAACCAGAATTGGTTTCAAACTACGGAGCCACCCAAGGATCCTGAAAAGTCCATTTGTGGAGATGAGCTCCTGGACTCCCGTTAAGAAGACATGTTGTCAACCTCTAGATCCCTTACATGCCTGCACTTTTCGGCTTGCTGCTGCTGCAATCCACGCGTTTTAGATCTGCATAACTCCACCTCTTTAAACACAGCACCTTCACCCCCTGCTGTTCCCACCCGCCTCAACACCGTTGGAAGGGAGGAGAACCAATTAAGGCGGGGGGTGGGGTGGAACGAGCAGCTGTCTACCCTTAGCAGGAGGGCTCCTGATTACATACCTCTCCTGCTGCTGCTGCTGCTGGCTGTCCAGCAGCAGACTGAAGGTGGCTGCTGCTGTGCACAGGTATATAAAGGCTCAGAGCCTATTATGACACGCGCAGCCAGCGTTCCATTGCCACATTCCATCTACTGCAGGCAGGATACCTGGCTGGCTGAATGTCGCTGAGAAGCTCACAGAGACCGCCATAAGCAACAGTTTAACAGAATGCCACAGACTAATCAACCAAACTTTTTGGGTTGGGTTCTCTTTTATAGTCTGCAGGCATTAAATGAAAGAAGTCAGTGTTCCAGCAGAAGGAGACAACGTTTCAGAAAAGGCATTGTAGCAAACCAAAAAAGAAATTTTAAGCGCAGCAGAGTAACCAGCGCACATACCTGTTAGCTCAGGTGAGTTTAAAAGGCTGCTGTTGATAACAAGGGCATTTGCTAAATAGATGGTGTGTGTGCAACAATATACTGAAAGGTCAATTATATTGTGCAGCTTATCTCACCACCTGTAGTTATTTAGGTGAAAGCTCCAAAATGCTTGCCTAATATGTCTGTTTATCCAAAAGGAAGTAAAAAGGGAGAGCTAGAAAGATAGCATTGCATCACATTACATGGCAATGCAATGCACAGTTGCTGAAGTTGAACCAAAATGAGCTTGTAATCTGGCTTCTGCAACTTTGAACATGAAAAATCCAATGAGGAGAAGAAAAGCAAAGCCAAAGAGTCCATCCCCAAATCCGACAAACAAGCAAAATGAACAAAAAACATTGAATTCAATTCTTTCTGATTTTAGAAACTGCATTAAAGAAGGGGTGCACCGGTCCTGGAGATACTGCAATACCAGGTCAATGCGTGGAGTGGACAGAGCAAGCTCTTTTTCCATCTCCCTGTTCTAAAAATCCATTTAATATATGGTCCCCAGATAGGGGACGTATCAGATATTAAACTGATAAGAACAGATTTTTTTTTTTTTTTTTTTTTTTAACCAAATCAGATAGGCCGGAGCATAAGCTCAATCAAATCGACTTACAAAAGCCTTTCATTGACACTTAGCCTTTCATCACACTTGGTATATAATCAAAAATAAAACCAAACCTTATCATCAGGTACATTATACACTACTAATTAAACTTTACCAAAAACCTCCACTTTTTAAACTTCCAGATCCCTTCAGCATCTATAATACTTCCACGTTCCTGATCCCAGAGGTATATTACATACATACGTGACAGAATCAATCTCAAACATTCATTAACTGACATTTTCTTCCTTTTAAAAACTAACAAATTCCTCGCATCCCACAAACTTTCAATTACACACACCACCAACAACCATAAAATCCTATCCGTAATTCTACTACATGCACCCATCCCAAACATAGCAAGTTTCCAATTAACATACTTTACACCCACCAATTCCTTGCAAAGTCCCCCTATACCCTTCCATACATCATATGCAAAATCACAATCCCATACCATATGTCTAACATGCTCTCTCAAACCACATCCATCCCTCGGGCATACCTCAGATTTAACTAAATCCCTCTTCTTTTGCACATCTCTAACAGGCAAAATGTCATGCAATATCATCCAAGCGATATCTCTCTGTCTGTTAGTCACACCATCTATACTTAATTTTCTCCACATCTCGGTTACTTCCTCCCCTCTCAACCCATTGATATTACATACCACCTCACGCTCACGCACCATCCTAATGACTTTCTTCTTTTGCCTAAAATTACTCATGTTAACGGACAACAAATCATACTTCCTTACAAATTTCTCAACACAACCATACCATACAGGACACTTAAAAGCAACAGGCACTCTAGCATCCCTTTTGACCCACTTTAAGCCATAAAGCATCCAGCCAGCCGAATACTTCATCATATAAGCACACTTATTACTTTTCCCTAGAACCACCACCACCATTTTCACGTAACTAATCCCTAAAAAGAAATCAATATTTGGAAAATCCAAACCACCATTTACACATAACTTATAGACATATTCCCGTTTCAATTTCTCCATGCGACTTCCCCAAAGAAAATTAAAGATGAATTTCTCAGTTTTCCTAATTTTCTTAAAAGCAGCAGGATATACATTCGCAACAAACAACAAAATAGGCAAAATAACCGCCTTAATAATCAGAACTTTCCCAGTCAGAGTTAATTCTCTCATTCGCCAAAAATTCAACTTGCGCACCACTCTCACCCCACAATCTTCCCAACTCTCATTTCCTTTCAAATCATCATTAAACTTAATCCCAAGCACCTTTATTGCACCATCCTCACACCTCACACCATCCATCCGTACATTCCTCTCACCAAAACATTTAAAGGAACTCTTAGTCCAATTGACCTTAAAAGCTGAGACACTACAAAACAAACTTAATATCAACCTTGCCCTACTCATCGCAGCCATATTCCCACTCACAATCACTACATCATCCATGTAACCTAGAATTCTCACATCCTTTCCATTACTCCCAGGAATCATCACACCTCTCATAACCTTATCCTTCCTAACCATACACATCAACACTTCAATCACACTAATAAACAAAAAAGGGGACATAGGGCACCCCTGACGCACTCCTGATTTAATTCTCACTTTCTCACTCAACCACCCATTCACCAAAAATTCACTTGAAACATTACAATACAAACTCCTAACACAGTTTACAAAATTCCTGGAATAACCCATCTTAGACAAAACCTTAAACATAAAGCTATGTGACACACGGTCAAAAGCTTTTTCAAAATCAACCGAAAACAACAAACATTTCTGCTTACGACTCATACAATCCCCAATCACATCACGCAACAACACCAAATTTTCAGTCATACTTCTCCCAGGCACTGCACACACTTGATCTTCATCCACCACACCGCCAATCACTTCCCGCATCCGGCTAGCCAACAATTTACTAAACACCTTATAGTCTGCATTCAAAAGGGTGATTGGCCTCCAATTCCCCAAATCCTTTTTATCACCTTTCTTATGAACCAAAACCACCACCCCATCTCTCATAGATTCACTCAACATATTCTCCGTGAACATATACTGGCACACCTCCAATAAGTCATTTCCCATCGTGTCCCATTCCTTAACATATAACTCCACGGGCAGTCCATCCTTCCCAGGTGTTTTATTCTTACTCGCAGACATCACCACTTTTTTAACTTCATCCAACACAATTACATCATCCAATATTTCACGTTCATCCTCACCCAAACAACCTTCTAAACACCCCAAAGCATCAGTCAACATCCTATCATCAACCCATTTTTCCCCATACAACTCCTTATAAAACAACACCACCTCCTGCATCACATCCTTCCCACTCACACACACCCCATCACCATTCACCACCTCATCCATATCTACTTTCTTCCCAAAAACTTTGTTGAAAAAAAACCTTGTGCATTTCTCATTTTTCTCCAAATGTTCAATCTTAGAACGGTAAATAATTTCTTTTCCTTTACCCTCAATATATTTCTTAATCTCTTCTTTCACTTGACACATCAAAACATCCACATCCACTCCAATCATCCTTAACTTCCTCAGCCACTCCAGTCTAGAGCTTAAATCATTAAATTTTGCTCTATTCATTGCTGCTTTCCTCCTGCCCCTTTTTCTAAAGAAAAAAACAATCTCACTCTTCATCCAGTCCCACCACTCAAGCACATTCCTGAAATCACTTTTTTTATCCCTCCACCTAACATACATTCGCCTAAAATCACGCATGATCCTATTATCTTCCAGCAAACGCACATTAAGTTTCCACACGCCACCACCATATACAAAGGAAATCTTACCTTCTAGACGTGCCCTCAAACACACATGGTCAGAGAAGGGAACATCTTCCTGCTGGAAATTCCTACAAATAACATTTTGTGAAGAAAAGAAGATACGGTCTATTCTAGACTCTATGCCTCCCCTGTCGGCCTTATAGGTCGCAGGAGGTGGATTACCTAAAAAAACTTCCGCAGCATCCTGTAAGGAAAAATCCGCCACAAGACTCTTGAGTCTTTTACCTGTAACATCCATCTTATCCCCCTCCGTCACACAATTGAAATCTCCAACAAAAATTATTGGCATTTTGCCAGATAAAAAAAAACATAATTTCTCAAAAATTTCCAGCCTCTCCCCTTTATCTATTGGTGCATACATATTTACCACCCTAACCCTCCACCCCCTACAATTTAACTCACATATTACACACCTCCCCGCCTCCACCACCATGTAACTTTCTATCTTAACACTATAACCCTTCACCAAAACACCTACCCCACAATTTTTATTACATACAGAACCAGACCACACACTTTGACCTAAAGGCCATGCATTTTCACTTAAGGGATCGGAGATCCCACACTCCTGGACACAGTATACGTCCGCATCCAAGTTGCTCAAGTAGTCCAAAATTGCCACTCTTCTCGACTCAGATTTAATCAGCCGAACATTTAGCGACAAGATGCTGAGAGCAACTTGGGCACCCATCTATTAATTTGATGTGGCAGGTCACGACAACATGCCCACCTGTACATCATCCTAACCCTTCTGGGGGTAGGACGCTGGACGTGCAGATATCGTAGTTTGTGCCTTCCCCCAAAAAAGACACATCTTGGGGATCGGATGCAGTAGGGTACACCCGGGCTGGACTCACACTGCAGTCACTTAAAGGGGAAAAGGATGGCTCAGTTTTCTTCTTTTTCTTCACTGAAGCGCCTCCATCTTCATCTGAACTATAATCCCGCCGCTGGGGGTCAAAGTCCCCCTGACCTCCCTCCTCCTCAAGGTCAGAAACGACATCGCTCCAGGCCACATGCGGTGTTCTGGTCAGATCAGACTCCTCTTCCCCCTGCAATGTAACCATCATGTCTGGAATTTCAGCCTCCAGATCCTCCACCGGGGCCACTTCCATGCCTATACGATCATCAGTTATCGTCTCAGACTCACTGACATCTGAAGCCACAGACGCGGCCCTCTGCACCGGTGGCTCAGGTGCCAGCTCCATATTTCCTCTTACATTCACACGAACCAGTTCTGGAAAAGCAACCCGAGCCTCCTCCTCATCCAGGAAAGCCAGAGTAGATATCGGAGCAGTCGGAGTTGGAGCAGTCGGAGTTGTAGCTGTGGGTGCAGGAGATTCATTTCTTCTCCTTCCCCTTCCCGCTGCCCCCGCATATGAACCAGGATGGAATATACAGTCTCTGAAGGCATGCCCCTTCTCTCCGCAGAGGTTACAGACTATTTCATTTTTGCAATTATTGGAAGAATGACCCACCTCATTGCACTTCCTGCAAATAATCTGTCTGATGTCGCATGCTTCCTGAGTATGGCCATACCTCCTACAATGACGACAAAACCTGGGCGCATTGGGGAAGAACAGGTAACCCCGCTCACTCCCAATGGAAAAATTTGATGGAGGATAATGTATACCCCCTGGTTCATCAGGACTTTCCCGGAACTTGACCATGAAACGATATTTACCGGTCCATAGTTCCTCCTCATTCATGACTTTTACTGCCACCTTGGTAATATAGCAGTGCCTATTTAGAAAGGCATAAATCAAAGCCAAGTCCACATGTGGGTTGTACATGAAAACAGTCAGAGGTACCTCTTTGGAGCAATACAAGATGACAAAAGTCAGCCCATCCAAATATTGATTGTCCAGATTCTTTTTCAAACAATCATAGAAATTGTTGCAAACAGCCATAGAAGTAAATACAAGATTATACTTGCTTTTGAATTGCTGGAGGCACAAGATTTCTTCCTTCTTCACTTCAAGGAGTCCAAACAAAATCTCCTTCACCACGAAGCTGAGGGTAAAGATTCCTTCTTTGCCTTCTTCCACATCAATCTGGATTCCAAACTTCACTCGAGCCTCACCGGGCCCAGCGTATCGAATGCGTCCCATTATCGCTAGTCGTGTCTACTGGCCAACTCCTTATAGCAGCAAGTGGCTTAAGCCATAAAATGGCGATGCCACAGGGCCAAGAGTTAACGCACAGACAGCCAAATGACTAGACCCATTACAGATCTGAGCCAAAAGGCCGAGAAGCGATAACCAGAATTGGTTTCAAACTACGGAGCCACCCAAGGATCCTGAAAAGTCCATTTGTGGAGATGAGCTCCTGGACTCCCGTTAAGAAGACATGTTGTCAACCTCTAGATCCCTTACATGCCTGCACTTTTCGGCTTGCTGCTGCTGCAATCCACGCGTTTTAGATCTGCATAACTCCACCTCTTTAAACACAGCACCTTCACCCCCTGCTGTTCCCACCCGCCTCAACACCGTTGGAAGGGAGGAGAACCAATTAAGGCGGGGGGTGGGGTGGAACGAGCAGCTGTCTACCCTTAGCAGGAGGGCTCCTGATTACATACCTCTCCTGCTGCTGCTGCTGCTGGCTGTCCAGCAGCAGACTGAAGGTGGCTGCTGCTGTGCACAGGTATATAAAGGCTCAGAGCCTATTATGACACGCGCAGCCAGCGTTCCATTGCCACATTCCATCTACTGCAGGCAGGATACCTGGCTGGCTGAATGTCGCTGAGAAGCTCACAGAGACCGCCATAAGCAACAGTTTAACAGAATGCCACAGACTAATCAACCAAACTTTTTGGGTTGGGTTCTCTTTTATAGTCTGCAGGCATTAAATGAAAGAAGTCAGTGTTCCAGCAGAAGGAGACAACGTTTCAGAAAAGGCATTGTAGCAAACCAAAAAAGAAATTTTAAGCGCAGCAGAGTAACCAGCGCACATACCTGTTAGCTCAGGTGAGTTTAAAAGGCTGCTGTTGATAACAAGGGCATTTGCTAAATAGATGGTGTGTGTGCAACAATATACTGAAAGGTCAATTATATTGTGCAGCTTATCTCACCACCTGTAGTTATTTAGGTGAAAGCTCCAAAATGCTTGCCTAATATGTCTGTTTATCCAAAAGGAAGTAAAAAGGGAGAGCTAGAAAGATAGCATTGCATCACATTACATGGCAATGCAATGCACAGTTGCTGAAGTTGAACCAAAATGAGCTTGTAATCTGGCTTCTGCAACTTTGAACATGAAAAATCCAATGAGGAGAAGAAAAGCAAAGCCAAAGAGTCCATCCCCAAATCCGACAAACAAGCAAAATGAACAAAAAACATTGAATTCAATTCTTTCTGATTTTAGAAACTGCATTAAAGAAGGGGTGCACCGGTCCTGGAGATACTGCAATACCAGGTCAATGCGTGGAGGGGACAGAGCAAGCTCTTTTTCCATCTCCCTGTTCTAAAAATCCATTTAATATATGGTCCCCAGATAGGGGACGTATCAGATATTAAACTGATAAGAACAGATACTACACTTGATCTTAGCCAAAAGGCCGAGAAGCGATAACCAGAATTGGTTTCAAACTACGGAGCCACCCAAGGATCCTGAAAAGTCCATTTGTGGAGATGAGCTCCTGGACTCCCGTTAAGAAGACATGTTGTCAACCTCTAGATCCCTTACATGCCTGCACTTTTCGGCTTGCTGCTGCTGCAATCCACGCGTTTTAGATCTGCATAACTCCACCTCTTTAAACACAGCACCTTCACCCCCTGCTGTTCCCACCCGCCTCAACACCGTTGGAAGGGAGGAGAACCAATTAAGGCGGGGGGTGGGGTGGAACGAGCAGCTGTCTACCCTTAGCAGGAGGGCTCCTGATTACATACCTCTCCTGCTGCTGCTGCTGCTGGCTGTCCAGCAGCAGACTGAAGGTGGCTGCTGCTGTGCACAGGTATATAAAGGCTCAGAGCCTATTATGACACGCGCAGCCAGCGTTCCATTGCCACATTCCATCTACTGCAGGCAGGATACCTGGCTGGCTGAATGTCGCTGAGAAGCTCACAGAGACCGCCATAAGCAACAGTTTAACAGAATGCCACAGACTAATCAACCAAACTTTTTGGGTTGGGTTCTCTTTTATAGTCTGCAGGCATTAAATGAAAGAAGTCAGTGTTCCAGCAGAAGGAGACAACGTTTCAGAAAAGGCATTGTAGCAAACCAAAAAAGAAATTTTAAGCGCAGCAGAGTAACCAGCGCACATACCTGTTAGCTCAGGTGAGTTTAAAAGGCTGCTGTTGATATCAAGGGCATTTGCTAAATAGATGGTGTGTGTGCAACAATATACTGAAAGGTCAATTATATTGTGCAGCTTATCTCACCACCTGTAGTTATTTAGGTGAAAGCTCCAAAATGCTTGCCTAATATGTCTGTTTATCCAAAAGGAAGTAAAAAGGGAGAGTTAGAAAGATAGCATTGCATCACATTACATGGCAATGCAATGCACAGTTGCTGAAGTTGAACCAAAATGAGCTTGTAATCTGGCTTCTGCAACTTTGAACATGAAAAATCCAATGAGGAGAAGAAAAGCAAAGCCAAAGAGTCCATCCCCAAATCCGACAAACAAGCAAAATGAACAAAAAACATTGAATTCAATTCTTTCTGATTTTAGAAACTGCATTAAAGAAGGGGTGCACCGGTCCTGGAGATACTGCAATACCAGGTCAATGCGTGGAGTGGACAGAGCAAGCTCTTTTTCCATCTCCCTGTTCTAAAAATCCATTTAATATATGGTCCCCAGATAGGGGACGTATCAGATATTAAACTGATAAGAACAGATACTACACTTGATCTTAGCCAAAAGGCCGAGAAGCGATAACCAGAATTGGTTTCAAACTACGGAGCCACCCAAGGATCCTGAAAAGTCCATTTGTGGAGATGAGCTCCTGGACTCCCGTTAAGAAGACATGTTGTCAACCTCTAGATCCCTTACATGCCTGCACTTTTCGGCTTGATGCTGCTGCAATCCACGCGTTTTAGATCTGCATAACTTCACCTCTTTAAACACAGCACCTTCACCCCCTGCTGTTCCCACCCGCCTCAACACCGTTGGAAGGGAGGAGAACCAATTAAGGCGGGGGGTGGGGTGGAACGAGCAGCTGTCTACCCTTAGCAGGAGGGCTCCTGATTACATACCTCTCCTGCTGCTGCTGCTGCTGGCTGTCCAGCAGCAGACTGAAGGTGGCTGCTGCTGTGCACAGGTATATAAAGGCTCAGAGCCTATTATGACACGTGCAGCCAGCGTTCCATTGCCACATTCCATCTACTGCAGGCAGGATACCTGGCTGGCTGAATGTCGCTGAGAAGCTCACAGAGACCGCCATAAGCAACAGTTTAACAGAATGCCACAGACTAATCAACCAAACTTTTTGGGTTGGGTTCTCTTTTATAGTCTGCAGGCATTAAATGAAAGAAGTCAGTGTTCCAGCAGAAGGAGACAACGTTTCAGAAAAGGCATTGTAGCAAACCAAAAAAGAAATTTTAAGCGCAGCAGAGTAACCAGCGCACATACCTGTTAGCTCAGGTGAGTTTAAAAGGCTGCTGTTGATAACAAGGGCATTTGCTAAATAGATGGTGTGTGTGCAACAATATACTGAAAGGTCAATTATATTGTGCAGCTTATCTCACCACCTGTAGTTATTTAGGTGAAAGCTCCAAAATGCTTGCCTAATATGTCTGTTTATCCAAAAGGAAGTAAAAAGGGAGAGCTAGAAAGATAGCATTGCATCACATTACATGGCAATGCAATGCACAGTTGCTGAAGTTGAACCAAAATGAGCTTGTAATCTGGCTTCTGCAACTTTGAACATGAAAAATCCAATGAGGAGAAGAAAAGCAAAGCCAAAGAGTCCATCCCCAAATCCGACAAACAAGCAAAATGAACAAAAAACATTGAATTCAATTCTTTCTGATTTTAGAAACTGCATTAAAGAAGGGTTGCACCGGTCCTGGAGATACTGCAATACCAGGTCAATGCGTGGAGTGGACAGAGCAAGCTCTTTTTCCATCTCCCTGTTCTAAAAATCCATTTAATATATGGTCCCCAGATAGGGGACGTATCAGATATTAAACTGATAAGAACAGATACTACACTTGATCTTAGCCAAAAGGCCGAGAAGCGATAACCAGAATTGGTTTCAAACTACGGAGCCACCCAAGGATCCTGAAAAGTCCATTTGTGGAGATGAGCTCCTGGACTCCCGTTAAGAAGACATGTTGTCAACCTCTAGATCCCTTACATGCCTGCACTTTTCGGCTTGCTGCTGCTGCAATCCACGCGTTTTAGATCTGCATAACTCCACCTCTTTAAACACAGCACCTTCACCCCCTGCTGTTCCCACCCGCCTCAACACCGTTGGAAGGGAGGAGAACCAATTAAGGCGGGGGGTGGGGTGGAACGAGCAGCTGTCTACCCTTAGCAGGAGGGCTCCTGATTACATACCTCTCCTGCTGCTGCTGCTGCTGGCTGTCCAGCAGCAGACTGAAGGTGGCTGCTGCTGTGCACAGGTATATAAAGGCTCAGAGCCTATTATGACACGCGCAGCCAGCGTTCCATTGCCACATTCCATCTACTGCAGGCAGGATACCTGGCTGGCTGAATGTCGCTGAGAAGCTCACAGAGACCGCCATAAGCAACAGTTTAACAGAATGCCACAGACTAATCAACCAAACTTTTTGGGTTGGGTTCTCTTTTATAGTCTGCAGGCATTAAATGAAAGAAGTCAGTGTTCCAGCAGAAGGAGACAACGTTTCAGAAAAGGCATTGTAGCAAACCAAAAAAGAAATTTTAAGCGCAGCAGAGTAACCAGCGCACATACCTGTTAGCTCAGGTGAGTTTAAAAGGCTGCTGTTGATAACAAGGGCATTTGCTAAATAGATGGTGTGTGTGCAACAATATACTGAAAGGTCAATTATATTGTGCAGCTTATCTCACCACCTGTAGTTATTTAGGTGAAAGCTCCAAAATGCTTGCCTAATATGTCTGTTTATCCAAAAGGAAGTAAAAAGGGAGAGCTAGAAAGATAGCATTGCATCACATTACATGGCAATGCAATGCACAGTTGCTGAAGTTGAACCAAAATGAGCTTGTAATCTGGCTTCTGCAACTTTGAACATGAAAAATCCAATGAGGAGAAGAAAAGCAAAGCCAAAGAGTCCATCCCCAAATCCGACAAACAAGCAAAATGAACAAAAAACATTGAATTCAATTCTTTCTGATTTTAGAAACTGCATTAAAGAAGGGGTGCACCGGTCCTGGAGATACTGCAATACCAGGTCAATGCGTGGAGTGGACAGAGCAAGCTCTTTTTCCATCTCCCTGTTCTAAAAATCCATTTAATATATGGTCCCCAGATAGGGGACGTATCAGATATTAAACTGATAAGAACAGATACTACACTTGATCTTAGCCAAAAGGCCGAGAAGCGATAACCAGAATTAGTTTCAAACTACGGAGCCACCCAAGGATCCTGAAAAGTCCATTTGTGGAGATGAGCTCCTGGACTCCCGTTAAGAAGACATGTTGTCAACCTCTAGATCCCTTACATGCCTGCACTTTTCGGCTTGCTGCTGCTGCAATCCACGCGTTTTAGATCTGCATAACTCCACCTCTTTAAACACAGCACCTTCACCCCCTGCTGTTCCCACCCGCCTCAACACCGTTGGAAGGGAGGAGAACCAATTAAGGCGTGGGGTGGGGTGGAACGAGCAGCTGTCTACCCTTAGCAGGAGGGCTCCTGATTACATACCTCTCCTGCTGCTGCTGCTGCTGCTGGCTGTCCAGCAGCAGACTGAAGGTGGCTGCTGCTGTGCACAGGTATATAAAGGCTCAGAGCCTATTATGACACGCGCAGCCAGCGTTCCATTGCCACATTCCATCTACTGCAGGCAGGATACCTGGCTGGCTGAATGTCGCTGAGAAGCTCACAGAGACCGCCATAAGCAACAGTTTAACAGAATGCCACAGACTAATCAACCAAACTTTTTGGGTTGGGTTCTCTTTTATAGTCTGCAGGCATTAAATGAAAGAAGTCAGTGTTCCAGCAGAAGGAGACAACGTTTCAGAAAAGGCATTGTAGCAACCAAAAAAGAAATTTTAAGCGCAGCAGAGTAACCAGCGCACATACTTGTTAGCTCAGGTGAGTTTAAAAGGCTGCTGTTGATAACAAGGGCATTTGCTAAATAGATGGTGTGTGTGCAACAATATACTGAAAGGTCAATTATATTGTGCAGCTTATCTCACCACCTGTAGTTATTTAGGTGAAAGCTCCAAAATGCTTGCCTAATATGTCTGTTTATCCAAAAGGAAGTAAAAAGGGAGAGCTAGAAAGATAGCATTGCATCACATTACATGGCAATGCAATGCACAGTTGCTGAAGTTGAACCAAAATGAGCTTGTAATCTGGCTTCTGCAACTTTGAACATGAAAAATCCAATGAGGAGAAGAAAACCAAAGCCAAAGAGTCCATCCCCAAATCCGACAAACAAGCAAAATGAACAAAAAACATTGAATTCAATTCTTTCTGATTTTAGAAACTGCATTAAAGAAGGGGTGCACCGGTCCTGGAGATACTGCAATACCAGGTCAATGCGTGGAGTGGACAGAGCAAGCTCTTTTTCCATCTCCCTGTTCTAAAAATCCATTTAATATATGGTCCCCAGATAGGGGACGTATCAGATATTAAACTGATAAGAACAGATACTACACTTGATCTTAGCCAAAAGGCCGAGAAGCGATAACCAGAATTGGTTTCAAACTACGGAGCCACCCAAGGATCCTGAAAAGTCCATTTGTGGAGATGAGCTCCTGGACTCCCGTTAAGAAGACATGTTGTCAACCTCTAGATCCCTTACATGCCTGCACTTTTCGGCTTGCTGCTGCTGCAATCCACGCGTTTTAGATCTGCATAACTCCACCTCTTTAAACACAGCACCTTCACCCCCTGCTGTTCCCACCCGCCTCAACACCGTTGGAAGGGAGGAGAACCAATTAAGGCGGGGGGTGGGGTGGAACGAGCAGCTGTCTACCCTTAGCAGGAGGGCTCCTGATTACATACCTCTCCTGCTGCTGCTGCTGCTGGCTGTCCAGCAGCAGACTGAAGGTGGCTGCTGCTGTGCACAGGTATATAAAGGCTCAGAGCCTATTATGACACGCGCAGCCAGCGTTCCATTGCCACATTCCATCTACTGCAGGCAGGATACCTGGCTGGCTGAATGTCGCTGAGAAGCTCACAGAGACCGCCATAAGCAACAGTTTAACAGAATGCCACAGACTAATCAACCAAACTTTTTGGGTTGGGTTCTCTTTTATAGTCTGCAGGCATTAAATGAAAGAAGTCAGTGTTCCAGCAGAAGGAGACAACGTTTCAGAAAAGGCATTGTAGCAAACCAAAAAAGAAATTTTAAGCGCAGCAGAGTAACCAGCGCACATACCTGTTAGCTCAGGTGAGTTTAAAAGGCTGCTGTTGATAACAAGGGCATTTGCTAAATAGATGGTGTGTGTGCAACAATATACTGAAAGGTCAATTATATTGTGCAGCTTATCTCACCACCTGTAGTTATTTAGGTGAAAGCTCCAAAATGCTTGAATAATATGTCTGTTTATCCAAAAGGAAGTAAAAAGGGAGAGCTAGAAAGATAGCATTGCATCACATTACATGGCAATGCAATGCACAGTTGCTGAAGTTGAACCAAAATGAGCTTGTAATCTGCCTTCTGCAACTTTGAACATGAAAAATCCAATGAGGAGAAGAAAAGCAAAGCCAAAGAGTCCATTCCCAAATCCGACAAACAAGCAAAATGAACAAAAAACATTGAATTCAATTCTTTCTGATTTTAGAAACTGCATTAAAGAAGGGGTGCACCGGTCCTGGAGATACTGCAATACCAGGTCAATGCGTGGAGTGGACAGAGCAAGCTCTTTTTCCATCTCCCTGTTCTAAAAATCCATTTAATATATGGTCCCCAGATAGGGGACGTATCAGATATTAAACTGATAAGAACAGATACTACACTTGATCTTAGCCAAAAGGCCGAGAAGCGATAACCAGAATTGGTTTCAAACTACGGAGCCACCCAAGGATCCTGAAAAGTCCATTTGTGGAGATGAGCTCCTGGACTCCCGTTAAGAAGACATGTTGTCAACCTCTAGATCCCTTACATGCCTGCACTTTTCGGCTTGCTGCTGCTGCAATCCACGCGTTTTAGATCTGCATAACTCCACCTCTTTAAACACAGCACCTTCACCCCCTGCTGTTCCCACCCGCCTCAACACCGTTGGAAGGGAGGAGAACCAATTAAGGCGGGGGGTGGGGTGGAACGAGCAGCTGTCTACCCTTAGCAGGAGGGCTCCTGATTACATACCTCTCCTGCTGCTGCTGCTGCTGGCTGTCCAGCAGCAGACTGAAGGTGGCTGCTGCTGTGCACAGGTATATAAAGGCTCAGAGCCTATTATGACACGCGCAGCCAGCGTTCCATTGCCACATTCCATCTACTGCAGGCAGGATACCTGGCTGGCTGAATGTCGCTGAGAAGCTCACAGAGACCGCCATAAGCAACAGTTTAACAGAATGCCACAGACTAATCAACCAAACTTTTTGGGTTGGGTTCTCTTTTATAGTCTGCAGGCATTAAATGAAAGAAGTCAGTGTTCCAGCAGAAGGAGACAACGTTTCAGAAAAGGCATTGTAGCAAACCAAAAAAGAAATTTTAAGCGCAGCAGAGTAACCAGCGCACATACCTGTTAGCTCAGGTGAGTTTAAAAGGCTGCTGTTGATAACAAGGGCATTTGCTAAATAGATGGTGTGTGTGCAACAATATACTGAAAGGTCAATTATATTGTGCAGCTTATCTCACCACCTGTAGTTATTTAGGTGAAAGCTCCAAAATGCTTGCCTAATATGTCTGTTTATCCAAAAGGAAGTAAAAAGGGAGAGCTAGAAAGATAGCATTGCATCACATTACATGGCAATGCAATGCACAGTTGCTGAAGTTGAACCAAAATGAGCTTGTAATCTGCCTTCTGCAACTTTGAACATGAAAAATCCAATGAGGAGAAGAAAAGCAAAGCCAAAGAGTCCATCCCCAAATCCGACAAACAAGCAAAATGAACAAAAAACATTGAATTCAATTCTTTCTGATTTTAGAAACTGCATTAAAGAAGGGGTGCACCGGTCCTGGAGATACTGCAATACCAGGTCAATGCGTGGAGTGGACAGAGCAAGCTCTTTTTCCATCTCCCTGTTCTAAAAATCCATTTAATATATGGTCCCCAGATAGGGGACGTATCAGATATTAAACTGATAAGAACAGATACTACACTTGATCTTAGCCAAAAGGCCGAGAAGCGATAACCAGAATTGGTTTCAAACTACGGAGCCACCCAAGGATCCTGAAAAGTCCATTTGTGGAGATGAGCTCCTGGACTCCCGTTAAGAAGACATGTTGTCAACCTCTAGATCCCTTACATGCCTGCACTTTTCGGCTTGCTGCTGCTGCAATCCACGCGTTTTAGATCTGCATAACTCCACCTCTTTAAACACAGCACCTTCACCCCCTGCTGTTCCCACCCGCCTCAACACCGTTGGAAGGGAGGAGAACCAATTAAGGCGGGGGGTGGGGTGGAACGAGCAGCTGTCTACCCTTAGCAGGAGGGCTCCTGATTACATACCTCTCCTGCTGCTGCTGCTGCTGGCTGTCCAGCAGCAGACTGAAGGTGGCTGCTGCTGTGCACAGGTATATAAAGGCTCAGAGCCTATTATGACACGCGCAGCCAGCGTTCCATTGCCACATTCCATCTACTGCAGGCAGGATACCTGGCTGGCTGAATGTCGCTGAGAAGCTCACAGAGACCGCCATAAGCAACAGTTTAACAGAATGCCACAGACTAATCAACCAAACTTTTTGGGTTGGGTTCTCTTTTATAGTCTGCAGGCATTAAATGAAAGAAGTCAGTGTTCCAGCAGAAGGAGACAACGTTTCAGAAAAGGCATTGTAGCAAACCAAAAAAGAAATTTTAAGCGCAGCAGAGTAACCAGCGCACATACCTGTTAGCTCAGGTGAGTTTAAAAGGCTGCTGTTGATAACAAGGGCATTTGCTAAATAGATGGTGTGTGTGCAACAATATACTGAAAGGTCAATTATATTGTGCAGCTTATCTCACCACCTGTAGTTATTTAGGTGAAAGCTCCAAAATGCTTGCCTAATATGTCTGTTTATCCAAAAGGAAGTAAAAAGGGAGAGCTAGAAAGATAGCATTGCATCACATTACATGGCAATGCAATGCACAGTTGCTGAAGTTGAACCAAAATGAGCTTGTAATCTGGCTTCTGCAACTTTGAACATGAAAAATCCAATGAGGAGAAGAAAAGCAAAGCCAAAGAGTCCATCCCCAAATCCGACAAACAAGCAAAATGAACAAAAAACATTGAATTCAATTCTTTCTGATTTTAGAAACTGCATTAAAGAAGGGGTGCACCGGTCCTGGAGATACTGCAATACCAGGTCAATGCGTGGAGTGGACAGAGCAAGCTCTTTTTCCATCTCCCTGTTCTAAAAATCCATTTAATATATGGTCCCCAGATAGGGGACGTATCAGATATTAAACTGATAAGAACAGATACTACACTTGATCTTAGCCAAAAGGCCGAGAAGCGATAACCAGAATTGGTTTCAAACTACGGAGCCACCCAAGGATCCTGAAAAGTCCATTTGTGGAGATGAGCTCCTGGACTCCCGTTAAGAAGACATGTTGTCAACCTCTAGATCCCTTACATGCCTGCACTTTTCGGCTTGCTGCTGCTGCAATCCACGCGTTTTAGATCTGCATAACTCCACCTCTTTAAACACAGCACCTTCACCCCCTGCTGTTCCCACCCGCCTCAACACCGTTGGAAGGGAGGAGAACCAATTAAGGCGGGGGGTGGGGTGGAACGAGCAGCTGTCTACCCTTAGCAGGAGGGCTCCTGATTACATACCTCTCCTGCTGCTGCTGGCTGTCCAGCAGCAGACTGAAGGTGGCTGCTGCTGTGCACAGGTATATAAAGGCTCAGAGCCTATTATGACACGCGCAGCCAGCGTTCCATTGCCACATTCCATCTACTGCAGGCAGGATACCTGGCTGGCTGAATGTCGCTGAGAAGCTCACAGAGACCGCCATAAGCAACAGTTTAACAGAATGCCACAGACTAATCAACCAAACTTTTTGGGTTGGGTTCTCTTTTATAGTCTGCAGGCATTAAATGAAAGAAGTCAGTGTTCCAGCAGAAGGAGACAACGTTTCAGAAAAGGCATTGTAGCAAACCAAAAAAGAAATTTTAAGCGCAGCAGAGTAACCAGCGCACATACCTGTTAGCTCAGGTGAGTTTAAAAGGCTGCTGTTGATAACAAGGGCATTTGCTAAATAGATGGTGTGTGTGCAACAATATACTGAAAGGTCAATTATATTGTGCAGCTTATCTCACCACCTGTAGTTATTTAGGTGAAAGCTCCAAAATGCTTGCCTAATATGTCTGTTTATCCAAAAGGAAGTAAAAAGGGAGAGCTAGAAAGATAGCATTGCATCACATTACATGGCAATGCAATGCACAGTTGCTGAAGTTGAACCAAAATGAGCTTGTAATCTGCCTTCTGCAACTTTGAACATGAAAAATCCAATGAGGAGAAGAAAAGCAAAGCCAAAGAGTCCATCCCCAAATCCGACAAACAAGCAAAATGAACAAAAAACATTGAATTCAATTCTTTCTGATTTTAGAAACTGCATTAAAGAAGGGGTGCACCGGTCCTGGAGATACTGCAATACCAGGTCAATGCGTGGAGTGGACAGAGCAAGCTCTTTTTCCATCTCCCTGTTCTAAAAATCCATTTAATATATGGTCCCCAGATAGGGGACGTATCAGATATTAAACTGATAAGAACAGATACTACACTTGATCTTAGCCAAAAGGCCGAGAAGCGATAACCAGAATTGGTTTCAAACTACGGAGCCACCCAAGGATCCTGAAAAGTCCATTTGTGGAGATGAGCTCCTGGACTCCCGTTAAGAAGACATGTTGTCAACCTCTAGATCCCTTACATGCCTGCACTTTTCGGCTTGCTGCTGCTGCAATCCACGCGTTTTAGATCTGCATAACTCCACCTCTTTAAACACAGCACCTTCACCCCCTGCTGTTCCCACCCGCCTCAACACCGTTGGAAGGGAGGAGAACCAATTAAGGCGGGGGGTGGGGTGGAACGAGCAGCTGTCTACCCTTAGCAGGAGGGCTCCTGATTACATACCTCTCCTGCTGCTGCTGCTGCTGGCTGTCCAGCAGCAGACTGAAGGTGGCTGCTGCTGTGCACAGGTATATAAAGGCTCAGAGCCTATTATGACACGCGCAGCCAGCGTTCCATTGCCACATTCCATCTACTGCAGGCAGGATACCTGGCTGGCTGAATGTCGCTGAGAAGCTCACAGAGACCGCCATAAGCAACAGTTTAACAGAATGCCACAGACTAATCAACCAAACTTTTTGGGTTGGGTTCTCTTTTATAGTCTGCAGGCATTAAATGAAAGAAGTCAGTGTTCCAGCAGAAGGAGACGTTTCAGAAAAGGCATTGTAGCAAACCAAAAAAGAAATTTTAAGCGCAGCAGAGTAACCAGCGCACATACCTGTTAGCTCAGGTGAGTTTAAAAGGCTGCTGTTGATAACAAGGGCATTTGCTAAATAGATGGTGTGTGTGCAACAATATACTGAAAGGTCAATTATATTGTGCAGCTTATCTCACCACCTGTAGTTATTTAGGTGAAAGCTCCAAAATGCTTGCCTAATATGTCTGTTTATCCAAAAGGAAGTAAAAAGGGAGAGCTAGAAAGATAGCATTGCATCACATTACATGGCAATGCAATGCACAGTTGCTGAAGTTGAACCAAAATGAGCTTGTAATCTGGCTTCTGCAACTTTGAACATGAAAAATCCAATGAGGAGAAGAAAAGCAAAGCCAAAGAGTCCATCCCCAAATCCGACAAACAAGCAAAATGAACAAAAAACATTGAATTCAATTCTTTCTGATTTTAGAAACTGCATTAAAGAAGGGGTGCACCGGTCCTGGAGATACTGCAATACCAGGTCAATGCGTGGAGTGGACAGAGCAAGCTCTTTTTCCATCTCCCTGTTCTAAAAATCCATTTAATATATGGTCCCCAGATAGGGGACGTATCAGATATTAAACTGATAAGAACAGATACTACACTTGATCTTAGCCAAAAGGCCGAGAAGCGATAACCAGAATTGGTTTCAAACTACGGAGCCACCCAAGGATCCTGAAAAGTCCATTTGTGGAGATGAGCTCCTGGACTCCCGTTAAGAAGACATGTTGTCAACCTCTAGATCCCTTACATGCCTGCACTTTTCGGCTTGCTGCTGCTGCAATCCACGCGTTTTAGATCTGCATAACTCCACCTCTTTAAACACAGCACCTTCACCCCCTGCTGTTCCCACCCGCCTCAACACCGTTGGAAGGGAGGAGAACCAATTAAGGCAGGGGGTGGGGTGGAACGAGCAGCTGTCTACCCTTAGCAGGAGGGCTCCTGATTACATACCTCTCCAGCTGCTGCTGCTGCTGGCTGTCCAGCAGCAGACTGAAGGTGGCTGCTGCTGTGCACAGGTATATAAAGGCTCAGAGCCTATTATGACACGCGCAGCCAGCGTTCCATTGCCACATTCCATCTACTGCAGGCAGGATACCTGGCTGGCTGAATGTCGCTGAGAAGCTCACAGAGACCGCCATAAGCAACAGTTTAACAGAATGCCACAGACTAATCAACCAAACTTTTTGGGTTGGGTTCTCTTTTATAGTCTGCAGGCATTAAATGAAAGAAGTCAGTGTTCCAGCAGAAGGAGACAACGTTTCAGAAAAGGCATTGTAGCAAACCAAAAAAGAAATTTTAAGCGCAGCAGAGTAACCAGCGCACATACCTGTTAGCTCAGGTGAGTTTAAAAGGCTGCTGTTGATAACAAGGGCATTTGCTAAATAGATGGTGTGTGTGCAACAATATACTGAAAGGTCAATTATATTGTGCAGCTTATCTCACCACCTGTAGTTATTTAGGTGAAAGCTCCAAAATGCTTGCCTAATATGTCTGTTTATCCAAAAGGAAGTAAAAAGGGAGAGCTAGAAAGATAGCATTGCATCACATTACATGGCAATGCAATGCACAGTTGCTGAAGTTGAACCAAAATGAGCTTGTAATCTGGCTTCTGCAACTTTGAACATGAAAAATCCAATGAGGAGAAGAAAAGCAAAGCCAAAGAGTCCATCCCCAAATCCGACAAACAAGCAAAATGAACAAAAAACATTGAATTCAATTCTTTCTGATTTTAGAAACTGCATTAAAGAAGGGGTGCACCGGTCCTGGAGATACTGCAATACCAGGTCAATGCGTGGAGTGGACAGAGCAAGCTCTTTTTCCATCTCCCTGTTTAAAAATCCATTTAATATATGGTCCCCAGATAGGGGACGTATCAGATATTAAACTGATAAGAACAGATAGTACACTTGATCTTAGCCAAAAGGCCGAGAAGCGATAACCAGAATTGGTTTCAAACTACGGAGCCACCCAAGGATCCTGAAAAGTCCATTTGTGGAGATGAGCTCCTGGACTCCCGTTAAGAAGACATGTTGTCAACCTCTAGATCCCTTACATGCCTGCACTTTTCGGCTTGCTGCTGCTGCAATCCACGCGTTTTAGATCTGCATAACTCCACCTCTTTAAACACAGCACCTTCACCCCCTGCTGTTCCCACCCGCCTCAACACCGTTGGAAGGGAGGAGAACCAATTAAGGCGGGGGGTGGGGTGGAACGAGCAGCTGTCTACCCTTAGCAGGAGGGCTCCTGATTACATACCTCTCCTGCTGCTGCTGCTGCTGGCTGTCCAGCAGCAGACTGAAGGTGGCTGCTGCTGTGCACAGGTATATAAAGGCTCAGAGCCTATTATGACACGCGCAGCCAGCGTTCCATTGCCACATTCCATCTACTGCAGGCAGGATACCTGGCTGGCTGAATGTCGCTGAGAAGCTCACAGAGACCGCCATAAGCAACAGTTTAACAGAATGCCACAGACTAATCAACCAAACTTTTTGGGTTGGGTTCTCTTTTATAGTCTGCAGGCATTAAATGAAAGAAGTCAGTGTTCCAGCAGAAGGAGACAACGTTTCAGAAAAGACATTGTAGCAAACCAAAAAAGAAATTTTAAGCGCAGCAGAGTAACCAGCGCACATACCTGTTAGCTCAGGTGAGTTTAAAAGGCTGCTGTTGATAACAAGGGCATTTGCTAAATAGATGGTGTGTGTGCAACAATATACTGAAAGGTCAATTATATTGTGCAGCTTATCTCACCACCTGTAGTTATTTAGGTGAAAGCTCCAAAATGCTTGCCTAATATGTCTGTTTATCCAAAAGGAAGTAAAAAGGGAGAGCTAGAAAGATAGCATTGCATCACATTACATGGCAATGCAATGCACAGTTGCTGAAGTTGAACCAAAATGAGCTTGTAATCTGGCTTCTGCAACTTTGAACATGAAAAATCCAATGAGGAGAAGAAAAGCAAAGCCAAAGAGTCCATCCCCAAATCCGACAAACAAGCAAAATGAACAAAAAACATTGAATTCAATTCTTTCTGATTTTAGAAACTGCATTAAAGAAGGGGTGCACCGGTCCTGGAGATACTGCAATACCAGGTCAATGCGTGGAGTGGACAGAGCAAGCTCTTTTTCCATCTCCCTGTTCTAAAAATCCATTTAATATATGGTCCCCAGATAGGGGACGTATCAGATATTAAACTGATAAGAACAGATACTACACTTGATCTTAGCCAAAAGGCCGAGAAGCGATAACCAGAATTGGTTTCAAACTACGGAGCCACCCAAGGATCCTGAAAAGTCCATTTGTGGAGATGAGCTCCTGGACTCCCGTTAAGAAGACATGTTGTCAACCTCTAGATCCCTTACATGCCTGCACTTTTCGGCTTGCTGCTGCTGCAATCCACGCGTTTTAGATCTGCATAACTCCACCTCTTTAAACACAGCACCTTCACCCCCTGCTGTTCCCACCCGCCTCAACACCGTTGGAAGGGAGGAGAACCAATTAAGGCGGGGGGTGGGGTGGAACGAGCAGCTGTCTACCCTTAGCAGGAGGGCTCCTGATTACATACCTCTCCTGCTGCTGCTGCTGCTGGCTGTCCAGCAGCAGACTGAAGGTGGCTGCTGCTGTGCACAGGTATATAAAGGCTCAGAGCCTATTATGACACGCGCAGCCAGCGTTCCATTGCCACATTCCATCTACTGCAGGCAGGATACCTGGCTGGCTGAATGTCGCTGAGAAGCTCACAGAGACCGCCATAAGCAACAGTTTAACAGAATGCCACAGACTAATCAACCAAACTTTTTGGGTTGGGTTCTCTTTTATAGTCTGCAGGCATTAAATGAAAGAAGTCAGTGTTCCAGCAGAAGGAGACAACGTTTCAGAAAAGGCATTGTAGCAAACCAAAAAAGAAATTTTAAGCGCAGCAGAGTAACCAGCGCACATACCTGTTAGCTCAGGTGAGTTTAAAAGGCTGCTGTTGATAACAAGGGCATTTGCTAAATAGATGGTGTGTGTGCAACAATATACTGAAAGGTCAATTATATTGTGCAGCTTATCTCACCACCTGTAGTTATTTAGGTGAAAGCTCCAAAATGCTTGCCTAATATGTCTGTTTATCCAAAAGGAAGTAAAAAGGGAGAGCTAGAAAGATAGCATTGCATCACATTACATGGCAATGCAATGCACAGTTGCTGAAGTTGAACCAAAATGAGCTTGTAATCTGGCTTCTGCAACTTTGAACATGAAAAATCCAATGAGGAGAAGAAAAGCAAAGCCAAAGAGTCCATCCCCAAATCCGACAAACAAGCAAAATGAACAAAAAACATTGAATTCAATTCTTTCTGATTTTAGAAACTGCATTAAAGAAGGGGTGCACCGGTCCTGGAGATACTGCAATACCAGGTCAATGCGTGGAGTGGACAGAGCAAGCTCTTTTTCCATCTCCCTGTTCTAAAAATCCATTTAATATATGGTCCCCAGATAGGGGACGTATCAGATATTAAACTGATAAGAACAGATACTACACTTGATCTTAGCCAAAAGGCCGAGAAGCGATAACCAGAATTGGTTTCAAACTACGGAGCCACCCAAGGATCCTGAAAAGTCCATTTGTGGAGATGAGCTCCTGGACTCCCGTTAAGAAGACATGTTGTCAACCTCTAGATCCCTTACATGCCTGCACTTTTCGGCTTGCTGCTGCTGCAATCCACGCGTTTTAGATCTGCATAACTCCACCTCTTTAAACACAGCACCTTCACCCCCTGCTGTTCCCACCCGCCTCAACACCGTTGGAAGGGAGGAGAACCAATTAAGGCGGGGGGTGGGGTGGAACGAGCAGCTGTCTACCCTTAGCAGGAGGGCTCCTGATTACATACCTCTCCTGCTGCTGCTGCTGCTGGCTGTCCAGCAGCAGACTGAAGGTGGCTGCTGCTGTGCACAGGTATATAAAGGCTCAGAGCCTATTATGACACGCGCAGCCAGCGTTCCATTGCCACATTCCATCTACTGCAGGCAGGATACCTGGCTGGCTGAATGTCGCTGAGAAGCTCACAGAGACCGCCATAAGCAACAGTTTAACAGAATGCCACAGACTAATCAATCAAACTTTTTGGGTTGGGTTCTCTTTTATAGTCTGCAGGCATTAAATGAAAGAAGTCAGTGTTCCAGCAGAAGGAGACAACGTTTCAGAAAAGGCATTGTAGCAAACCAAAAAAGAAATTTTAAGCGCAGCAGAGTAACCAGCGCACATACCTGTTAGCTCAGGTGAGTTTAAAAGGCTGCTGTTGATAACAAGGGCATTTGCTAAATAGATGGTGTGTGTGCAACAATATACTGAAAGGTCAATTATATTGTGCAGCTTATCTCACCACCTGTAGTTATTTAGGTGAAAGCTCCAAAATGCTTGCCTAATATGTCTGTTTATCCAAAAGGAAGTAAAAAGGGAGAGCTAGAAAGATAGCATTGCATCACATTACATGGCAATGCAATGCACAGTTGCTGAAGTTGAACCAAAATGAGCTTGTAATCTGGCTTCTGCAACTTTGAACATGAAAAATCCAATGAGGAGAAGAAAAGCAAAGCCAAAGAGTCCATCCCCAAATCCGACAAACAAGCAAAATGAACAAAAAACATTGAATTCAATTCTTTCTGATTTTAGAAACTGCATTAAAGAAGGGGTGCACCGGTCCTGGAGATACTGCAATACCAGGTCAATGCGTGGAGTGGACAGAGCAAGCTCTTTTTCCATCTCCCTGTTCTAAAAATCCATTTAATATATGGTCCCCAGATAGGGGACGTATCAGATATTAAACTGATAAGAACAGATACTACACTTGATCTTAGCCAAAAGGCCGAGAAGCGATAACCAGAATTGGTTTCAAACTACGGAGCCACCCAAGGATCCTGAAAAGTCCATTTGTGGAGATGAGCTCCTGGACTCCCGTTAAGAAGACATGTTGTCAACCTCTAGATCCCTTACATGCCTGCACTTTTCGGCTTGCTGCTGCTGCAATCCACGCGTTTTAGATCTGCATAACTCCACCTCTTTAAACACAGCACCTTCACCCCCTGCTGTTCCCACCCGCCTCAACACCGTTGGAAGGGAGGAGAACCAATTAAGGCGGGGGGTGGGGTGGAACGAGCAGCTGGCTACCCTTAGCAGGAGGGCTCCTGATTACATACCTCTCCTGCTGCTGCTGCTGCTGGCTGTCCAGCAGCAGACTGAAGGTGGCTGCTGCTGTGCACAGGTATATAAAGGCTCAGAGCCTATTATGACACGCGCAGCCAGCGTTCCATTGCCACATTCCATCTACTGCAGGCAGGATACCTGGCTGGCTGAATGTCGCTGAGAAGCTCACAGAGACCGCCATAAGCAACAGTTTAACAGAATGCCACAGACTAATCAACCAAACTTTTTGGGTTGGGTTCTCTTTTATAGTCTGCAGGCATTAAATGAAAGAAGTCAGTGTTCCAGCAGAAGGAGACAACGTTTCAGAAAAGGCATTGTAGCAAACCAAAAAAGAAATTTTAAGCGCAGCAGAGTAACCAGCGCACATACCTGTTAGCTCAGGTGAGTTTAAAAGGCTGCTGTTGATAACAAGGGCATTTGCTAAATAGATGGTGTGTGTGCAACAATATACTGAAAGGTCAATTATATTGTGCAGCTTATCTCACCACCTGTAGTTATTTAGGTGAAAGCTCCAAAATGCTTGCCTAATATGTCTGTTTATCCAAAAGGAAGTAAAAAGGGAGAGCTAGAAAGATAGCATTGCATCACATTACATGGCAATGCAATGCACAGTTGCTGAAGTTGAACCAAAATGAGCTTGTAATCTGGCTTCTGCAACTTTGAACATGAAAAATCCAATGAGGAGAAGAAAAGCAAAGCCAAAGAGTCCATCCCCAAATCCGACAAACAAGCAAAATGAACAAAAAACATTGAATTCAATTCTTTCTGATTTTAGAAACTGCATTAAAGAAGGGGTGCACCGGTCCTGGAGATACTGCAATACCAGGTCAATGCGTGGAGTGGACAGAGCAAGCTCTTTTTCCATCTCCCTGTTCTAAAAATCCATTTAATATATGGTCCCCAGATAGGGGACGTATCAGATATTAAACTGATAAGAACAGATACTACACTTGATCTTAGCCAAAAGGCCGAGAAGCGATAACCAGAATTGGTTTCAAACTACGGAGCCACCCAAGGATCCTGAAAAGTCCATTTGTGGAGATGAGCTCCTGGACTCCCGTTAAGAAGACATGTTGTCAACCTCTAGATCCCTTACATGCCTGCACTTTTCGGCTTGCTGCTGCTGCAATCCACGCGTTTTAGATCTGCATAACTCCACCTCTTTAAACACAGCACCTTCACCCCCTGCTGTTCCCACCCGCCTCAACACCGTTGGAAGGGAGGAGAACCAATTAAGGCGGGGGGTGGGGTGGAACGAGCAGCTGTCTACCCTTAGCAGGAGGGCTCCTGATTACATACCTCTCCTGCTGCTGCTGCTGCTGGCTGTCCAGCAGCAGACTGAAGGTGGCTGCTGCTGTGCACAGGTATATAAAGGCTCAGAGCCTATTATGACACGCGCAGCCAGCGTTCCATTGCCACATTCCATCTACTGCAGGCAGGATACCTGGCTGGCTGAATGTCGCTGAGAAGCTCACAGAGACCGCCATAAGCAACAGTTTAACAGAATGCCACATACTAATCAACCAAACTTTTTGGGTTGGGTTCTCTTTTATAGTCTGCAGGCATTAAATGAAAGAAGTCAGTGTTCCAGCAGAAGGAGACAACGTTTCAGAAAAGGCATTGTAGCAAACCAAAAAAGAAATTTTAAGTGCAGCAGAGTAACCAGCGCACATACCTGTTAGCTCAGGTGAGTTTAAAAGGCTGCTGTTGATAACAAGGGCATTTGCTAAATAGATGGTGTGTGTGCAACAATATACTGAAAGGTCAATTATATTGTGCAGCTTATCTCACCACCTGTAGTTATTTAGGTGAAAGCTCCAAAATGCTTGCCTAATATGTCTGTTTATCCAAAAGGAAGTAAAAAGGGAGAGCTAGAAAGATAGCATTGCATCACATTACATGGCAATGCAATGCACAGTTGCTGAAGTTGAACCAAAATGAGCTTGTAATCTGGCTTCTGCAACTTTGAACATGAAAAATCCAATGAGGAGAAGAAAAGCAAAGCCAAAGAGTCCATCCCCAAATCCGACAAACAAGCAAAATGAACAAAAAACATTGAATTCAATTCTTTCTGATTTTAGAAACTGCATTAAAGAAGGGGTGCACCGGTCCTGGAGATACTGCAATACCAGGTCAATGCGTGGAGTGGACAGAGCAAGCTCTTTTTCCATCTCCCTGTTCTAAAAATCCATTTAATATATGGTCCCCAGATAGGGGACGTATCAGATATTAAACTGATAAGAACAGATACTACACTTGATCTTAGCCAAAAGGCCGAGAAGCGATAACCAGAATTGGTTTCAAACTACGGAGCCACCCAAGGATCCTGAAAAGTCCATTTGTGGAGATGAGCTCCTGGACTCCCGTTAAGAAGACATGTTGTCAACCTCTAGATCCCTTACATGCCTGCACTTTTCGGCTTGCTGCTGCTGCAATCCACGCGTTTTAGATCTGCATAACTCCACCTCTTTAAACACAGCACCTTCACCCCCTGCTGTTCCCACCCGCCTCAACACCGTTGGAAGGGAGGAGAACCAATTAAGGCGGGGGGTGGGGTGGAACGAGCAGCTGTCTACCCTTAGCAGGAGGGCTCCTGATTACATACCTCTCCTGCTGCTGCTGCTGCTGGCTGTCCAGCAGCAGACTGAAGGTGGCTGCTGCTGTGCACAGGTATATAAAGGCTCAGAGCCTATTATGACACGCGCAGCCAGCGTTCCATTGCCACATTCCATCTACTGCAGGCAGGATACCTGGCTGGCTGAATGTCGCTGAGAAGCTCACAGAGACCGCCATAAGCAACAGTTTAACAGAATGCCACAGACTAATCAACCAAACTTTTTGGGTTGGGTTCTCTTTTATAGTCTGCAGGCATTAAATGAAAGAAGTCAGTGTTCCAGCAGAAGGAGACAACGTTTCAGAAAAGGCATTGTAGCAAACCAAAAAAGAAATTTTAAGCGCAGCAGAGTAACCAGCGCACATACCTGTTAGCTCAGGTGAGTTTAAAAGGCTGCTGTTGATAACAAGGGCATTTGCTAAATAGATGGTGTGTGTGCAACAATATACTGAAAGGTCAATTATATTGTGCAGCTTATCTCACCACCTGTAGTTATTTAGGTGAAAGCTCCAAAATGCTTGCCTAATATGTCTGTTTATCCAAAAGGAAGTAAAAAGGGAGAGCTAGAAAGATAGCATTGCATCACATTACATGGCAATGCAATGCACAGTTGCTGAAGTTGAACCAAAATGAGCTTGTAATCTGGCTTCTGCAACTTTGAACATGAAAAATCCAATGAGGAGAAGAAAAGCAAAGCCAAAGAGTCCATCCCCAAATCCGACAAACAAGCAAAATGAACAAAAAACATTGAATTCAATTCTTTCTGATTTTAGAAACTGCATTAAAGAAGGGGTGCACCGGTCCTGGAGATACTGCAATACCAGGTCAATGCGTGGAGTGGACAGAGCAAGCTCTTTTTCCATCTCCCTGTTCTAAAAATCCATTTAATATATGGTCCCCAGATAGGGGACGTATCAGATATTAAACTGATAAGAACAGATACTACACTTGATCTTAGCCAAAAGGCCGAGAAGCGATAACCAGAATTGGTTTCAAACTACGGAGCCACCCAAGGATCCTGAAAAGTCCATTTGTGGAGATGAGCTCCTGGACTCCCGTTAAGAAGACATGTTGTCAACCTCTAGATCCCTTACATGCCTGCACTTTTCGGCTTGCTGCTGCTGCAATCCACGCGTTTTAGATCTGCATAACTCCACCTCTTTAAACACAGCACCTTCACCCCCTGCTGTTCCCACCCGCCTCAACACCGTTGGAAGGGAGGAGAACCAATTAAGGCGGGGGGTGGGGTGGAACGAGCAGCTGTCTACCCTTAGCAGGAGGGCTCCTGATTACATACCTCTCCTGCTGCTGCTGCTGCTGGCTGTCCAGCAGCAGACTGAAGGTGGCTGCTGCTGTGCACAGGTATATAAAGGCTCAGAGCCTATTATGACACGCGCAGCCAGCGTTCCATTGCCACATTCCATCTACTGCAGGCAGGATACCTGGCTGGCTGAATGTCGCTGAGAAGCTCACAGAGACCGCCATAAGCAACAGTTTAACAGAATGCCACAGACTAATCAACCAAACTTTTTGGGTTGGGTTCTCTTTTATAGTCTGCAGGCATTAAATGAAAGAAGTCAGTGTTCCAGCAGAAGGAGACAACGTTTCAGAAAAGGCATTGTAGCAAACCAAAAAAGAAATTTTAAGCGCAGCAGAGTAACCAGCGCACATACCTGTTAGCTCAGGTGAGTTTAAAAGGCTGCTGTTGATAACAAGGGCATTTGCTAAATAGATGGTGTGTGTGCAACAATATACTGAAAGGTCAATTATATTGTGCAGCTTATCTCACCACCTGTAGTTATTTAGGTGAAAGCTCCAAAATGCTTGCCTAATATGTCTGTTTATCCAAAAGGAAGTAAAAAGGGAGAGCTAGAAAGATAGCATTGCATCACATTACATGGCAATGCAATGCACAGTTGCTGAAGTTGAACCAAAATGAGCTTGTAATCTGGCTTCTGCAACTTTGAACATGAAAAATCCAATGAGGAGAAGAAAAGCAAAGCCAAAGAGTCCATCCCCAAATCCGACAAACAAGCAAAATGAACAAAAAACATTGAATTCAATTCTTTCTGATTTTAGAAACTGCATTAAAGAAGGGGTGCACCGGTCCTGGAGATACTGCAATACCAGGTCAATGCGTGGAGTGGACAGAGCAAGCTCTTTTTCCATCTCCCTGTTCTAAAAATCCATTTAATATATGGTCCTCAGATAGGGGACGTATCAGATATTAAACTGATAAGAACAGATACTACACTTGATCTTAGCCAAAAGGCCGAGAAGCGATAACCAGAATTGGTTTCAAACTACGGAGCCACCCAAGGATCCTGAAAAGTCCATTTGTGGAGATGAGCTCCTGGACTCCCGTTAAGAAGACATGTTGTCAACCTCTAGATCCCTTACATGCCTGCACTTTTCGGCTTGCTGCTGCTGCAATCCACGCGTTTTAGATCTGCATAACTCCACCTCTTTAAACACAGCACCTTCACCCCCTGCTGTTCCCACCCGCCTCAACACCGTTGGAAGGGAGGAGAACCAATTAAGGCGGGGGGTGGGGTGGAACGAGCAGCTGTCTACCCTTAGCAGGAGGGCTCCTGATTACATACCTCTCCTGCTGCTGCTGCTGCTGGCTGTCCAGCAGCAGACTGAAGGTGGCTGCTGCTGTGCACAGGTATATAAAGGCTCAGAGCCTATTATGACACGCGCAGCCAGCGTTCCATTGCCACATTCCATCTACTGCAGGCAGGATACCTGGCTGGCTGAATGTCGCTGAGAAGCTCACAGAGACCGCCATAAGCAACAGTTTAACAGAATGCCACAGACTAATCAACCAAACTTTTTGGGTTGGGTTCTCTTTTATAGTCTGCAGGCATTAAATGAAAGAAGTCAGTGTTCCAGCAGAAGGAGACAACGTTTCAGAAAAGGCATTGTAGCAAACCAAAAAAGAAATTTTAAGCGCAGCAGAGTAACCAGCGCACATACCTGTTAGCTCAGGTGAGTTTAAAAGGCTGCTGTTGATAACAAGGGCATTTGCTAAATAGATGGTGTGTGTGCAACAATATACTGAAAGGTCAATTATATTGTGCAGCTTATCTCACCACCTGTAGTTATTTAGGTGAAAGCTCCAAAATGCTTGCCTAATATGTCTGTTTATCCAAAAGGAAGTAAAAAGGGAGAGCTAGAAAGATAGCATTGCATCACATTACATGGCAATGCAATGCACAGTTGCTGAAGTTGAACCAAAATGAGCTTGTAATCTGGCTTCTGCAACTTTGAACATGAAAAATCCAATGAGGAGAAGAAAAGCAAAGCCAAAGAGTCCATCCCCAAATCCGACAAACAAGCAAAATGAACAAAAAACATTGAATTCAATTCTTTCTGATTTTAGAAACTGCATTAAAGAAGGGGTGCACCGGTCCTGGAGATACTGCAATACCAGGTCAATGCGTGGAGTGGACAGAGCAAGCTCTTTTTCCATCTCCCTGTTCTAAAAATCCATTTAATATATGGTCCCCAGATAGGGGACGTATCAGATATTAAACTGATAAGAACAGATACTACACTTGATCTTAGCCAAAAGGCCGAGAAGCGATAACCAGAATTGGTTTCAAACTACGGAGCCACCCAAGGATCCTGAAAAGTCCATTTGTGGAGATGAGCTCCTGGACTCCCGTTAAGAAGACATGTTGTCAACCTCTAGATCCCTTACATGCCTGGACTTTTCGGCTTGCTGCTGCTGCAATCCACGCGTTTTAGATCTGCATAACTCCACCTCTTTAAACACAGCACCTTCACCCCCTGCTGTTCCCACCCGCCTCAACACCGTTGGAAGGGAGGAGAACCAATTAAGGCGGGGGGTGGGGTGGAACGAGCAGCTGTCTACCCTTAGCAGGAGGGCTCCTGATTACATACCTCTCCTGCTGCTGCTGCTGCTGGCTGTCCAGCAGCAGACTGAAGGTGGCTGCTGCTGTGCACAGGTATATAAAGGCTCAGAGCCTATTATGACACGCGCAGCCAGCGTTCCATTGCCACATTCCATCTACTGCAGGCAGGATACCTGGCTGGCTGAATGTCGCTGAGAAGCTCACAGAGACCGCCATAAGCAACAGTTTAACAGAATGCCACAGACTAATCAACCAAACTTTTTGGGTTGGGTTCTCTTTTATAGTCTGCAGGCATTAAATGAAAGAAGTCAGTGTTCCAGCAGAAGGAGACAACGTTTCAGAAAAGGCATTGTAGCAAACCAAAAAAGAAATTTTAAGCGCAGCAGAGTAACCAGCGCACATACCTGTTAGCTCAGGTGAGTTTAAAAGGCTGCTGTTGATAACAAGGGCATTTGCTAAATAGATGGTGTGTGTGCAACAATATACTGAAAGGTCAATTATATTGTGCAGCTTATCTCACCACCTGTAGATATTTAGGTGAAAGCTCCAAAATGCTTGCCTAATATGTCTGTTTATCCAAAAGGAAGTAAAAAGGGAGAGCTAGAAAGATAGCATTGCATCACATTACATGGCAATGCAATGCACAGTTGCTGAAGTTGAACCAAAATGAGCTTGTAATCTGGCTTCTGCAACTTTGAACATGAAAAATCCAATGAGGAGAAGAAAAGCAAAGCCAAAGAGTCCATCCCCAAATCCGACAAACAAGCAAAATGAACAAAAAACATTGAATTCAATTCTTTCTGATTTTAGAAACTGCATTAAAGAAGGGGTGCACCGGTCCTGGAGATACTGCAATACCAGGTCAATGCGTGGAGTGGACAGAGCAAGCTCTTTTTCCATCTCCCTGTTCTAAAAATCCATTTAATATATGGTCCCCAGATAGGGGACGTATCAGATATTAAACTGATAAGAACAGATACTACACTTGATCTTAGCCAAAAGGCCGAGAAGCGATAACCAGAATTGGTTTCAAACTACGGAGCCACCCAAGGATCCTGAAAAGTCCATTTGTGGAGATGAGCTCCTGGACTCCCGTTAAGAAGACATGTTGTCAACCTCTAGATCCCTTACATGCCTGCACTTTTCGGCTTGCTGCTGCTGCAATCCACGCGTTTTAGATCTGCATAACTCCACCTCTTTAAACACAGCACCTTCACCCCCTGCTGTTCCCACCCGCCTCAACACCGTTGGAAGGGAGGAGAACCAATTAAGGCGGGGGGTGGGGTGGAACGAGCAGCTGTCTACCCTTAGCAGGAGGGCTCCTGATTACATACCTCTCCTGCTGCTGCTGCTGCTGGCTGTCCAGCAGCAGACTGAAGGTGGCTGCTGCTGTGCACAGGTATATAAAGGCTCAGAGCCTATTATGACACGCGCAGCCAGCGTTCCATTGCCACATTCCATCTACTGCAGGCAGGATACCTGGCTGGCTGAATGTCGCTGAGAAGCTCACAGAGACCGCCATAAGCAACAGTTTAACAGAATGCCACAGACTAATCAACCAAACTTTTTGGGTTGGGTTCTCTTTTATAGTCTGCAGGCATTAAATGAAAGAAGTCAGTGTTCCAGCAGAAGGAGACAACGTTTCAGAAAAGGCATTGTAGCAAACCAAAAAAGAAATTTTAAGCGCAGCAGAGTAACCAGCGCACATACCTGTTAGCTCAGGTGAGTTTAAAAGGCTGCTGTTGATAACAAGGGCATTTGCTAAATAGATGGTGTGTGTGCAACAATATACTGAAAGGTCAATTATATTGTGCAGCTTATCTCACCACCTGTAGTTATTTAGGTGAAAGCTCCAAAATGCTTGCCTAATATGTCTGTTTATCCAAAAGGAAGTAAAAAGGGAGAGCTAGAAAGATAGCATTGCATCACATTACATGGCAATGCAATGCACAGTTGCTGAAGTTGAACCAAAATGAGCTTGTAATCTGGCTTCTGCAACTTTGAACATGAAAAATCCAATGAGGAGAAGAAAAGCAAAGCCAAAGAGTCCATCCCCAAATCCAACAAACAAGCAAAATGAACAAAAAACATTGAATTCAATTCTTTCTGATTTTAGAAACTGCATTAAAGAAGGGGTGCACCGGTCCTGGAGATACTGCAATACCAGGTCAATGCGTGGAGTGGACAGAGCAAGCTCTTTTTCCATCTCCCTGTTCTAAAAATCCATTTAATATATGGTCCCCAGATAGGGGACGTATCAGATATTAAACTGATAAGAACAGATTTTTTTATTGAAGCTGCATCCAAGGCACTGAAAAATGTGACCGAAGTCACACCAAAACAGCGCACGAGGTGAGGATTCATGTGGACCCTTCCCGGAGGAGAGGGTTCCCAATAAACCATCCCCATCCCTCCGAGCCAGAAGGCCACAGCGAGGGTCAGGGATCTCCGATGCTCTCCCTAGCCGAAGCCGGAGAAGAGCCGTTTTCGTGCTCCCAGCTTCCATCTAGGCTGCCACCCTAGTGGAGCTGGAGCCTGTGTTGGTTTCTCAGCCCAAAGCTGACCGGACCTCCGACCGGGTTTATAAAAATTCCCCTTCCTAGCCCGGAGGCCAGGAATAGGGGGGGTTGCTCAGAAAGTATGATTGGCAAAGGTGCGGCGTGCTACGAAGCCAAGTCTTTCTGGGGTTCCCAGTCCCAGTAAGCTTGGACTCCCACCAGGGCGCCTACTCCTGGGGCACATTGCTCCAAAGCCCTCACACTTACCCAGCCTAGTGACTTCGATCCTGGAGGGCCATGTTTTCCATCAGATAACTCTATGAGCCACCTGGCGTACTAACAAGTGCACCAAACCAGTGTGTAATATGCATCAATTTACTAGGGCAGCCCAAGGACAAAACTGCCTTTTCAAAAGATACTACACTTGATCTTAGCCAAAAGGCCGAGAAGCGATAACCAGAATTGGTTTCAAACTACGGAGCCACCCAAGGATCCTGAAAAGTCCATTTGTGGAGATGAGCTCCTGGACTCCCGTTAAGAAGACATGTTGTCAACCTCTAGATCCCTTACATGCCTGCACTTTTCGGCTTGCTGCTGCTGCAATCCACGCGTTTTAGATCTGCATAACTCCACCTCTTTAAACACAGCACCTTCACCCCCTGCTGTTCCCACCCACCTCAACACCGTTGGAAGGGAGGAGAACCAATTAAGGCGGGGGGTGGGGTGGAACGAGCAGCTGTCTACCCTTAGCAGGAGGGCTCCTGATTACATACCTCTCCTGCTGCTGCTGCTGCTGGCTGTCCAGCAGCAGACTGAAGGTGGCTGCTGCTGTGCACAGGTATATAAAGGCTCAGAGCCTATTATGACATGCGCAGCCAGCGTTCCATTGCCACATTCCATCTACTGCAGGCAGGATACCTGGCTGGCTGAATGTCGCTGAGAAGCTCACAGAGACCGCCATAAGCAACAGTTTAACAGAATGCCACAGACTAATCAACCAAACTTTTTGGGTTGGGTTCTCTTTTATAGTCTGCAGGCATTAAATGAAAGAAGTCAGTGTTCCAGCAGAAGGAGACAACGTTTCAGAAAAGGCATTGTAGCAAACCAAAAAAGAAATTTTAAGCGCAGCAGAGTAACCAGCGCACATACCTGTTAGCTCAGGTGAGTTTAAAAGGCTGCTGTTGATAACAAGGGCATTTGCTAAATAGATGGTGTGTGTGCAACAATATACTGAAAGGTCAATTATATTGTGCAGCTTATCTCACCACCTGTAGTTATTTAGGTGAAAGCTCCAAAATGCTTGCCTAATATGTCTGTTTATCCAAAAGGAAGTAAAAAGGGAGAGCTAGAAAGATAGCATTGCATCACATTACATGGCAATGCAATGCACAGTTGCTGAAGTTGAACCAAAATGAGCTTGTAATCTGCCTTCTGCAACTTTGAACATGAAAAATCCAATGAGGAGAAGAAAAGCAAAGCCAAAGAGTCCATCCCCAAATCCGACAAACAAGCAAAATGAACAAAAAACATTGAATTCAATTCTTTCTGATTTTAGAAACTGCATTAAAGAAGGGGTGCACCGGTCCTGGAGATACTGCAATACCAGGTCAATGCGTGGAGTGGACAGAGCAAGCTCTTTTTCCATCTCCCTGTTCTAAAAATCCATTTAATATATGGTCCCCAGATAGGGGACGTATCAGATATTAAACTGATAAGAACAGATTTTTTGATTGAAGCTGCATCCAAGGCACTGAAAAATGTGACCGAAGTCACACCAAAACAGCGCACGAGGTGAGGATTCATGTGGACCCTTCCCGGAGGAGAGGGTTCCCAATAAACCATCCCCATCCCTCCGAGCCAGAAGGCCACAGCGAGGGTCAGGGATCTCCGATGCTCTCCCTAGCCGAAGCCGGAGAAGAGCCGTTTTCGTGCTCCCAGCTTCCATCTAGGCTGCCACCCTAGTGGAGCTGGAGCCTGTGTTGGTTTCTCAGCCCAAAGCTGACCGGACCTCCGACCGGGTTTATAAAAATTCCCCTTCCTAGCCCGGAGGCCAGGAATAGGGGGGGTTGCTCAGAAAGTATGATTGGCAAAGGTGCGGCGTGCTACGAAGCCAAGTCTTTCTGGGGTTCCCAGTCCCAGTAAGCTTGGACTCCCACCAGGGCGCCTACTCCTGGGGCACATTGCTCCAAAGCCCTCACACTTACCCAGCCTAGTGACTTCGATCCTGGAGGGCCATGTTTTCCATCAGATAACTCTATGAGCCACCTGGCGTACTAACAAGTGCACCAAACCAGTGTGTAATATGCATCAATTTACTAGGGCAGCCCAAGGACAAAACTGCCTTTTCAAAAGATACTACACTTGATCTTAGCCAAAAGGCCGAGAAGCGATAACCAGAATTGGTTTCAAACTACGGAGCCACCCAAGGATCCTGAAAAGTCCATTTGTGGAGATGAGCTCCTGGACTCCCGTTAAGAAGACATGTTGTCAACCTCTAGATCCCTTACATGCCTGCACTTTTCGGCTTGCTGCTGCTGCAATCCACGCGTTTTAGATCTGCATAACTCCACCTCTTTAAACACAGCACCTTCACCCCCTGCTGTTCCCACCCGCCTCAACACCGTTGGAAGGGAGGAGAACCAATTAAGGCGGGGGGTGGGGTGGAACGAGCAGCTGTCTACCCTTAGCAGGAGGGCTCCTGATTACATACCTCTCCTGCTGCTGCTGCTGCTGGCTGTCCAGCAGCAGACTGAAGGTGGCTGCTGCTGTGCACAGGTATATAAAGGCTCAGAGCCTATTATGACACGCGCAGCCAGCGTTCCATTGCCACATTCCATCTACTGCAGGCAGGATACCTGGCTGGCTGAATGTCGCTGAGAAGCTCACAGAGACCGCCATAAGCAACAGTTTAACAGAATGCCACAGACTAATCAACCAAACTTTTTGGGTTGGGTTCTCTTTTATAGTCTGCAGGCATTAAATGAAAGAAGTCAGTGTTCCAGCAGAAGGAGACAACGTTTCAGAAAAGGCATTGTAGCAAACCAAAAAAGAAATTTTAAGCGCAGCAGAGTAACCAGCGCACATACCTGTTAGCTCAGGTGAGTTTAAAAGGCTGCTGTTGATAACAAGGGCATTTGCTAAATAGATGGTGTGTGTGCAACAATATACTGAAAGGTCAATTATATTGTGCAGCTTATCTCACCACCTGTAGTTATTTAGGTGAAAGCTCCAAAATGCTTGCCTAATATGTCTGTTTATCCAAAGGGAAGTAAAAAGGGAGAGCTAGAAAGATAGCATTGCATCACATTACATGGCAATGCAATGCACAGTTGCTGAAGTTGAACCAAAATGAGCTTGTAATCTGGCTTCTGCAACTTTGAACATGAAAAATCCAATGAGGAGAAGAAAAGCAAAGCCAAAGAGTCCATCCCCAAATCCGACAAACAAGCAAAATGAACAAAAAACATTGAATTCAATTCTTTCTGATTTTAGAAACTGCATTAAAGAAGGGGTGCACCGGTCCTGGAGATACTGCAATACCAGGTCAATGCGTGGAGTGGACAGAGCAAGCTCTTTTTCCATCTCCCTGTTCTAAAAATCCATTTAATATATGGTCCCCAGATAGGGGACGTATCAGATATTAAACTGATAAGAACAGATACTACACTTGATCTTAGCCAAAAGGCCGAGAAGCGATAACCAGAATTGGTTTCAAACTACGGAGCCACCCAAGGATCCTGAAAAGTCCATTTGTGGAGATGAGCTCCTGGACTCCCGTTAAGAAGACATGTTGTAAACCTCTAGATCCCTTACATGCCTGCACTTTTCGGCTTGCTGCTGCTGCAATCCACGCGTTTTAGATCTGCATAACTCCACCTCTTTAAACACAGCACCTTCACCCCCTGCTGTTCCCACCCGCCTCAACACCGTTGGAAGGGAGGAGAACCAATTAAGGCGGGGGGTGGGGTGGAACGAGCAGCTGTCTACCCTTAGCAGGAGGGCTCCTGATTACATACCTCTCCTGCTGCTGCTGCTGCTGGCTGTCCAGCAGCAGACTGAAGGTGGCTGCTGCTGTGCACAGGTATATAAAGGCTCAGAGCCTATTATGACACGCGCAGCCAGCGTTCCATTGCCACATTCCATCTACTGCAGGCAGGATACCTGGCTGGCTGAATGTCGCTGAGAAGCTCACAGAGACCGCCATAAGCAACAGTTTAACAGAATGCCACAGACTAATCAACCAAACTTTTTGGGTTGGGTTCTCTTTTATAGTCTGCAGGCATTAAATGAAAGAAGTCAGTGTTCCAGCAGAAGGAGACAACGTTTCAGAAAAGGCATTGTAGCAAACCAAAAAAGAAATTTTAAGCGCAGCAGAGTAACCAGCGCACATACCTGTTAGCTCAGGTGAGTTTAAAAGGCTGCTGTTGATAACAAGGGCATTTGCTAAATAGATGGTGTGTGTGCAACAATATACTGAAAGGTCAATTATATTGTGCAGCTTATCTCACCACCTGTAGTTATTTAGGTGAAAGCTCCAAAATGCTTGCCTAATATGTCTGTTTATCCAAAAGGAAGTAAAAAGGGAGAGCTAGAAAGATAGCATTGCATCACATTACATGGCAATGCAATGCACAGTTGCTGAAGTTGAACCAAAATGAGCTTGTAATCTGGCTTCTGCAACTTTGAACATGAAAAATCCAATGAGGAGAAGAAAAGCAAAGCCAAAGAGTCCATCCCCAAATCCGACAAACAAGCAAAATGAACAAAAAACATTGAATTCAATTCTTTCTGATTTTAGAAACTGCATTAAAGAAGGGGTGCACCGGTCCTGGAGATACTGCAATACCAGGTCAATGCGTGGAGTGGACAGAGCAAGCTCTTTTTCCATCTCCCTGTTCTAAAAATCCATTTAATATATGGTCCCCAGATAGGGGACGTATCAGATATTAAACTGATAAGAACAGATACTACACTTGATCTTAGCCAAAAGGCCGAGAAGCGATAACCAGAATTGGTTTCAAACTACGGAGCCACCCAAGGATCCTGAAAAGTCCATTTGTGGAGATGAGCTCCTGGACTCCCGTTAAGAAGACATGTTGTCAACCTCTAGATCCCTTACATGCCTGCACTTTTCGGCTTGCTGCTGCTGCAATCCACGCGTTTTAGATCTGCATAACTCCACCTCTTTAAACACAGCACCTTCACCCCCTGCTGTTCCCACCCGCCTCAACACCGTTGGAAGGGAGGAGAACCAATTAAGGCGGGGGGTGGGGTGGAACGAGCAGCTGTCTACCCTTAGCAGGAGGGCTCCTGATTACATACCTCTCCTGCTGCTGCTGCTGCTGGCTGTCCAGCAGCAGACTGAAGGTGGCTGCTGCTGTGCACAGGTATATAAAGGCTCAGAGCCTATTATGACACGCGCAGCCAGCGTTCCATTGCCACATTCCATCTACTGCAGGCAGGATACCTGGCTGGCTGAATGTCGCTGAGAAGCTCACAGAGACCGCCATAAGCAACAGTTTAACAGAATGCCACAGACTAATCAACCAAACTTTTTGGGTTGGGTTCTCTTTTATAGTCTGCAGGCATTAAATGAAAGAAGTCAGTGTTCCAGCAGAAGGAGACAACGTTTCAGAAAAGGCATTGTAGCAAACCAAAAAAGAAATTTTAAGCGCAGCAGAGTAACCAGCGCACATACCTGTTAGCTCAGGTGAGTTTAAAAGGCTGCTGTTGATAACAAGGGCATTTGCTAAATAGATGGTGTGTGTGCAACAATATACTGAAAGGTCAATTATATTGTGCAGCTTATCTCACCACCTGTAGTTATTTAGGTGAAAGCTCCAAAATGCTTGCCTAATATGTCTGTTTATCCAAAAGGAAGTAAAAAGGGAGAGCTAGAAAGATAGCATTGCATCACATTACATGGCAATGCAATGCACAGTTGCTGAAGTTGAACCAAAATGAGCTTGTAATCTGGCTTCTGCAACTTTGAACATGAAAAATCCAATGAGGAGAAGAAAAGCAAAGCCAAAGAGTCCATCCCCAAATCCGACAAACAAGCAAAATGAACAAAAAACATTGAATTCAATTCTTTCTGATTTTAGAAACTGCATTAAAGAAGGGGTGCACCGGTCCTGGAGATACTGCAATACCAGGTCAATGCGTGGAGTGGACAGAGCAAGCTCTTTTTCCATCTCCCTGTTCTAAAAATCCATTTAATATATGGTCCCCAGATAGGGGACGTATCAGATATTAAACTGATAAGAACAGATACTACACTTGATCTTAGCCAAAAGGCCGAGAAGCGATAACCAGAATTGGTTTCAAACTACGGAGCCACCCAAGGATCCTGAAAAGTCCATTTGTGGAGATGAGCTCCTGGACTCCCGTTAAGAAGACATGTTGTCAACCTCTAGATCCCTTACATGCCTGCACTTTTCGGCTTGCTGCTGCTGCAATCCACGCGTTTTAGATCTGCATAACTCCACCTCTTTAAACACAGCACCTTCACCCCCTGCTGTTCCCACCCGCCTCAACACCGTTGGAAGGGAGGAGAACCAATTAAGGCGGGGGGTGGGGTGGAACGAGCAGCTGTCTACCCTTAGCAGGAGGGCTCCTGATTACATACCTCTCCTGCTGCTGCTGCTGCTGGCTGTCCAGCAGCAGACTGAAGGTGGCTGCTGCTGTGCACAGGTATATAAAGGCTCAGAGCCTATTATGACACGCGCAGCCAGCGTTCCATTGCCACATTCCATCTACTGCAGGCAGGATACCTGGCTGGCTGAATGTCGCTGAGAAGCTCACAGAGACCGCCATAAGCAACAGTTTAACAGAATGCCACAGACTAATCAACCAAACTTTTTGGGTTGGGTTCTCTTTTATAGTCTGCAGGCATTAAATGAAAGAAGTCAGTGTTCCAGCAGAAGGAGACAACGTTTCAGAAAAGGCATTGTAGCAAACCAAAAAAGAAATTTTAAGCGCAGCAGAGTAACCAGCGCACATACCTGTTAGCTCAGGTGAGTTTAAAAGGCTGCTGTTGATAACAAGGGCATTTGCTAAATAGATGGTGTGTGTGCAACAATATACTGAAAGGTCAATTATATTGTGCAGCTTATCTCACCACCTGTAGTTATTTAGGTGAAAGCTCCAAAATGCTTGCCTAATATGTCTGTTTATCCAAAAGGAAGTAAAAAGGGAGAGCTAGAAAGATAGCATTGCATCACATTACATGGCAATGCAATGCACAGTTGCTGAAGTTGAACCAAAATGAGCTTGTAATCTGGCTTCTGCAACTTTGAACATGAAAAATCCAATGAGGAGAAGAAAAGCAAAGCCAAAGAGTCCATCCCCAAATCCGACAAACAAGCAAAATGAACAAAAAACATTGAATTCAATTCTTTCTGATTTTAGAAACTGCATTAAAGAAGGGGTGCACCGGTCCTGGAGATACTGCAATACCAGGTCAATGCGTGGAGTGGACAGAGCAAGCTCTTTTTCCATCTCCCTGTTCTAAAAATCCATTTAATATATGGTCCCCAGATAGGGGACGTATCAGATATTAAACTGATAAGAACAGATACTACACTTGATCTTAGCCAAAAGGCCGAGAAGCGATAACCAGAATTGGTTTCAAACTACGGAGCCACCCAAGGATCCTGAAAAGTCCATTTGTGGAGATGAGCTCCTGGACTCCCGTTAAGAAGACATGTTGTCAACCTCTAGATCCCTTACATGCCTGCACTTTTCGGCTTGCTGCTGCTGCAATCCACGCGTTTTAGATCTGCATAACTCCACCTCTTTAAACACAGCACCTTCACCCCCTGCTGTTCCCACCCGCCTCAACACCGTTGGAAGGGAGGAGAACCAATTAAGGCGGGGGGTGGGGTGGAACGAGCAGCTGTCTACCCTTAGCAGGAGGGCTCCTGATTACATACCTCTCCTGCTGCTGCTGCTGCTGGCTGTCCAGCAGCAGACTGAAGGTGGCTGCTGCTGTGCACAGGTATATAAAGGCTCAGAGCCTATTATGACACGCGCAGCCAGCGTTCCATTGCCACATTCCATCTACTGCAGGCAGGATACCTGGCTGGCTGAATGTCGCTGAGAAGCTCACAGAGACCGCCATAAGCAACAGTTTAACAGAATGCCACATACTAATCAACCAAACTTTTTGGGTTGGGTTCTCTTTTATAGTCTGCAGGCATTAAATGAAAGAAGTCAGTGTTCCAGCAGAAGGAGACAACGTTTCAGAAAAGGCATTGTAGCAAACCAAAAAAGAAATTTTAAGTGCAGCAGAGTAACCAGCGCACATACCTGTTAGCTCAGGTGAGTTTAAAAGGCTGCTGTTGATAACAAGGGCATTTGCTAAATAGATGGTGTGTGTGCAACAATATACTGAAAGGTCAATTATATTGTGCAGCTTATCTCACCACCTGTAGTTATTTAGGTGAAAGCTCCAAAATGCTTGCCTAATATGTCTGTTTATCCAAAAGGAAGTAAAAAGGGAGAGCTAGAAAGATAGCATTGCATCACATTACATGGCAATGCAATGCACAGTTGCTGAAGTTGAACCAAAATGAGCTTGTAATCTGGCTTCTGCAACTTTGAACATGAAAAATCCAATGAGGAGAAGAAAAGCAAAGCCAAAGAGTCCATCCCCAAATCCGACAAACAAGCAAAATGAACAAAAAACATTGAATTCAATTCTTTCTGATTTTAGAAACTGCATTAAAGAAGGGGTGCACCGGTCTTGGAGATACTGCAATACCAGGTCAATGCGTGGAGTGGACAGAGCAAGCTCTTTTTCCATCTCCCTGTTCTAAAAATCCATTTAATATATGGTCCCCAGATAGGGGACGTATCAGATATTAAACTGATAAGAACTGATTTTTTTCTTTTTCATTTTGTTCTTATATTTCAGTTGTTATTTCTCTTCTAATATTTCTCTTGCCTTACAATCTGTTCATGCTACAAGGTTCCACAGATGAAAGTTCCATAGACTCTTGGCTCTTTTTTTCCCAATTCTCTTCAGATCTAACAGGTAATAAATATATATTTCACTTAGTGCTAATTTTATGCATTCACTTTCACTTATAAAATCTCTTTTAAAAAGCAATATGTTTCGGACTTTCCATAGCGCATTCTTTATTCCATTTATCATTATCCAAATGACTCTTTCTTTTTCTTTTGATTGACATGTAAAATTTCCATATAAAACTACTTCGTGATTTAAAAACTTAAGACCAGTAACAAACTTTAAGAGACTTCCAACTTCTTTCCAGACATTTTGGGCATAAAAACAGTTCCAAAAGGTGTGTAAAACTGTTTCCTCTCTAACACAGCCTGTTCTAGGGCATCTTGCAGTATTGCACAATCCCCTTCTGTGTTGAAAAAATCTAACAGGAACACATTCTTGCACTATTGCCCATGCCAAGTCTTTATATTCATTTGTTAGATAAGGTGCATAAGTCATTCTCCAAATTCTTCCACTTTTAGTGTATGTAAAGTTTGCCACTGCTGTCATCGTTTCTTTTCTCTTTGTCTCTAGAGCCAGTCTTCTTGAATTTGACAGCATCTCCACATCTACTTCAGGTAAGTTATAAAGTCTAATTGTTTTTTCTAGTAAGACATATTGTTTTGGCGGTGTAATTAGGACAGGAGAATTTGGGGGCAATGTTATCCACTTTCTTTTCCTAAAGATATCTCCAGCTGCATATCTTAAGTAGAAAGACCAATGAGTTCTTAGATTGGTCATTTTGAAGCAAAAACTAAAGAACTTTAGGTACAAAAATTTTTTGATATTTGGGATATTCTTTCCACCATATTTATGCTGCTTGTACATTGTCTCTCTTCGAACCTTCTCCATTTTTGATCCCCACAGAAAAAGAAAAATTTGTCTCTGGAGAAACTTTACTGTGTTCTCATTCGGGGGGTACACCATACTTAAAAACAACATTATCGGCAACAACAAAGACTTAATGATCAAGTTTTTACCTTCCATTGATAATTTTCTGAGTTTCCATAAACTTATCTTCTTTTGCATTTTCTCCTTCACCAACTGCCAACTTTCTTCTCCATCATTCTTTTTTGTAAACACAACACCTAAAATTTTGATCTTATCACTTCTTATTTTAAGTTGAGGAATCTGCGCATCTGACCAATCACCGAATCCAAGACATTCGCTCTTCTCCAAGTTCAGTGTGAAGGCAGATGCTAAACAGAAAAAATCAGTAGTTCTTACTGCTCTTCTCAGCGATTGTTCTGAGTCGCACAGGATCGTGATGTCATCCATGTACCCCAGTGACTTAGTACTTAGTCCATTTCCACCTGGTATGGGTACACCTTTCACCATCTTATCTTTCCTCAACATTGCCAGTAGAGGCTCGATTGCGCAGATAAAGAGCAGAGGCGAAAGTGGGCATCCTTGTTTGACGCCCGACTTTAGAACAACTTCTGAAGATAAAAAACCATTAATTAAAATCCTGCTAAAACTTCCATCATATAAAAGTGCAATGTGCTTAATAAAAACATCCGGGAATTTCATTTTCTTTAACACAGAATACAGGTACTTATGAGAGACTCTGTCGTACGCTTTCTGGAAATCAAGGGACAGAAGAGCTAGCTTTTGCTTCCTCTCTTGCTGATACCAAATTGCGTCCCGTATAATATTCAAGTTTTCTGCAATTGTACGACCAGGCACACCACATACCTGATCAGGATGCACGACCTTCTCTATCACCTTCTTCATTCTGTTCACCATGATTTTTGCCATAATTTTATAATCTACGTTGAGTAACGTGATTGGTCTCCAGTTCTCTAGATTAGTCTTATCTCCTTTTTTAAAAAGCAGGGTGACCACACCACTTCTCCAAGATTCAGGCAATTTGTCACATAAAAAGACAGCTTTAAAAATCTCAAACAGGTCGTCTTTTAAAATCTCCCAAAAAGTAAGATAAAATTCAATTTGTAGTCCGTCAGTACCCGGTGTTTTTCCTCTAGAAAAGCTTTTGATTGCACTTAGCAGTTCTTCTTCACAGATATCTTCAATCAACAACTCTTGATCTTGCTTTTCAAGGTGATTCTGCAATGAATTAAGAGCATCAGGTAAAAAATCAGCGTCAATTTTCTTTTCGCCAAAAAGATTTTGATAAAAAGTTTGCGCTTTGTCCAACAGTCCATCTTTAGTTGTTTCACCATCAAGTTCTTTAATTAATTCTTTGCGTTCTAAAGATTTTTTGAAAAAGAACCTGGAACATGTTTCATTTTTTTCCATATGTTCTACCTTGGCGTTGAAAATTATTTCTTTGCCTTTCTGTTCAATTGCTTTTTTAATGTCTTCTTTGACTTGTAAAATAACATCCTCCATATCTATCCCTGCATTTCTGAGTTTGTAACCTGTTTGCAGTTTTGTATTCAGGTCTTTAAACCATTTCTGATTCTGTCTGGCCTTCCTTTTGCCAGCTAAGAGAAAAAAATGTCTAATTTGAGACTTCACATACTCCCACCATTCTAGAATTCTTTTGTAATAATGTTTTTTCCCCTGTAGTTTTTTATAAAATTTCAAAAATTCCTCTTTTATACTTTCATCTTCCAGCAGCAGAGTGTTCAACTTCCAGACACCTCGCCCTTTCTCTAGACTGGGCAATTCCAAGTGAGTAATTAACGTTTTGTGGTCAGAAAAGATGTTACCTGTTAGATCCACTTTATTCACTTTAAAACTCTGTGATGTCAGAACAAAGTCAATTCTTGATTTTAGAAGATTGTTCTCCCAAGTGTATCCTGGTTCAGAGGTATTCTTTACTCTCCAGACATCATTCAGGCAAGTATCGTCGATTAGATTTTTTAACTGCATCTCAGTTTTGTCTTTCCTTCTAGTACCTGATGTCCTATTTTCATCAGACCGGATACAATTGAAGTCACCGCCAACCACAGTTGGTGTAGGACCAGGTATAAAGAGTTTGATGATATCTAATAAACTGGATCTTTCCTCTTTAATCGGAGATGCATAAACATTAATCAGCTTGAACTCGGATCCACAGTAACTCACATTAACAACTAGTGCACGTCCAGGTTCAACTTCAGTGAACGAGGTAACCTTAAAGTCTTTGTTTTTAAACAGGACGCCAACACCAGTAGCACGCGATCCATTTTCACCGGACCAGATGGAAGGTCCGTTCGCCCAATCTTCCCTTAGTTTGTTATAGTTAGGGTCATGGTCAATGCCGCATTCTTGAAGTAAAAAAATATCAGCATCTAAAGTCATCAGGTAAGAAAATAAAGCAGCTCTCTTGACAGAGCCCTTTAAACTCCTCACATTTAGTGAGGCAATTTTGAGTGTAGCCATAAATCATTTAAACAGAGCTTGAGTCCGTATCTGACATGAATCCGACCGGGGTAGAGGGACCCGCAGAAACGTCCGTGTCTGAGAATTCCTCGATGTTCACCGGATCAGATGGGTTTACAGGTTTAGGAACTGAGATGATCGGTTTAGGTGAGTAATTAGGGAGGACTATTTTCAAACGCCCAGCAGGTCTTTTGCTGGCGCTCTCTCCCTTAAACAAACTCGACTTCTCCTTTTTCCTTTTCCTCAAAACCTCCACGTCAATGTTAATCTCCTCCTCCTCCTCCTCACCACCAGCCTCCTTAGAAGACTCCTCTCCCATCTCCACTTCAGACTCAGCTGGATTCTCCTCCACCACATGACCATCTGGACTCTCCGACCAATCCTTGAGAACAATGCTATCCCCAGGCGGGTCCCCAGCAGTGTCCTTGGGCGGATCCCCAGAAGGGTTCCCGGGAGGGTCCTTGGATTTGTCTGTTTGTTCTTCAGGACTGGACCGCTTCGGAGGGGCTCCCCCCCGAGCTGCATCTGCATAGCTGAAGGTCTTTTTTCTCAACGGACAATCCCGAAAAGAGTGCCCAGGGATACGGCAGATATTACAGATCATCTGATTTGGGCAGTTCAGAGTGACATGTCCTTTTTGATAGCACTTCTTGCAAAGAGCGTTCTCCTCCTTGCAGCTCTCAAAGGAATGCCCAAAGTCCATACATTTTCTGCAGAAGATAGGCATCCCTGGATAGAAGAGTCTTCCTCTCTCTCTGCCAATCAGGAAGCTCTGAGGCGGATGAATGAGTCCACCAATTCCCAAACCTTCTCTCAGCTTCACGATGAACTTGTATTTTCCGGTCCACAACCTCTCAGAGTTCATGATTTTGTGAGAAAAGTGGACCTCAGAGCAATAGTTATGCAGAAACGCAGCCACATCCTTTTCAGAGACATGCGGATTGCTCATATGAACCCCCACAGACTTCTCTTCTGCCAGGCAGAGGGTCACAAAACACAGTCCTTTAAGATCTTCCTCCTGAAGTCTCAGCTTGATCTGATGGTAAAAATTCTGAGATGCCACTTCAGAGGTCAGGGTAAGCACAAAGCGTCCAGGAGCATCTTGAAGTGCCAAAATGTTCTCCCTTTTCACCTGCAGGATCTCAAGCAGGACCTTCCTCACGAAGAAAGACAGGGAGAACTTGTCACGGGCTCGCTCTTCAACTTCAATCTTGAAAGAGTTCTTGATCTTCAAGTCGCCAGCTCCAGCAGAACGGAGAGTAGCCGATGTCGCCATCGCCATATTCAGATAAGTCGATCGCCTTCTTGGTTCTCTTCAGCACGCACACCCCCTATAGCAGCAGGAGGCTTAAGACAGTAGAACTGCCGATGCCTCAAGGCCGAGGATGCGATAGGCTTTGGAGTCTTCCAGCAACAACACTTGGTCGTAGCCAAAAGGCCGAGAAGCGATAACCAGAATTGGTTTCAAACTACGGAGCCACCCAAGGATCCTAAAAAGTCCATTTGTGGAGATGAGCTCCTGGACTCCCGTTAAGAAGACATGTTGTCAACCTCTAGATCCCTTACATGCCTGCACTTTTCGGCTTGCTGCTGCTGCAATCCACGCGTTTTAGATCTGCATAACTCCACCTCTTTAAACACAGCACCTTCACCCCCTGCTGTTCCCACCCGCCTCAACACCGTTGGAAGGGAGGAGAACCAATTAAGGCGGGGGGTGGGGTGGAACGAGCAGCTGTCTACCCTTAGCAGGAGGGCTCCTGATTACATATCTCTCCTGCTGCTGCTGCTGCTGGCTGTCCAGCAGCAGACTGAAGGTGGCTGCTGCTGTGCACAGGTATATAAAGGCTCAGAGCCTATTATGACACGCGCAGCCAGCGTTCCATTGCCACATTCCATCTACTGCAGGCAGGATACCTGGCTGGCTGAATGTCGCTGAGAAGCTCACAGAGACCGCCATAAGCAACAGTTTAACAGAATGCCACAGACTAATCAACCAAACTTTTTGGGTTGGGTTCTCTTTTATAGTCTGCAGGCATTAAATGAAAGAAGTCAGTGTTCCAGCAGAAGGAGACAACGTTTCAGAAAAGGCATTGTAGCAAACCAAAAAAGAAATTTTAAGCGCAGCAGAGTAACCAGCGCACATACCTGTTAGCTCAGGTGAGTTTAAAAGGCTGCTGTTGATAACAAGGGCATTTGCTAAATAGATGGTGTGTGTGCAACAATATACTGAAAGGTCAATTATATTGTGCAGCTTATCTCACCACCTGTAGTTATTTAGGTGAAAGCTCCAAAATGCTTGCCTAATATGTCTGTTTATCCAAAAGGAAGTAAAAAGGGAGAGCTAGAAAGATAGCATTGCATCACATTACATGGCAATGCAATGCACAGTTGCTGAAGTTGAACCAAAATGAGCTTGTAATCTGGCTTCTGCAACTTTGAACATGAAAAATCCAATGAGGAGAAGAAAAGCAAAGCCAAAGAGTCCATCCCCAAATCCGACAAACAAGCAAAATGAACAAAAAACATTGAATTCAATTCTTTCTGATTTTAGAAACTGCATTAAAGAAGGGGTGCACCGGTCCTGGAGATACTGCAATACCAGGTCAATGCGTGGAGTGGACAGAGCAAGCTCTTTTTCCATCTCCCTGTTCTAAAAATCCATTTAATATATGGTCCCCAGATAGGGGACGTATCAGATATTAAACTGATAAGAACAGATACTACACTTGATCTTAGCCAAAAGGCCGAGAAGCGATAACCAGAATTGGTTTCAAACTACGGAGCCACCCAAGGATCCTGAAAAGTCCATTTGTGGAGATGAGCTCCTGGACTCCCGTTAAGAAGACATGTTGTCAACCTCTAGATCCCTTACATGCCTGCACTTTTCGGCTTGCTGCTGCTGCAATCCACGCGTTTTAGATCTGCATAACTCCACCTCTTTAAACACAGCACCTTCACCCCCTGCTGTTCCCACCCGCCTCAACACCGTTGGAAGGGAGGAGAACCAATTAAGGCGGGGGGTGGGGTGGAACGAGCAGCTGTCTACCCTTAGCAGGAGGGCTCCTGATTACATACCTCTCCTGCTGCTGCTGCTGCTGGCTGTCCAGCAGCAGACTGAAGGTGGCTGCTGCTGTGCACAGGTATATAAAGGCTCAGAGCCTATTATGACACGCGCAGCCAGCGTTCCATTGCCACATTCCATCTACTGCAGGCAGGATACCTGGCTGGCTGAATGTCGCTGAGAAGCTCACAGAGACCGCCATAAGCAACAGTTTAACAGAATGCCACAGACTAATCAACCAAACTTTTTGGGTTGGGTTCTCTTTTACAGTCTGCAGGCATTAAATGAAAGAAGTCAGTGTTCCAGCAGAAGGAGACAACGTTTCAGAAAAGGCATTGTAGCAAACCAAAAAAGAAATTTTAAGCGCAGCAGAGTAACCAGCGCACATACCTGTTAGCTCAGGTGAGTTTAAAAGGCTGCTGTTGATAACAAGGGCATTTGCTAAATAGATGGTGTGTGTGCAACAATATACTGAAAGGTCAATTATATTGTGCAGCTTATCTCACCACCTGTAGTTATTTAGGTGAAAGCTCCAAAATGCTTGCCTAATATGTCTGTTTATCCAAAAGGAAGTAAAAAGGGAGAGCTAGAAAGATAGCATTGCATCACATTACATGGCAATGCAATGCACAGTTGCTGAAGTTGAACCAAAATGAGCTTGTAATCTGGCTTCTGCAACTTTGAACATGAAAAATCCAAAGAGGAGAAGAAAAGCAAAGCCAAAGAGTCCATCCCCAAATCCGACAAACAAGCAAAATGAACAAAAAACATTGAATTGAATTCTTTCTGATTTTAGAAACTGCATTAAAGAAGGGGTGCACCGGTCCTGGAGATACTGCAATACCAGGTCAATGCGTGGAGTGGACAGAGCAAGCTCTTTTTCCATCTCCCTGTTCTAAAAATCCATTTAATATATGGTCCTCAGATAGGGGACATATCAGATATTAAACTGATAAGAACAGATACTACACTTGATCTTAGCCAAAAGGCCGAGAAGCGATAACCAGAATTGGTTTCAAACTACGGAGCCACCCAAGGATCCTGAAAAGTCCATTTGTGGAGATGAGCTCCTGGACTCCCGTTAAGAAGACATGTTGTCAACCTCTAGATCCCTTACATGCCTGCACTTTTCGGCTTGCTGCTGCTGCAATCCACGCGTTTTAGATCTGCATAACTCCACCTCTTTAAACACAGCACCTTCACCCCCTGCTGTTCCCACCCGCCTCAACACCGTTGGAAGGGAGGAGAACCAATTAAGGCGGGGGGTGGGGTGGAACGAGCAGCTGTCTACCCTTAGCAGGAGGGCTCCTGATTACATACCTCTCCTGCTGCTGCTGGCTGTCCAGCAGCAGACTGAAGGTGGCTGCTGCTGTGCACAGGTATATAAAGGCTCAGAGCCTATTATGACACGCGCAGCCAGCGTTCCATTGCCACATTCCATCTACTGCAGGCAGGATACCTGGCTGGCTGAATGTCGCTGAGAAGCTCACAGAGACCGCCATAAGCAACAGTTTAACAGAATGCCACAGACTAATCAACCAAACTTTTTGGGTTGGGTTCTCTTTTATAGTCTGCAGGCATTAAATGAAAGAAGTCAGTGTTCCAGCAGAAGGAGACAACGTTTCAGAAAAGGCATTGTAGCAAACCAAAAAAGAAATTTTAAGCGCAGCAGAGTAACCAGCGCACATACCTGTTAGCTCAGGTGAGTTTAAAAGGCTGCTGTTGATAACAAGGGCATTTGCTAAATAGATGGTGTGTGTGCAACAATATACTGAAAGGTCAATTATATTGTGCAGCTTATCTCACCACCTGTAGTTATTTAGGTGAAAGCTCCAAAATGCTTGCCTAATATGTCTGTTTATCCAAAAGGAAGTAAAAAGGGAGAGCTAGAAAGATAGCATTGCATCACATTACATGGCAATGCAATGCACAGTTGCTGAAGTTGAACCAAAATGAGCTTGTAATCTGGCTTCTGCAACTTTGAACATGAAAAATCCAATGAGGAGAAGAAAAGCAAAGCCAAAGAGTCCATCCCAAAATCCGACAAACAAGCAAAATGAACAAAAAACATTGAATTCAATTCTTTCTGATTTTAGAAACTGCATTAAAGAAGGGGTGCACCGGTCCTGGAGATACTGCAATACCAGGTCAATGCGTGGAGTGGACAGAGCAAGCTCTTTTTCCATCTCCCTGTTCTAAAAATCCATTTAATATATGGTCCCCAGATAGGGGACGTATCAGATATTAAACTGATAAGAACAGATACTACACTTGATCTTAGCCAAAAGGCCGAGAAGCGATAACCAGAATTGGTTTCAAACTACGGAGCCACCCAAGGATCCTGAAAAGTCCATTTGTGGAGATGAGCTCCTGGACTCCCGTTAAGAAGACATGTTGTCAACCTCTAGATCCCTTACATGCCTGCACTTTTCGGCTTGCTGCTGCTGCAATCCACGCGTTTTAGATCTGCATAACTCTACCTCTTTAAACACAGCACCTTCACCCCCTGCTGTTCCCACCCGCCTCAACACCGTTGGAAGGGAGGAGAACCAATTAAGGCGGGGGGTGGGGTGGAACGAGCAGCTGTCTACCCTTAGCAGGAGGGCTCCTGATTACATACCTCTCCTGCTGCTGCTGCTGCTGGCTGTCCAGCAGCAGACTGAAGGTGGCTGCTGCTGTGCACAGGTATATAAAGGCTCAGAGCCTATTATGACACGCGCAGCCAGCGTTCCATTGCCACATTCCATCTACTGCAGGCAGGATACCTGGCTGGCTGAATGTCGCTGAGAAGCTCACAGAGACCGCCATAAGCAACAGTTTAACAGAATGCCACAGACTAATCAACCAAACTTTTTGGGTTGGGTTCTCTTTTATAGTCTGCAGGCATTAAATGAAAGAAGTCAGTGTTCCAGCAGAAGGAGACAACGTTTCAGAAAAGGCATTGTAGCAAACCAAAAAAGAAATTTTAAGCGCAGCAGAGTAACCAGCGCACATACCTGTTAGCTCAGGTGAGTTTAAAAGGCTGCTGTTGATAACAAGGGCATTTGCTAAATAGATGGTGTGTGTGCAACAATATACTGAAAGGTCAATTATATTGTGCAGCTTATCTCACCACCTGTAGTTATTTAGGTGAAAGCTCCAAAATGCTTGCCTAATATGTCTGTTTATCCAAAAGGAAGTAAAAAGGGAGAGCTAGAAAGATAGCATTGCATCACATTACATGGCAATGCAATGCACAGTTGCTGAAGTTGAACCAAAATGAGCTTGTAATCTGGCTTCTGCAACTTTGAACATGAAAAATCCAATGAGGAGAAGAAAAGCAAAGCCAAAGAGTCCATCCCCAAATCCGACAAACAAGCAAAATGAACAAAAAACATTGAATTCAATTCTTTCTGATTTTAGAAACTGCATTATAGAAGGGGTGCACCGGTCCTGGAGATACTGCAATACCAGGTCAATGCGTGGAGTGGACAGAGCAAGCTCTTTTTCCATCTCCCTGTTCTAAAAATCCATTTAATATATGGTCCCCAGATAGGGGACGTATCAGATATTAAACTGATAAGAACAGATACTACACTTGATCTTAGCCAAAAGGCCGAGAAGCGATAACCAGAATTGGTTTCAAACTACGGAGCCACCCAAGGATCCTGAAAAGTCCATTTGTGGAGATGAGCTCCTGGACTCCCGTTAAGAAGACATGTTGTCAACCTCTAGATCCCTTACATGCCTGCACTTTTCGGCTTGCTGCTGCTGCAATCCACGCGTTTTAGATCTGCATAACTCCACCTCTTTAAACACAGCACCTTCACCCCCTGCTGTTCCCACCCGCCTCAACACCGTTGGAAGGGAGGAGAACCAATTAAGGCGGGGGGTGGGGTGGAACGAGCAGCTGTCTACCCTTAGCAGGAGGGCTCCTGATTACATACCTCTCCTGCTGCTGCTGCTGCTGGCTGTCCAGCAGCAGACTGAAGGTGGCTGCTGCTGTGCACAGGTATATAAAGGCTCAGAGCCTATTATGACACGCGCAGCCAGCGTTCCATTGCCACATTCCATCTACTGCAGGCAGGATACCTGGCTGGCTGAATGTCGCTGAGAAGCTCACAGAGACCGCCATAAGCAACAGTTTAACAGAATGCCACAGACTAATCAACCAAACTTTTTGGGTTGGGTTCTCTTTTATAGTCTGCAGGCATTAAATGAAAGAAGTCAGTGTTCCAGCAGAAGGAGACAACGTTTCAGAAAAGGCATTGTAGCAAACCAAAAAAGAAATTTTAAGCGCAGCAGAGTAACCAGCGCACATACCTGTTAGCTCAGGTGAGTTTAAAAGGCTGCTGTTGATAACAAGGGCATTTGCTAAATAGATGGTGTGTGTGCAACAATATACTGAAAGGTCAATTATATTGTGCAGCTTATCTCACCACCTGTAGTTATTTAGGTGAAAGCTCCAAAATGCTTGCCTAATATGTCTGTTTATCCAAAAGGAAGTAAAAAGGGAGAGCTAGAAAGATAGCATTGCATCACATTACATGGCAATGCAATGCACAGTTGCTGAAGTTGAACCAAAATGAGCTTGTAATCTGGCTTCTGCAACTTTGAACATGAAAAATCCAATGAGGAGAAGAAAAGCAAAGCCAAAGAGTCCATCCCCAAATCCGACAAACAAGCAAAATGAACAAAAAACATTGAATTCAATTCTTTCTGATTTTAGAAACTGCATTAAAGAAGGGGTGCACCGGTCCTGGAGATACTGCAATACCAGGTCAATGCGTGGAGTGGACAGAGCAAGCTCTTTTTCCATCTCCCTGTTCTAAAAATCCATTTAATATATGGTCCCCAGATAGGGGACGTATCAGATATTAAACTGATAAGAACAGATACTACACTTGATCTTAGCCAAAAGGCCGAGAAGCGATAACCAGAATTGGTTTCAAACTACGGAGCCACCCAAGGATCCTGAAAAGTCCATTTGTGGAGATGAGCTCCTGGACTCCCGTTAAGAAGACATGTTGTCAACCTCTAGATCCCTTACATGCCTGCACTTTTCGGCTTGCTGCTGCTGCAATCCACGCGTTTTAGATCTGCATAACTCCACCTCTTTAAACACAGCACCTTCACCCCCTGCTGTTCCCACCCGCCTCAACACCGTTGGAAGGGAGGAGAACCAATTAAGGCGGGGGGTGGGGTGGAACGAGCAGCTGTCTACCCTTAGCAGGAGGGCTCCTGATTACATACCTCTCCTGCTGCTGCTGCTGCTGGCTGTCCAGCAGCAGACTGAAGGTGGCTGCTGCTGTGCACAGGTATATAAAGGCTCAGAGCCTATTATGACACGCGCAGCCAGCGTTCCATTGCCACATTCCATCTACTGCAGGCAGGATACCTGGCTGGCTGAATGTCGCTGAGAAGCTCACAGAGACCGCCATAAGCAACAGTTTAACAGAATGCCACAGACTAATCAACCAAACTTTTTGGGTTGGGTTCTCTTTTATAGTCTTCAGGCATTAAATGAAAGAAGTCAATGTTCCAGCAGAAGGAGACAACGTTTCAGAAAAGGCATTGTAGCAAACCAAAAAAGAAATTTTAAGCGCAGCAGAGTAACCAGCGCACATACCTGTTAGCTCAGGTGAGTTTAAAAGGCTGCTGTTGATAACAAGGGCATTTGCTAAATAGATGGTGTGTGTGCAACAATATACTGAAAGGTCAATTATATTGTGCAGCTTATCTCACCACCTGTAGTTATTTAGGTGAAAGCTCCAAAATGCTTGCCTAATATGTCTGTTTATCCAAAAGGAAGTAAAAAGGGAGAGCTAGAAAGATAGCATTGCATCACATTACATGGCAATGCAATGCACAGTTGCTGAAGTTGAACCAAAATGAGCTTGTAATCTGGCTTCTGCAACTTTGAACATGAAAAATCCAATGAGGAGAAGAAAAGCAAAGCCAAAGAGTCCATCCCCAAATCCAACAAACAAGCAAAATGAACAAAAAACATTGAATTCAATTCTTTCTGATTTTAGAAACTGCATTAAAGAAGGGGTGCACCGGTCCTGGAGATACTGCAATACCAGGTGAATGCGTGGAGTGGACAGAGCAAGCTCTTTTTCCATCTCCCTGTTCTAAAAATCCATTTAATATATGGTCCCCAGATAGGGGACGTATCAGATATTAAACTGATAAGAACAGATTTTTTGATTGAAGCTGCATCCAAGGCACTGAAAAATGTGACCGAAGTCACACCAAAACAGCGCACGAGGTGAGGATTCATGTGGACCCTTCCCGGAGGAGAGGGTTCCCAATAAACCATCCCCATCCCTCCGAGCCAGAAGGCCACAGCGAGGGTCAGGGATCTCCGATGCTCTCCCTAGCCGAAGCCGGAGAAGAGCCGTTTTCGTGCTCCCAGCTTCCATCTAGGCTGCCACCCTAGTGGAGCTGGAGCCTGTGTTGGTTTCTCAGCCCAAAGCTGACCGGACCTCCGACCGGGTTTATAAAAATTCCCCTTCCTAGCCCGGAGGCCAGGAATAGGGGGGGTTGCTCAGAAAGTATGATTGGCAAAGGTGCGGCGTGCTACGAAGCCAAGTCTTTCTGGGGTTCCCAGTCCCAGTAAGCTTGGAATCCCACCAGGGCGCCTACTCCTGGGGCACATTGCTCCAAAGCCCTCACACTTACCCAGCCTAGTGACTTCGATCCTGGAGGGCCATGTTTTCCATCAGATAACTCTATGAACCACCTGGCGTACTAACAAGTGCACCAAACCAGTGTGTAATATGCATCAATTTACTAGGGCAGCCCAAGGACAAAACTGCCTTTTCAAAAGATACTACACTTGATCTTAGCCAAAAGGCCGAGAAGCGATAACCAGAATTGGTTTCAAACTACGGAGCCACCCAAGGATCCTGAAAAGTCCATTTGTGGAGATGAGCTCCTGGACTCCCGTTAAGAAGACATGTTGTCAACCTCTAGATCCCTTACATGCCTGCACTTTTCGGCTTGCTGCTGCTGCAATCCACGCGTTTTAGATCTGCATAACTCCACCTCTTTAAACACAGCACCTTCACCCCCTGCTGTTCCCACCCACCTCAACACCGTTGGAAGGGAGGAGAACCAATTAAGGCGGGGGGTGGGGTGGAACGAGCAGCTGTCTACCCTTAGCAGGAGGGCTCCTGATTACATACCTCTCCTGCTGCTGCTGCTGCTGGCTGTCCAGCAGCAGACTGAAGGTGGCTGCTGCTGTGCACAGGTATATAAAGGCTCAGAGCCTATTATGACACGCGCAGCCAGCGTTCCATTGCCACATTCCATCTACTGCAGGCAGGATACCTGGCTGGCTGAATGTCGCTGAGAAGCTCACAGAGACCGCCATAAGCAACAGTTTAACAGAATGCCACAGACTAATCAACCAAACTTTTTGGGTTGGGTTCTCTTTTATAGTCTGCAGGCATTAAATGAAAGAAGTCAGTGTTCCAGCAGAAGGAGACAACGTTTCAGAAAAGGCATTGTAGCAAACCAAAAAAGAAATTTTAAGCGCAGCAGAGTAACCAGCGCACATACCTGTTAGCTCAGGTGAGTTTAAAAGGCTGCTGTTGATAACAAGGGCATTTGCTAAATAGATGGTGTGTGTGCAACAATATACTGAAAGGTCAATTATATTGTGCAGCTTATCTCACCACCTGTAGTTATTTAGGTGAAAGCTCCAAAATGCTTGCCTAATATGTCTGTTTATCCAAAAGGAAGTAAAAAGGGAGAGCTAGAAAGATAGCATTGCATCACATTACATGGCAATGCAATGCACAGTTGCTGAAGTTGAACCAAAATGAGCTTGTAATCTGGCTTCTGCAACTTTGAACATGAAAAATCCAATGAGGAGAAGAAAAGCAAAGCCAAAGAGTCCATCCCCAAATCCGACAAACAAGCAAAATGAACAAAAAACATTGAATTCAATTCTTTCTGATTTTAGAAACTGCATTAAAGAAGGGGTGCACCGGTCCTGGAGATACTGCAATACCAGGTCAATGCGTGGAGTGGACAGAGCAAGCTCTTTTTCCATCTCCCTGTTCTAAAAATCCATTTAATATATGGTCCCCAGATAGGGGACGTATCAGATATTAAACTGATAAGAACAGATACTACACTTGATCTTAGCCAAAAGGCCGAGAAGCGATAACCAGAATTGGTTTCAAACTACGGAGCCACCCAAGGATCCTGAAAAGTCCATTTGTGGAGATGAGCTCCTGGACTCCCGTTAAGAAGACATGTTGTCAACCTCTAGATCCCTTACATGCCTGCACTTTTCGGCTTGCTGCTGCTGCAATCCACGCGTTTTAGATCTGCATAACTCCACCTCTTTAAACACAGCACCTTCACCCCCTGCTGTTCCCACCCGCCTCAACACCGTTGGAAGGGAGGAGAACCAATTAAGGCGGGGGGTGGGGTGGAACGAGCAGCTGTCTACCCTTAGCAGGAGGGCTCCTGATTACATACCTCTCCTGCTGCTGCTGCTGCTGGCTGTCCAGCAGCAGACTGAAGGTGGCTGCTGCTGTGCACAGGTATATAAAGGCTCAGAGCCTATTATGACACGCGCAGCCAGCGTTCCATTGCCACATTCCATCTACTGCAGGCAGGATACCTGGCTGGCTGAATGTCGCTGAGAAGCTCACAGAGACCGCCATAAGCAACAGTTTAACAGAATGCCACAGACTAATCAACCAAACTTTTTGGGTTGGGTTCTCTTTTATAGTCTGCAGGCATTAAATGAAAGAAGTCAGTGTTCCAGCAGAAGGAGACAACGTTTCAGAAAAGGCATTGTAGCAAACCAAAAAAGAAATTTTAAGCGCAGCAGAGTAACCAGCGCACATACCTGTTAGCTCAGGTGAGTTTAAAAGGCTGCTGTTGATAACAAGGGCATTTGCTAAATATATGGTGTGTGTGCAACAATATACTGAAAGGTCAATTATATTGTGCAGCTTATCTCACCACCTGTAGTTATTTAGGTGAAAGCTCCAAAATGCTTGCCTAATATGTCTGTTTATCCAAAAGGAAGTAAAAAGGGAGAGCTAGAAAGATAGCATTGCATCACATTACATGGCAATGCAATGCACAGTTGCTGAAGTTGAACCAAAATGAGCTTGTAATCTGGCTTCTGCAACTTTGAACATGAAAAATCCAATGAGGAGAAGAAAAGCAAAGCCAAAGAGTCCATCCCCAAATCCGACAAACAAGCAAAATGAACAAAAAACATTGAATTCAATTCTTTCTGATTTTAGAAACTGCATTAAAGAAGGGGTGCACCGGTCCTGGAGATACTGCAATACCAGGTCAATGCGTGGAGTGGACAGAGCAAGCTCTTTTTCCATCTCCCTGTTCTAAAAATCCATTTAATATATGGTCCCCAGATAGGGGACGTATCAGATATTAAACTGATAAGAACAGATACTACACTTGATCTTAGCCAAAAGGCCGAGAAGCGATAACCAGAATTGGTTTCAAACTACGGAGCCACCCAAGGATCCTGAAAAGTCCATTTGTGGAGATGAGCTCCTGGACTCCCGTTAAGAAGACATGTTGTCAACCTCTAGATCCCTTACATGCCTGCACTTTTCGGCTTGCTGCTGCTGCAATCCACGCGTTTTAGATCTGCATAACTCCACCTCTTTAAACACAGCACCTTCACCCCCTGCTGTTCCCACCCGCCTCAACACCGTTGGAAGGGAGGAGAACCAATTAAGGCGGGGGGTGGGGTGGAACGAGCAGCTGTCTACCCTTAGCAGGAGGGCTCCTGATTACATACCTCTCCTGCTGCTGCTGCTGCTGGCTGTCCAGCAGCAGACTGAAGGTGGCTGCTGCTGTGCACAGGTATATAAAGGCTCAGAGCCTATTATGACACGCGCAGCCAGCGTTCCATTGCCACATTCCATCTACTGCAGGCAGGATACCTGGCTGGCTGAATGTCGCTGAGAAGCTCACAGAGACCGCCATAAGCAACAGTTTAACAGAATGCCACAGACTAATCAACCAAACTTTTTGGGTTGGGTTCTCTTTTATAGTCTGCAGGCATTAAATGAAAGAAGTCAGTGTTCCAGCAGAAGGAGACAACGTTTCAGAAAAGGCATTGTAGCAAACCAAAAAAGAAATTTTAAGCGCAGCAGAGTAACCAGCGCACATACCTGTTAGCTCAGGTGAGTTTAAAAGGCTGCTGTTGATAACAAGGGCATTTGCTAAATAGATGGTGTGTGTGCAACAATATACTGAAAGGTCAATTATATTGTGCAGCTTATCTCACCACCTGTAGTTATTTAGGTGAAAGCTCCAAAATGCTTGCCTAATATGTCTGTTAATCCAAAAGGAAGTAAAAAGGGAGAGCTAGAAAGATAGCATTGCATCACATTACATGGCAATGCAATGCACAGTTGCTGAAGTTGAACCAAAATGAGCTTGTAATCTGGCTTCTGCAACTTTGAACATGAAAAATCCAATGAGGAGAAGAAAAGCAAAGCCAAAGAGTCCATCCCCAAATCCGACAAACAAGCAAAATGAACAAAAAACATTGAATTCAATTCTTTCTGATTTTAGAAACTGCATTAAAGAAGGGGTGCACCGGTCCTGGAGATACTGCAATACCAGGTCAATGCGTGGAGTGGACAGAGCAAGCTCTTTTTCCATCTTCCTGTTCTAAAAATCCATTTAATATATGGTCCCCAGATAGGGGACGTATCAGATATTAAACTGATAAGAACAGATACTACACTTGATCTTAGCCAAAAGGCCGAGAAGCGATAACCAGAATTGGTTTCAAACTACGAAGCCACCCAAGGATCCTGAAAAGTCCATTTGTGGAGATGAGCTCCTGGACTCCCGTTAAGAAGACATGTTGTCAACCTCTAGATCCCTTACATGCCTGCACTTTTCGGCTTGCTGCTGCTGCAATCCACGCGTTTTAGATCTGCATAACTCCACCTCTTTAAACACAGCACCTTCACCCCCTGCTGTTCCCACCCGCCTCAACACCGTTGGAAGGGAGGAGAACCAATTAAGGCGGGGGGTGGGGTGGAACGAGCAGCTGTCTACCCTTAGCAGGAGGGCTCCTGATTACATACCTCTCCTGCTGCTGCTGCTGCTGGCTGTCCAGCAGCAGACTGAAGGTGGCTGCTGCTGTGCACAGGTATATAAAGGCTCAGAGCCTATTATGACACGCGCAGCCAGCGTTCCATTGCCACATTCCATCTACTGCAGGCAGGATACCTGGCTGGCTGAATGTCGCTGAGAAGCTCACAGAGACCGCCATAAGCAACAGTTTAACAGAATGCCACAGACTAATCAACCAAACTTTTTGGGTTGGGTTCTCTTTTATAGTCTGCAGGCATTAAATGAAAGAAGTCAGTGTTCCAGCAGAAGGAGACAACGTTTCAGAAAAGGCATTGTAGCAAACCAAAAAAGAAATTTTAAGCGCAGCAGAGTAACCAGCGCACATACCTGTTAGCTCAGGTGAGTTTAAAAGGCTGCTGTTGATAACAAGGGCATTTGCTAAATAGATGGTGTGTGTGCAACAATATACTGAAAGGTCAATTATATTGTGCAGCTTATCTCACCACCTGTAGTTATTTAGGTGAAAGCTCCAAAATGCTTGCCTAATATGTCTGTTTATCCAAAAGGAAGTAAAAAGGGAGAGCTAGAAAGATAGCATTGCATCACATTACATGGCAATGCAATGCACAGTTGCTGAAGTTGAACCAAAATGAGCTTGTAATCTGGCTTCTGCAACTTTGAACATGAAAAATCCAATGAGGAGAAGAAAAGCAAAGCCAAAGAGTCCATCCCCAAATCCGACAAACAAGCAAAATGAACAAAAAACATTGAATTCAATTCTTTCTGATTTTAGAAACTGCATTAAAGAAGGGGTGCACCGGTCCTGGATATACTGCAATACCAGGTCAATGCGTGGAGTGGACAGAGCAAGCTCTTTTTCCATCTCCCTGTTCTAAAAATCCATTTAATATATGGTCCCCAGATAGGGGACGTATCAGATATTAAACTGATAAGAACAGATTTTTTTCTTTTTCATTTTGTTCTTATATTTCAGTTGTTATTTCTCTTCTAATATTTCTCTTGCCTTATAATCTGTTCATGCTACAAGGTTCCACAGATGAAAGTTCCATAGACTCTTGGCTCTTTTTTTCCCAATTCTCTTCAGATCTAACAGGTAATAAATATATATTTCACTTAGTGCTAATTTTATGCATTCACTTTCACTTATAAAATCTCTTTTAAAAAGCAATATGTTTCGGACTTTCCATAGCGCATTCTTTATTCCATTTATCATTATCCAAATGACTCTTTCTTTTTCTTTTGATTGACATGTAAAATTTCCATATAAAACTACTTCGTGATTTAAAAACTTAAGACCAGTAACAAACTTTAAGAGACTTCCAACTTCTTTCCAGACATTTTGGGCATAAAAACAGTTCCAAAAGGTGTGTAAAACTGTTTCCTCTCTAACACAGCCTGTTCTAGGGCATCTTGCAGTATTGCACAATCCCCTTCTGTGTTGAAAAAATCTAACAGGAACACATTCTTGCACTATTGCCCATGCCAAGTCTTTATATTCATTTGTTAGATAAGGTGCATAAGTCATTCTCCAAATTCTCCACTTTTAGTGTAAGTAAAGTTTGCCACTGCTGTCATCGTTTCTTTTCTCTTTGTCTCTAGAGCCAGTCTTCTTGAATTTGACAGCATCTCCACATCTACTTCAGGTAAGTTATAAAGTCTAATTGTTTTTTCTAGTAAGACATATTGTTTTGGCGGTGTAATTAGGACAGGAGAATTTTGGGGCAATGTTATCCACTTTCTTTTCCTAAAGATATCTCCAGCTGCATATCTTAAGTAGAAAGACCAATGAGTTCTTAGATTGGTCATTTTGAAGCAAAAACTAAAGAACTTTAGGTACAAAAAATTTTTGATATTTGGGATATTCTTTCCACCATATTTATGCTGCTTGTACATTGTCTCTCTTCGAACCTTCTCCATTTTTGATCCCCACAGAAAAAGAAAAATTTGTCTCTGGAGAAACTTTACTGTGTTCTCATTCGGGGGGTACACCATACTTAAAAACAACATTATCGGCAACAACAAAGACTTAATGATCAAGTTTTTACCTTCCATTGATAATTTTCTGAGTTTCCATAAACTTATCTTCTTTTGCATTTTCTCCTTCACCAACTGCCAACTTTCTTCTCCATCATTCTTTTTTGTAAACACAACACCTAAAATTTTGATCTTATCACTTCTTATTTTAAGTTGAGGAATCTGCGCATCTGACCAATCACCGAATCCAAGACATTCGCTCTTCTCCAAGTTCAGTTTGAAGGCAGATGCTAAACAGAAAAAATCAGTAGTTCTTACTGCTCTTCTCAGCGATTGTTCTGAGTCGCACAGGATCGTGATGTCATCCATGTACCCCAGTGACTTAGTACTTAGTCCATTTCCACCTGGTATGGGTACACCTTTCACCATCTTATCTTTCCTCAACATTGCCAGTAGAGGCTCGATTGCGCAGATAAAGAGCAGAGGCGAGAGTGGGCATCCTTGTTTGACGCCCGACTTTAGAAAAACTTCTGAAGATAAAAAACCATTAATTAAAATCCTGCTAAAACTTCCATCATATAAAAGTGCAATGTGCTTAATAAAAACATCCGGGAATTTCATTTTCTTTAACACAGAATACAGGTACTTATGAGAGACTCTGTCGTACGCTTTCTGGAAATCAAGGGACAGAAGAGCTAGCTTTTGCTTCCTCTCTTGCTGATACCAAATTGCGTCCCGTATAATATTCAAGTTTTCTGCAATTGTACGACCAGGCACACCACATACCTGATCAGGATGCACGACCTTCTCTATCACCTTCTTCATTCTGTTCACCATGATTTTTGCCATAATTTTATAATCTACGTTGAGTAACGTGATTGGTCTCCAGTTCTCTAGATTAGTCTTATCTCCTTTTTTAAAAAGCAGGGTGACCACACCACTTCTCCAAGATTCAGGCAATTTGTCACATAAAAAGACAGCTTTAAAAATCTCAAACAGGTCGTCTTTTAAAATCTCCCAAAAAGTAAGATAAAATTCAATTTGTAGTCCGTCAGTACCCGGTGTTTTTCCTCTAGAAAAGCTTTTGATTGCACTTAGCAGTTCTTCTTCACAGATATCTTCAATCAACAACTCTTGATCTTGCTTTTCAAGGTGATTCTGCAATGAATTAAGAGCATCAGGTAAAAAATCAGCGTCAATTTTCTTTTCGCTAAAAAGATTTTGATAAAAAGTTTGCGCTTTGTCCAACAGTCCATCTTTAGTTGTTTCACCATCAAGTTCTTTAATTAATTCTTTGCGTTCTAAAGATTTTTTGAAAAAGAACCTGGAACATGTTTCATTTTTTTCCATATGTTCTACCTTGGCGTTGAAAATTATTTCTTTGCCTTTCTGTTCAATTGCTTTTTTAATGTCTTCTTTGACTTGTAAAATAACATCCTCCATATCTATCCCTGCATTTCTGAGTTTGTAACCTGTTTGCAGTTTTGTATTCAGGTCTTTAAACCATTTCTGATTCTGTCTGGCCTTCCTTTTGCCAGCTAAGAGAAAAAAATGTCTAATTTGAGACTTCACATACTCCCACCATTCTAGAATTCTTTTGTAATAATGTTTTTTCCCCTGTAGTTTTTTATAAAATTTCAAAAATTCCTCTTTTATACTTTCATCTTCCAGCAGCAGAGTGTTCAACTTCCAGACACCTCGCCCTTTCTCTAGACTGGGCAATTCCAAGTGAGTAATTAACGTTTTGTGGTCAGAAAAGATGTTACCTGTTAGATCCACTTTATTCACTTTAAAACTCTGTGATGTCAGAACAAAGTCAATTCTTGATTTTAGAAGATTGTTCTCCCAAGTGTATCCTGGTTCAGAGGTATTCTTTACTCTCCAGACATCATTCAGGCAAGTATCGTCGATTAGATTTTTTAACTGCATCTCAGTTTTGTCTTTCCTTCTAGTACCTGATGTCCTATTTTCATCAGACCGGATACAATTGAAGTCACCGCCAACCACAGTTGGTGTAGGACCAGGTATAAAGAGTTTGATGATATCTAATAAACTGGATCTTTCCTCTTTAATCGGAGATGCATAAACATTAATCAGCTTGAACTCGGATCCACAGTAACTCACATTAACAACTAGTGCACGTCCAGGTTCAACTTCAGTGAACGAGGTAACCTTAAAGTCTTTATTTTTAAACAGGACGCCAACACCAGTAGCACGCGATCCATTTTCACCGGACCAGATGGAAGGTCCGTTCGCCCAATCTTCCCTTAGTTTGTTATAGTTAGGGTCATGGTCAATGCCGCATTCTTGAAGTAAAAAAATATCAGCATCTAAAGTCATCAGGTAAGAAAATAAAGCAGCTCTCTTGACAGAGCCCTTTAAACTCCTCACATTTAGTGAGGCAATTTTGAGTGTAGCCATAAATCATTTAAACAGAGCTTGAGTCCGTATCTGACATGAATCCGACCGGGGTAGAGGGACCCGCAGAAACGTCCGTGTCTGAGAATTCCTCGATGTTCACCGGATCAGATGGGTTTACAGGTTTAGGAACTGAGATGATCGGTTTAGGTGAGTAATTAGGGAGGACTATTTTCAAACGCCCAGCAGGTCTTTTGCTGGCGCTCTCTCCCTTAAACAAACTCGACTTCTCCTTTTTCCTTTTCCTCAAAACCTCCACGTCAATGTTAATCTCCTCCTCCTCCTCCTCACCACCAGCCTCCTTAGAAGACTCCTCTCCCATCTCCACTTCAGACTCAGCTGGATTCTCCTCCACCACATGACCATCTGGACTCTCCGACCAATCCTTGAGAACAATGCTATCCCCAGGCGGGTCCCCAGCAGTGTCCTTGGGCGGATCCCCAGAAGGGTTCCCGGGAGGGTCCTTGGATTTGTCTGTTTGTTCTTCAGGACTGGACCGCTTCGGAGGGGCTCCCCCCCGAGCTGCATCTGCATAGCTGAAGGTCTTTTTTCTCAACGGACAATCCCGAAAAGAGTGCCCAGGGATACGGCAGATATTACAGATCATCTGATTTGGGCAGTTCAGAGTGACATGTCCTTTTTGATAGCACTTCTTGCAAAGAGCGTTCTCCTCCTTGCAGCTCTCAAAGGAATGCCCAAAGTCCATACATTTTCTGCAGAAGATAGGCATCCCTGGATAGAAGAGTCTTCCTCTCTCTCTGCCAATCAGGAAGCTCTGAGGCGGATGAATGAGTCCACCAATTCCCAAACCTTCTCTCAGCTTCACGATGAACTTGTATTTTCCGGTCCACAACCTCTCAGAGTTCATGATTTTGTGAGAAAAGTGGACCTCAGAGCAATAGTTATGCAGAAACGCAGCCACATCCTTTTCAGAGACATGCGGATTGCTCATATGAACCACCACAGACTTCTCTTCTGCCAGGCAGAGGGTCACAAAACACAGTCCTTTAAGATCTTCCTCCTGAAGTCTCAGCTTGATCTGATGGTAAAAATTCTGAGATGCCACTTCAGAGGTCAGGGTAAGCACAAAGCGTCCAGGAGCATCTTGAAGTGCCAGAATGTTCTCCCTTTTCACCTGCAGGATCTCAAGCAGGACCTTCCTCACGAAGAAAGACAGGGAGAACTTGTCACGGGCTCGCTCTTCAACTTCAATCTTGAAAGAGTTCTTGATCTTCAAGTCGCCAGCTCCAGCAGAACGGAGAGTAGCCGATGTCGCCATCGCCATATTCAGATAAGTCGATCGCCTTCTTGGTTCTCTTCAGCACGCACACCCCCTATAGCAGCAGGAGGCTTAAGACAGTAGAACTGTCGATGCCTCAAGGCCGAGGATGCGATAGGCTTTGGAGTCTTCCAGCAACAACACTTGGTCGTAGCCAAAAGGCCGAGAAGCGATAACCAGAATTGGTTTCAAACTACGGAGCCACCCAAGGATCCTAAAAAGTCCATTTGTGGAGATGAGCTCCTGGACTCCCGTTAAGAAGACATGTTGTCAACCTCTAGATCCCTTACATGCCTGCACTTTTCGGCTTGCTGCTGCTGCAATCCACGCGTTTTAGATCTGCATAACTCCACCTCTTTAAACACAGCACCTTCACCCCCTGCTGTTCCCACCCGCCTCAACACCGTTGGAAGGGAGGAGAACCAATTAAGGCGGGGGGTGGGGTGGAACGAGCAGCTGTCTACCCTTAGCAGGAGGGCTCCTGATTACATACCTCTCCTGCTGCTGCTGCTGCTGGCTGTCCAGCAGCAGACTGAAGGTGGCTGCTGCTGTGCACAGGTATATAAAGGCTCAGAGCCTATTATGACACGCGCAGCCAGCGTTCCATTGCCACATTCCATCTACTGCAGGCAGGATACCTGGCTGGCTGAATGTCGCTGAGAAGCTCACAGAGACCGCCATAAGCAACAGTTTAACAGAATGCCACAGACTAATCAACCAAACTTTTTGGGTTGGGTTCTCTTTTATAGTCTGCAGGCATTAAATGAAAGAAGTCAGTGTTCCAGCAGAAGGAGACAACGTTTCAGAAAAGGCATTGTAGCAAACCAAAAAAGAAATTTTAAGCGCAGCAGAGTAACCAGCGCACATACCTGTTAGCTCAGGTGAGTTTAAAAGGCTGCTGTTGATAACAAGGGCATTTGCTAAATAGATGGTGTGTGTGCAACAATATACTGAAAGGTCAATTATATTGTGCAGCTTATCTCACCACCTGTAGTTATTTAGGTGAAAGCTCCAAAATGCTTGCCTAATATGTCTGTTTATCCAAATGGAAGTAAAAAGGGAGAGCTAGAAAGATAGCATTGCATCACATTACATGGCAATGCAATGCACAGTTGCTGAAGTTGAACCAAAATGAGCTTGTAATCTGGCTTCTGCAACTTTGAACATGAAAAATCCAATGAGGAGAAGAAAAGCAAAGCCAAAGAGTCCATCCCCAAATCCGACAAACAAGCAAAATGAACAAAAAACATTGAATTCAATTCTTTCTGATTTTAGAAACTGCATTAAAGAAGGGGTGCACCGGTCCTGGAGATACTGCAATACCAGGTCAATGCGTGGAGTGGACAGAGCAAGCTCTTTTTCCATCTCCCTGTTCTAAAAATCCATTTAATATATGGTCCCCAGATAGGGGACGTATCAGATATTAAACTGATAAGAACAGATTTTTTTTTGATTGAAGCTGCATCCAAGGCACTGATAAATGTGACCGAAGTCACACCAAAACAGCGCACGAGGTGAGGATTCATGTGGACCCTTCCCGGAGGAGAGGGTTCCCAATAAACCATCCCCATCCCTCCGAGCCAGAAGGCCACAGCGAGGGTCAGGGATCTCCGATGCTCTCCCTAGCCGAAGCCGGAGAAGAGCCGTTTTCGTGCTCCCAGCTTCCATCTAGGCTGCCACCCTAGTGGAGCTGGAGCCTGTGTTGGTTTCTCAGCCCAAAGCTGACCGGACCTCCGACCGGGTTTATAAAAATTCCCCTTCCTAGCCCGGAGGCCAGGAATAGGGGGGGTTGCTCAGAAAGTATGATTGGCAAAGGTGCGGCGTGCTACGAAGCCAAGTCTTTCTGGGGTTCCCAGTCCCAGTAAGCTTGGACTCCCACCAGGGCGCCTACTCCTGGGGCACATTGCTCCAAAGCCCTCACACTTACCCAGCCTAGTGACTTCGATCCTGGAGGGCCATGTTTTCCATCAGATAAATCTATGAGCCACCTGGCGTACTAACAAGTGCACCAAACCAGTGTGTAATATGCATCAATTTACTAGGGCAGCCCAAGGACAAAACTGCCTTTTCAAAAGATACTACACTTGATCTTAGCCAAAAGGCCGAGAAGCGAACAGATACTACACTTGATCTTAGCCAAAAGGCCGAGAAGCGATAACCAGAAATGGTTTCAAACTACGGAGCCACCCAAGGATCCTGAAAAGTCCATTTGTGGAGATGAGCTCCTGGACTCCCGTTAAGAAGACATGTTGTCAACCTCTAGATCCCTTACATGCCTGCACTTTTCGGCTTGCTGCTGCTGCAATCCACGCGTTTTAGATCTGCATAACTCCACCTCTTTAAACACAGCACCTTCACCCCCTGCTGTTCCCACCCGCCTCAACACCGTTGGAAGGGAGGAGAACCAATTAAGGCGGGGGGTGGGGTGGAACGAGCAGCTGTCTACCCTTAGCAGGAGGGCTCCTGATTACATACCTCTCCTGCTGCTGCTGCTGCTGGCTGTCCAGCAGCAGACTGAAGGTGGCTGCTGCTGTGCACAGGTATATAAAGGCTCAGAGCCTATTATGACACGCGCAGCCAGCGTTCCATTGCCACATTCCATCTACTGCAGGCAGGATACCTGGCTGGCTGAATGTCGCTGAGAAGCTCACAGAGACCGCCATAAGCAACAGTTTAACAGAATGCCACAGACTAATCAACCAAACTTTTTGGGTTGGGTTCTCTTTTATAGTCTGCAGGCATTAAATGAAAGAAGTCAGTGTTCCAGCAGAAGGAGACAACGTTTCAGAAAAGGCATTGTAGCAAACCAAAAAAGAAATTTTAAGCGCAGCAGAGTAACCAGCGCACATACCTGTTAGCTCAGGTGAGTTTAAAAGGCTGCTGTTGATAACAAGGGCATTTGCTAAATAGATGGTGTGTGTGCAACAATATACTGAAAGGTCAATTATATTGTGCAGCTTATCTCACCACCTGTAGGTTTTTAGGTAAAAGCTCCAAAATGCTTGCCTAATATGTCTGTTTATCCAAAAGGAAGTAAAAAGGGAGAGCTAGAAAGATAGCATTGCATCACATTACATGGCAATGCAATGCACAGTTGCTGAAGTTGAACCAAAATGAGCTTGTAATCTGGCTTCTGCAACTTTGAACATGAAAAATCCAATGAGGAGAAGAAAAGCAAAGCCAAAGAGTCCATCCCCAAATCCGACAAACAAGCAAAATGAACAAAAAACATTGAATTCAATTCTTTCTGATTTTAGAAACTGCATTAAAGAAGGGGTGCACCGGTCCTGGAGATACTGCAATACCAGGTCAATGCGTGGAGTGGACAGAGCAAGCTCTTTTTCCATCTCCCTGTTCTAAAAATCCATTTAATATATGGTCCCCAGATAGGGGACGTATCAGATATTAAACTGATAAGAACAGATACTACACTTGATCTTAGCCAAAAGGCCGAGAAGCGATAACCAGAATTGGTTTCAAACTACGGAGCCACCCAAGGATCCTGAAAAGTCCATTTGTGGAGATGAGCTCCTGGACTCCCGTTAAGAAGACATGTTGTCAACCTCTAGATCCCTTACATGCCTGCACTTTTCGGCTTGCTGCTGCTGCAATCCACGCGTTTTAGATCTGCATAACTCCACCTCTTTAAACACAGCACCTTCACCCCCTGCTGTTCCCACCCGCCTCAACACCGTTGGAAGGGAGGAGAACCAATTAAGGCGGGGGGTGGGGTGGAACGAGCAGCTGTCTACCCTTAGCAGGAGGGCTCCTGATTACATACCTCTCCTGCTGCTGCTGCTGGCTGTCCAGCAGCAGACTGAAGGTGGCTGCTGCTGTGCACAGGTATATAAAGGCTCAGAGCCTATTATGACACGCGCAGCCAGCGTTCCATTGCCACATTCCATCTACTGCAGGCAGGATACCTGGCTGGCTGAATGTCGCTGAGAAGCTCACAGAGACCGCCATAAGCAACAGTTTAACAGAATGCCACAGACTAATCAACCAAACTTTTTGGGTTGGGTTCTCTTTTATAGTCTGCAGGCATTAAATGAAAGAAGTCAGTGTTCCAGCAGAAGGAGACAACGTTTCAGAAAAGGCATTGTAGCAAACCAAAAAAGAAATTTTAAGCGCAGCAGAGTAACCAGCGCACATACCTGTTAGCTCAGGTGAGTTTAAAAGGCTGCTGTTGATAACAAGGGCATTTGCTAAATAGATGGTGTGTGTGCAACAATATACTGAAAGGTCAATTATTTTGTGCAGCTTATCTCCCCACCTGTAGTTATTTAGGTGAAAGCTCCAAAATGCTTGCCTAATATGTCTGTTTATCCAAAAGGAAGTAAAAAGGGAGAGCTAGAAAGATAGCATTGCATCACATTACATGGCAATGCAATGCACAGTTGCTGAAGTTGAACCAAAATGAGCTTGTAATCTGGCTTCTGCAACTTTGAACATGAAAAATCCAATGAGGAGAAGAAAAGCAAAGCCAAAGAGTCCATCCCCAAATCCGACAAACAAGCAAAATGAACAAAAAACATTGAATTCAATTCATTCTGATTTTAGAAACTGCATTAAAGAAGGGGTGCACCGGTCCTGGAGATACTGCAATACCAGGTCAATGCGTGGAGTGGACAGAGCAAGCTCTTTTTCCATCTCCCTGTTCTAAAAATCCATTTAATATATGGTCCCCAGATAGGGGACGTATCAGATATTAAACTGATAAGAACAGATACTACACTTGATCTTAGCCAAAAGGCCGAGAAGCGATAACCAGAATTGGTTTCAAACTACGGAGCCACCCAAGGATCCTGAAAAGTCCATTTGTGGAGATGAGCTCCTGGACTCCCGTTAAGAAGACATGTTGTCAACCTCTAGATCCCTTACATGCCTGCACTTTTCGGCTTGCTGCTGCTGCAATCCACGCGTTTTAGATCTGCATAACTCCACCTCTTTAAACACAGCACCTTCACCCCCTGCTGTTCCCACCCGCCTCAACACCGTTGGAAGGGAGGAGAACCAATTAAGGCGGGGGGTGGGGTGGAACGAGCAGCTGTCTACCCTTAGCAGGAGGGCTCCTGATTACATACCTCTCCTGCTGCTGCTGCTGCTGGCTGTCCAGCAGCAGACTGAAGGTGGCTGCTGCTGTGCACAGGTATATAAAGGCTCAGAGCCTATTATGACACGCGCAGCCAGCGTTCCATTGCCACATTCCATCTACTGCAGGCAGGATACCTGGCTGGCTGAATGTCGCTGAGAAGCTCACAGAGACCGCCATAAGCAACAGTTTAACAGAATGCCACAGACTAATCAACCAAACTTTTTGGGTTGGGTTCTCTTTTATAGTCTGCAGGCATTAAATGAAAGAAGTCAGTGTTCCAGCAGAAGGAGACAACGTTTCAGAAAAGGCATTGTAGCAAACCAAAAAAGAAATTTTAAGCGCAGCAGAGTAACCAGCGCACATACCTGTTAGCTCAGGTGAGTTTAAAAGGCTGCTGTTGATAACAAGGGCATTTGCTAAATAGATGGTGTGTGTGCAACAATATACTGAAAGGTCAATTATATTGTGCAGCTTATCTCACCACCTGTAGTTATTTAGGTGAAAGCTCCAAAATGCTTGCCTAATATGTCTGTTTATCCAAAAGGAAGTAAAAAGGGAGAGCTAGAAAGATAGCATTGCATCACATTACATGGCAATGCAATGCACAGTTGCTGAAGTTGAACCAAAATGAGCTTGTAATCTGGCTTCTGCAACTTTGAACATGAAAAATCCAATGAGGAGAAGAAAAGCAAAGCCAAAGAGTCCATCCCCAAATCCGACAAACAAGCAAAATGAACAAAAAACATTGAATTCAATTCATTCTGATTTTAGAAACTGCATTAAAGAAGGGGTGCACCGGTCCTGGAGATACTGCAATACCAGGTCAATGCGTGGAGTGGACAGAGCAAGCTCTTTTTCCATCTCCCTGTTCTAAAAATCCATTTAATATATGGTCCCCAGATAGGGGACGTATCAGATATTAAACTGATAAGAACAGATACTACACTTGATCTTAGCCAAAAGGCCGAGAAGCGATAACCAGAATTGGTTTCAAACTACGGAGCCACCCAAGGATCCTGAAAAGTCCATTTGTGGAGATGAGCTCCTGGACTCCCGTTAAGAAGACATGTTGTCAACCTCTAGATCCCTTACATGCCTGCACTTTTCGGCTTGCTGCTGCTGCAATCCACGCGTTTTAGATCTGCATAACTCCACCTCTTTAAACACAGCACCTTCACCCCCTGCTGTTCCCACCCGCCTCAACACCGTTGGAAGGGAGGAGAACCAATTAAGGCGGGGGGTGGGGTGGAACGAGCAGCTGTCTACCCTTAGCAGGAGGGCTCCTGATTACATACCTCTCCTGCTGCTGCTGCTGCTGGCTGTCCAGCAGCAGACTGAAGGTGGCTGCTGCTGTGCACAGGTATATAAAGGCTCAGAGCCTATTATGACACGCGCAGCCAGCGTTCCATTGCCACATTCCATCTACTGCAGGCAGGATACCTGGCTGGCTGAATGTCGCTGAGAAGCTCACAGAGACCGCCATAAGCAACAGTTTAACAGAATGCCACAGACTAATCAACCAAACTTTTTGGGTTGGGTTCTCTTTTATAGTCTGCAGGCATTAAATGAAAGAAGTCAGTGTTCCAGCAGAAGGAGACAACGTTTCAGAAAAGGCATTGTAGCAAACCAAAAAAGAAATTTTAAGCGCAGCAGAGTAACCAGCGCACATACCTGTTAGCTCAGGTGAGTTTAAAAGGCTGCTGTTGATAACAAGGGCATTTGCTAAATAGATGGTGTGTGTGCAACAATATACTGAAAGGTCAATTATATTGTGCAGCTTATCTCACCACCTGTAGTTATTTAGGTGAAAGCTCCAAAATGCTTGCCTAATATGTCTGTTTATCCAAAAGGAAGTAAAAAGGGAGAGCTAGAAAGATAGCATTGCATCACATTACATGGCAATGCAATGCACAGTTGCTGAAGTTGAACCAAAATGAGCTTGTAATCTGGCTTCTGCAACTTTGAACATGAAAAATCCAATGAGGCGAAGAAAAGCAAAGCCAAAGAGTCCATCCCCAAATCCGACAAACAAGCAAAATGAACAAAAAACATTGAATTCAATTCTTTCTGATTTTAGAAACTGCATTAAAGAAGGGGTGCACCGGTCCTGGAGATACTGCAATACCAGGTCAATGCGTGGAGTGGACAGAGCAAGCTCTTTTTCCATCTCCCTGTTCTAAAAATCCATTTAATATATGGTCCCCAGATAGGGGACGTATCAGATATTAAACTGATAAGAACAGATACTACACTTGATCTTAGCCAAAAGGCCGAGAAGCGATAACCAGAATTGGTTTCAAACTACGGAGCCACCCAAGGATCCTGAAAAGTCCATTTGTGGAGATGAGCTCCTGGACTCCCGTTAAGAAGACATGTTGTCAACCTCTAGATCCCTTACATGCCTGCACTTTTCGGCTTGCTGCTGCTGCAATCCACGCGTTTTAGATCTGCATAACTCCACCTCTTTAAACACAGCACCTTCACCCCCTGCTGTTCCCACCCGCCTCAACACCGTTGGAAGGGAGGAGAACCAATTAAGGCGGGGGGTGGGGTGGAACGAGCAGCTGTCTACCCTTAGCAGGAGGGCTCCTGATTACATACCTCTCCTGCTGCTGCTGCTGCTGGCTGTCCAGCAGCAGACTGAAGGTGGCTGCTGCTGTGCACAGGTATATAAAGGCTCAGAGCCTATTATGACACGCGCAGCCAGCGTTCCATTGCCACATTCCATCTACTGCAGGCAGGATACCTGGCTGGCTGAATGTCGCTGAGAAGCTCACAGAGACCGCCATAAGCAACAGTTTAACAGAATGCCACAGACTAATCAACCAAACTTTTTGGGTTGGTTTCTCTTTTATAGTCTGCAGGCATTAAATGAAAGAAGTCAGTGTTCCAGCAGAAGGAGACAACGTTTCAGAAAAGGCATTGTAGCAAACCAAAAAAGAAATTTTAAGCGCAGCAGAGTAACCAGCGCACATACCTGTTAGCTCAGGTGAGTTTAAAAGGCTGCTGTTGATAACAAGGGCATTTGCTAAATAGATGGTGTGTGTGCAACAATATACTGAAAGGTCAATTATATTGTGCAGCTTATCTCACCACCTGTAGTTATTTAGGTGAAAGCTCCAAAATGCTTGCCTAATATGTCTGTTTATCCAAAAGGAAGTAAAAAGGGAGAGCTAGAAAGATAGCATTGCATCACATTACATGGCAATGCAATGCACAGTTGCTGAAGTTGAACCAAAATGAGCTTGTAATCTGGCTTCTGCAACTTTGAACATGAAAAATCCAATGAGGAGAAGAAAAGCAAAGCCAAAGAGTCCATCCCCAAATCCGACAAACAAGCAAAATGAACAAAAAACATTGAATTCAATTCTTTCTGATTTTAGAAACTGCATTAAAGAAGGGGTGCACCGGTCCTGGAGATACTGCAATACCAGGTCAATGCGTGGAGTGGACAGAGCAAGCTCTTTTTCCATCTCCCTGTTCTAAAAATCCATTTAATATATGGTCCCCAGATAGGGGACGTATCAGATATTAAACTGATAAGAACAGATACTACACTTGATCTTAGCCAAAAGGCCGAGAAGCGATAACCAGAATTGGTTTCAAACTACGGAGCCACCCAAGGATCCTGAAAAGTCCATTTGTGGAGATGAGCTCCTGGACTCCCGTTAAGAAGACATGTTGTCAACCTCTAGATCCCTTACATGCCTGCACTTTTCGGCTTGCTGCTGCTGCAATCCACGCGTTTTAGATCTGCATAACTCCACCTCTTTAAACACAGCACCTTCACCCTCTGCTGTTCCCACCCGCCTCAACACCGTTGGAAGGGAGGAGAACCAATTAAGGCGGGGGGTGGGGTGGAACGAGCAGCTGTCTACCCTTAGCAGGAGGGCTCCTGATTACATACCTCTCCTGCTGCTGCTGCTGCTGGCTGTCCAGCAGCAGACTGAAGGTGGCTGCTGCTGTGCACAGGTATATAAAGGCTCAGAGCCTATTATGACACGCGCAGCCAGCGTTCCATTGCCACATTCCATCTACTGCAGGCAGGATACCTGGCTGGCTGAATGTCGCTGAGAAGCTCACAGAGACCGCCATAAGCAACAGTTTAACAGAATGCCACAGACTAATCAACCAAACTTTTTGGGTTGGGTTCTCTTTTATAGTCTGCAGGCATTAAATGAAAGAAGTCAGTGTTCCAGCAGAAGGAGACAACGTTTCAGAAAAGGCATTGTAGCAAACCAAAAAAAGAAATTTTAAGCGCAGCAGAGTAACCAGCGCACATACCTGTTAGCTCAGGTGAGTTTAAAAGGCTGCTGTTGATAACAAGGGCATTTGCTAAATAGATGGTGTGTGTGCAACAATATACTGAAAGGTCAATTATATTGTGCAGCTTATCTCACCACCTGTAGTTATTTAGGTGAAAGCTCCAAAATGCTTGCCTAATATGTCTGTTTATCCAAAAGGAAGTAAAAAGGGAGAGCTAGAAAGATAGCATTGCATCACATTACATGGCAATGCAATGCACAGTTGCTGAAGTTGAACCAAAATGAGCTTGTAATCTGGCTTCTGCAACTTTGAACATGAAAAATCCAATGAGGAGAAGAAAAGCAAAGCCAAAGAGTCCATCCCCAAATCCGACAAACAAGCAAAATGAACAAAAAACATTGAATTCAATTCTTTCTGATTTTAGAAACTGCATTAAAGAAGGGGTGCACCGGTCCTGGAGATACTGCAATACCAGGTCAATGCGTGGAGTGGACAGAGCAAGCTCTTTTTCCATCTCCCTGTTCTAAAAATCCATTTAATATATGGTCCCCAGATAGGGGACGTATCAGATATTAAACTGATAAGAACAGATACTACACTTGATCTTAGCCAAAAGGCCGAGAAGCGATAACCAGAATTGGTTTCAAACTACGGAGCCACCCAAGGATCCTGAAAAGTCCATTTGTGGAGATGAGCTCCTGGACTCCCGTTAAGAAGACATGTTTTCAACCTCTAGATCCCTTACATGCCTGCACTTTTCGGCTTGCTGCTGCTGCAATCCACGCGTTTTAGATCTGCATAACTCCACCTCTTTAAACACAGCACCTTCACCCCCTGCTGTTCCCACCCGCCTCAACACCGTTGGAAGGGAGGAGAACCAATTAAGGCGGGGGGTGGGGTGGAACGAGCAGCTGTCTACCCTTAGCAGGAGGGCTCCTGATTACATACCTCTCCTGCTGCTGCTGCTGCTGGCTGTCCAGCAGCAGACTGAAGGTGGCTGCTGCTGTGCACAGGTATATAAAGGCTCAGAGCCTATTATGACACGCGCAGCCAGCGTTCCATTGCCACATTCCATCTACTGCAGGCAGGATACCTGGCTGGCTGAATGTCGCTGAGAAGCTCACAGAGACCGCCATAAGCAACAGTTTAACAGAATGCCACAGACTAATCAACCAAACTTTTTGGGTTGGGTTCTCTTTTATAGTCTGCAGGCATTAAATGAAAGAAGTCAGTGTTCCAGCAGAAGGAGACAACGTTTCAGAAAAGGCATTGTAGCAAACCAAAAAAGAAATTTTAAGCGCAGCAGAGTAACCAGCGCACATACCTGTTAGCTCAGGTGAGTTTAAAAGGCTGCTGTTGATAACAAGGGCATTTGCTAAATAGATGGTGTGTGTGCAACAATATACTGAAAGGTCAATTATATTGAGCAGCTTATCTCACCACCTGTAGTTATTTAGGTGAAAGCTCCAAAATGCTTGCCTAATATGTCTGTTTATCCAAAAGGAAGTAAAAAGGGAGAGCTAGAAAGATAGCATTGCATCACATTACATGGCAATGCAATGCACAGTTGCTGAAGTTGAACCAAAATGAGCTTGTAATCTGGCTTCTGCAACTTTGAACATGAAAAATCCAATGAGGAGAAGAAAAGCAAAGCCAAAGAGTCCATCCCCAAATCCGACAAACAAGCAAAATGAACAAAAAACATTGAATTCAATTCTTTCTGATTTTAGAAACTGCATTAAAGAAGGGGTGCACCGGTCCTGGAGATACTGCAATACCAGGTCAATGCGTGGAGTGGACAGAGCAAGCTCTTTTTCCATCTCCCTGTTCTAAAAATCCATTTAATATATGGTCCCCAGATAGGGGACGTATCAGATATTAAACTGATAAGAACAGATACTACACTTGATCTTAGCCAAAAGGCCGAGAAGCGATAACCAGAATTGGTTTCAAACTACGGAGCCACCCAAGGATCCTGAAAAGTCTATTTGTGGAGATGAGCTCCTGGACTCCCGTTAAGAAGACATGTTGTCAACCTCTAGATCCCTTACATGCCTGCACTTTTCGGCTTGCTGCTGCTGCAATCCACGCGTTTTAGATCTGCATAACTCCACCTCTTTAAACACAGCACCTTCACCCCCTGCTGTTCCCACCCGCCTCAACACCGTTGGAAGGGAGGAGAACCAATTAAGGCGGGGGGTGGGGTGGAACGAGCAGCTGTCTACCCTTAGCAGGAGGGCTCCTGATTACATACCTCTCCTGCTGCTGCTGCTGCTGGCTGTCCAGCAGCAGACTGAAGGTGGCTGCTGCTGTGCACAGGTATATAAAGGCTCAGAGCCTATTATGACACGCGCAGCCAGCGTTCCATTGCCACATTCCATCTACTGCAGGCAGGATACCTGGCTGGCTGAATGTCGCTGAGAAGCTCACAGAGACCGCCATAAGCAACAGTTTAACAGAATGCCACAGACTAATCAACCAAACTTTTTGGGTTGGGTTCTCTTTTATAGTCTGCAGGCATTAAATGAAAGAAGTCAGTGTTCCAGCAGAAGGAGACAACGTTTCAGAAAAGGCATTGTAGCAAACCAAAAAAGAAATTTTAAGCGCAGCAGAGTAACCAGCGCACATACCTGTTAGCTCAGGTGAGTTTAAAAGGCTGCTGTTGATAACAAGGGCATTTGCTAAATAGATGGTGTGTGTGCAACAATATACTGAAAGGTCAATTATATTGTGCAGCTTATCTCACCACCTGTAGTTATTTAGGTGAAAGCTCCAAAATGCTTGCCTAATATGTCTGTTTATCCAAAAGGAAGTAAAAAGGGAGAGCTAGAAAGATAGCATTGCATCACATTACATGGCAATGCAATGCACAGTTGCTGAAGTTGAACCAAAATGAGCTTGTAATCTGGCTTCTGCAACTTTGAACATGAAAAATCCAATGAGGAGAAGAAAAGCAAAGCCAAAGAGTCCATCCCAAAATCCGACAAACAAGCAAAATGAACAAAAAACATTGAATTCAATTCTTTCTGATTTTAGAAACTGCATTAAAGAAGGGGTGCACCGGTCCTGGAGATACTGCAATACCAGGTCAATGCGTGGAGTGGACAGAGCAAGCTCTTTTTCCATCTCCCTGTTCTAAAAATCCATTTAATATATGGTCCCCAGATAGGGGACGTATCAGATATTAAACTGATAAGAACAGATACTACACTTGATCTTAGCCAAAAGGCCGAGAAGCGATAACCAGAATTGGTTTCAAACTACGGAGCCACCCAAGGATCCTGAAAAGTCCATTTGTGGAGATGAGCTCCTGGACTCCCGTTAAGAAGACATGTTGTCAACCTCTAGATCCCTTACATGCCTGCACTTTTCGGCTTGCTGCTGCTGCAATCCACGCGTTTTAGATCTGCATAACTCCACCTCTTTAAACACAGCACCTTCACCCCCTGCTGTTCCCACCCGCCTCAACACCGTTGGAAGGGAGGAGAACCAATTAAGGCGGGGGGTGGGGTGGAACGAGCAGCTGTCTACCCTTAGCAGGAGGGCTCCTGATTACATACCTCTCCTGCTGCTGCTGCTGCTGGCTGTCCAGCAGCAGACTGAAGGTGGCTGCTGCTGTGCACAGGTATATAAAGGCTCAGAGCCTATTATGACACGCGCAGCCAGCGTTCCATTGCCACATTCCATCTACTGCAGGCAGGATACCTGGCTGGCTGAATGTCGCTGAGAAGCTCACAGAGACCGCCATAAGCAACAGTTTAACAGAATGCCACAGACTAATCAACCAAACTTTTTGGGTTGGGTTCTCTTTTATAGTCTGCAGGCATTAAATGAAAGAAGTCAGTGTTCCAGCAGAAGGAGACAACGTTTCAGAAAAGGCATTGTAGCAAACCAAAAAAGAAATTTTAAGCGCAGCAGAGTAACCAGCGCACATACCTGTTAGCTCAGGTGAGTTTAAAAGGCTGCTGTTGATAACAAGGGCATTTGCTAAATAGATGGTGTGTGTGCAACAATATACTGAAAGGTCAATTATATTGTGCAGCTTATCTCACCACCTGTAGTTATTTAGGTGAAAGCTCCAAAATGCTTGCCTAATATGTCTGTTTATCCAAAAGGAAGTAAAAAGGGAGAGCTAGAAAGATAGCATTGCATCACATTACATGGCAATGCAATGCACAGTTGCTGAAGTTGAACCAAAATGAGCTTGTAATCTGGCTTCTGCAACTTTGAACATGAAAAATCCAATGAGGAGAAGAAAAGCAAAGCCAAAGAGTCCATCCCCAAATCCGACAAACAAGCAAAATGAACAAAAAACATTGAATTCAATTCTTTCTGATTTTAGAAACTGCATTAAAGAAGGGGTGCACCGGTCCTGGAGATACTGCAATACCAGGTCAATGCGTGGAGTGGACAGAGCAAGCTCTTTTTCCATCTCCCTGTTCTAAAAATCCATTTAATATATGGTCCCCAGATAGGGGACGTATCAGATATTAAACTGATAAGAACAGATACTACACTTGATCTTAGCCAAAAGGCCGAGAAGCGATAACCAGAATTGGTTTCAAACTACGGAGCCACCCAAGGATCCTGAAAAGTCTATTTGTGGAGATGAGCTCCTGGACTCCCGTTAAGAAGACATGTTGTCAACCTCTAGATCCCTTACATGCCTGCACTTTTCGGCTTGCTGCTGCTGCAATCCACGCGTTTTAGATCTGCATAACTCCACCTCTTTAAACACAGCACCTTCACCCCCTGCTGTTCCCACCCGCCTCAACACCGTTGGAAGGGAGGAGAACCAATTAAGGCGGGGGGTGGGGTGGAACGAGCAGCTGTCTACCCTTAGCAGGAGGGCTCCTGATTACATACCTCTCCTGCTGCTGCTGCTGCTGGCTGTCCAGCAGCAGACTGAAGGTGGCTGCTGCTGTGCACAGGTATATAAAGGCTCAGAGCCTATTATGACACGCGCAGCCAGCGTTCCATTGCCACATTCCATCTACTGCAGGCAGGATACCTGGCTGGCTGAATGTCGCTGAGAAGCTCACAGAGACCGCCATAAGCAACAGTTTAACAGAATGCCACAGACTAATCAACCAAACTTTTTGGGTTGGGTTCTCTTTTATAGTCTGCAGGCATTAAATGAAAGAAGTCAGTGTTCCAGCAGAAGGAGACAACGTTTCAGAAAAGGCATTGTAGCAAACCAAAAAAGAAATTTTAAGCGCAGCAGAGTAACCAGCGCACATACCTGTTAGCTCAGGTGAGTTTAAAAGGCTGCTGTTGATAACAAGGGCATTTGCTAAATAGATGGTGTGTGTGCAACAATATACTGAAAGGTCAATTATATTGTGCAGCTTATCTCACCACCTGTAGTTATTTAGGTGAAAGCTCCAAAATGCTTGCCTAATATGTCTGTTTATCCAAAAGGAAGTAAAAAGGGAGAGCTAGAAAGATAGCATTGCATCACATTACATGGCAATGCAATGCACAGTTGCTGAAGTTGAACCAAAATGAGCTTGTAATCTGGCTTCTGCAACTTTGAACATGAAAAATCCAATGAGGAGAAGAAAAGCAAAGCCAAAGAGTCCATCCCCAAATCCGACAAACAAGCAAAATGAACAAAAAACATTGAATTCAATTCTTTCTGATTTTAGAAACTGCATTAAAGAAGGGGTGCACCGGTCCTGGAGATACTGCAATACCAGGTCAATGCGTGGAGTGGACAGAGCAAGCTCTTTTTCCATCTCCCTGTTCTAAAAATCCATTTAATATATGGTCCCCAGATAGGGGACGTATCAGATATTAAACTGATAAGAACAGATACTACACTTGATCTTAGCCAAAAGGCCGAGAAGCGATAACCAGAATTGGTTTCAAACTACGGAGCCACCCAAGGATCCTGAAAAGTCCATTTGTGGAGATGAGCTCCTGGACTCCCGTTAAGAAGACATGTTGTCAACCTCTAGATCCCTTACATGCCTGCACTTTTCGGCTTGCTGCTGCTGCAATCCACGCGTTTTAGATCTGCATAACTCCACCTCTTTAAACACAGCACCTTCACCCCCTGCTGTTCCCACCCGCCTCAACACCGTTGGAAGGGAGGAGAACCAATTAAGGCGGGGGGTGGGGTGGAACGAGCAGCTGTCTACCCTTAGCAGGAGGGCTCCTGATTACATACCTCTCCTGCTGCTGCTGCTGCTGGCTGTCCAGCAGCAGACTGAAGGTGGCTGCTGCTGTGCACAGGTATATAAAGGCTCAGAGCCTATTATGACACGCGCAGCCAGCGTTCCATTGCCACATTCCATCTACTGCAGGCAGGATACCTGGCTGGCTGAAAGTCGCTGAGAAGCTCACAGAGACCGCCATAAGCAACAGTTTAACAGAATGCCACAGACTAATCAACCAAACTTTTTGGGTTGGGTTCTCTTTTATAGTCTGCAGGCATTAAATGAAAGAAGTCAGTGTTCCAGCAGAAGGAGACAACGTTTCAGAAAAGGCATTGTAGCAAACCAAAAAAGAAATTTTAAGCGCAGCAGAGTAACCAGCGCACATACCTGTTAGCTCAGGTGAGTTTAAAAGGCTGCTGTTGATAACAAGGGCATTTGCTAAATAGATGGTGTGTGTGCAACAATATACTGAAAGGTCAATTATATTGTGCAGCTTATCTCACCACCTGTAGTTATTTAGGTGAAAGCTCCAAAATGCTTGCCTAATATGTCTGTTTATCCAAAAGGAAGTAAAAAGGGAGAGCTAGAAAGATAGCATTGCATCACATTACATGACAATGCAATGCACAGTTGCTGAAGTTGAACCAAAATGAGCTTGTAATCTGGCTTCTGCAACTTTGAACATGAAAAATCCAATGAGGAGAAGAAAAGCAAAGCCAAAGAGTCCATCCCCAAATCCGACAAACAAGCAAAATGAACAAAAAACATTGAATTCAATTCTTTCTGATTTTAGAAACTGCATTAAAGAAGGGGTGCACCGGTCCTGGAGATACTGCAATACCAGGTCAATGCGTGGAGTGGACAGAGCAAGCTCTTTTTCCATCTCCCTGTTCTAAAAATCCATTTAATATATGGTCCCCAGATAGGGGACGTATCAGATATTAAACTGATAAGAACAGATACTACACTTGATCTTAGCCAAAAGGCCGAGAAGCGATAACCAGAATTGGTTTCAAACTACGGAGCCACCCAAGGATCCTGAAAAGTCCATTTGTGGAGATGAGCTCCTGGACTCCCGTTAAGAAGACATGTTGTCAACCTCTAGATCCCTTACATGCCTGCACTTTTCGGCTTGCTGCTGCTGCAATCCACGCGTTTTAGATCTGCATAACTCCACCTCTTTAAACACAGCACCTTCACCCTCTGCTGTTCCCACCCGCCTCAACACCGTTGGAAGGGAGGAGAACCAATTAAGGCGGGGGGTGGGGTGGAACGAGCAGCTGTCTACCCTTAGCAGGAGGGCTCCTGATTACATACCTCTCCTGCTGCTGCTGCTGCTGGCTGTCCAGCAGCAGACTGAAGGTGGCTGCTGCTGTGCACAGGTATATAAAGGCTCAGAGCCTATTATGACACGCGCAGCCAGCGTTCCATTGCCACATTCCATCTACTGCAGGCAGGATACCTGGCTGGCTGAATGTCGCTGAGAAGCTCACAGAGACCGCCATAAGCAACAGTTTAACAGAATGCCACAGACTAATCAACCAAACTTTTTGGGTTGGGTTCTCTTTTATAGTCTGCAGGCATTAAATGAAAGAAGTCAGTGTTCCAGCAGAAGGAGACAACGTTTCAGAAAAGGCATTGTAGCAAACCAAAAAAAGAAATTTTAAGCGCAGCAGAGTAACCAGCGCACATACCTGTTAGCTCAGGTGAGTTTAAAAGGCTGCTGTTGATAACAAGGGCATTTGCTAAATAGATGGTGTGTGTGCAACAATATACTGAAAGGTCAATTATATTGTGCAGCTTATCTCACCACCTGTAGTTATTTAGGTGAAAGCTCCAAAATGCTTGCCTAATATGTCTGTTTATCCAAAAGGAAGTAAAAAGGGAGAGCTAGAAAGATAGCATTGCATCACATTACATGGCAATGCAATGCACAGTTGCTGAAGTTGAACCAAAATGAGCTTGTAATCTGGCTTCTGCAACTTTGAACATGAAAAATCCAATGAGGAGAAGAAAAGCAAAGCCAAAGAGTCCATCCCCAAATCCGACAAACAAGCAAAATGAACAAAAAACATTGAATTCAATTCTTTCTGATTTTAGAAACTGCATTAAAGAAGGGGTGCACCGGTCCTGGAGATACTGCAATACCAGGTCAATGCGTGGAGTGGACAGAGCAAGCTCTTTTTCCATCTCCCTGTTCTAAAAATCCATTTAATATATGGTCCCCAGATAGGGGACGTATCAGATATTAAACTGATAAGAACAGATTTTTTTCTTTTTCATTTTGTTCTTATATTTCAGTTGTTATTTCTCTTCTAATATTTCTCTTGCCTTATAATCTGTTCATGCTACAAGGTTCCACAGATGAAAGTTCCATAGACTCTTGGCTCTTTTTTTCCCAATTCTCTTCAGATCTAACAGGTAATAAATATATATTTCACTTAGTGCTAATTTTATGCATTCACTTTCACTTATAAAATCTCTTTTAAAAAGCAATATGTTTCGGACTTTCCATAGCGCATTCTTTATTCCATTTATCATTATCCAAATGACTCTTTCTTTTTCTTTTGATTGACATGTAAAATTTCCATATAAAACTACTTCGTGATTTAAAAACTTAAGACCAGTAACAAACTTTAAGAGACTTCCAACTTCTTTCCAGACATTTTGGGCATAAAAACAGTTCCAAAAGGTGTGTAAAACTGTTTCCTCTCTAACACAGCCTGTTCTAGGGCATCTTGCAGTATTGCACAATCCCCTTCTGTGTTGAAAAAATCTAACAGGAACACATTCTTGCACTATTGCCCATGCCAAGTCTTTATATTCATTTGTTAGATAAGGTGCATAAGTCATTCTCCAAATTCTTCCACTTTTAGTGTAAGTAAAGTTTGCCACTGCTGTCATCGTTTCTTTTCTCTTTGTCTCTAGAGCCAGTCTTCTTGAATTTGACAGCATCTCCACATCTACTTCAGGTAAGTTATAAAGTCTAATTGTTTTTTCTAGTAAGACATATTGTTTTGGCGGTGTAATTAGGACAGGAGAATTTTGGGGCAATGTTATCCACTTTCTTTTCCTAAAGATATCTCCAGCTGCATATCTTAAGTAGAAAGACCAATGAGTTCTTAGATTGGTCATTTTGAAGCAAAAACTAAAGAACTTTAGGTACAAAAAATTTTTGATATTTGGGATATTCTTTCCACCATATTTATGCTGCTTGTACATTGTCTCTCTTCGAACCTTCTCCATTTTTGATCCCCACAGAAAAAGAAAAATTTGTCTCTGGAGAAACTTTACTGTGTTCTCATTCGGGGGGTACACCATACTTAAAAACAACATTATCGGCAACAACAAAGACTTAATGATCAAGTTTTTACCTTCCATTGATAATTTTCTGAGTTTCCATAAACTTATCTTCTTTTGCATTTTCTCCTTCACCAACTGCCAACTTTCTTCTCCATCATTCTTTTTTGTAAACACAACACCTAAAATTTTGATCTTATCACTTCTTATTTTAAGTTGAGGAATCTGCGCATCTGACCAATCACCGAATCCAAGACATTCGCTCTTCTCCAAGTTCAGTTTGAAGGCAGATGCTAAACAGAAAAAATCAGTAGTTCTTACTGCTCTTCTCAGCGATTGTTCTGAGTCGCACAGGATCGTGATGTCATCCATGTACCCCAGTGACTTAGTACTTAGTCCATTTCCACCTGGTATGGGTACACCTTTCACCATCTTATCTTTCCTCAACATTGCCAGTAGAGGCTCGATTGCGCAGATAAAGAGCAGAGGCGAGAGTGGGCATCCTTGTTTGACGCCCGACTTTAGAAAAACTTCTGAAGATAAAAAACCATTAATTAAAATCCTGCTAAAACTTCCATCATATAAAAGTGCAATGTGCTTAATAAAAACATCCGGGAATTTCATTTTCTTTAACACAGAATACAGGTACTTATGAGAGACTCTGTCGTACGCTTTCTGGAAATCAAGGGACAGAAGAGCTAGCTTTTGCTTCCTCTCTTGCTGATACCAAATTGCGTCCCGTATAATATTCAAGTTTTCTGCAATTGTACGACCAGGCACACCACATACCTGATCAGGATGCACGACCTTCTCTATCACCTTCTTCATTCTGTTCACCATGATTTTTGCCATAATTTTATAATCTACGTTGAGTAACGTGATTGGTCTCCAGTTCTCTAGATTAGTCTTATCTCCTTTTTTAAAAAGCAGGGTGACCACACCACTTCTCCAAGATTCAGGCAATTTGTCACATAAAAAGACAGCTTTAAAAATCTCAAACAGGTCGTCTTTTAAAATCTCCCAAAAAGTAAGATAAAATTCAATTTGTAGTCCGTCAGTACCCGGTGTTTTTCCTCTAGAAAAGCTTTTGATTGCACTTAGCAGTTCTTCTTCACAGATATCTTCAATCAACAACTCTTGATCTTGCTTTTCAAGGTGATTCTGCAATGAATTAAGAGCATCAGGTAAAAAATCAGCGTCAATTTTCTTTTCGCTAAAAAGATTTTGATAAAAAGTTTGCGCTTTGTCCAACAGTCCATCTTTAGTTGTTTCACCATCAAGTTCTTTAATTAATTCTTTGCGTTCTAAAGATTTTTTGAAAAAGAACCTGGAACATGTTTCATTTTTTTCCATATGTTCTACCTTGGCGTTGAAAATTATTTCTTTGCCTTTCTGTTCAATTGCTTTTTTAATGTCTTCTTTGACTTGTAAAATAACATCCTCCATATCTATCCCTGCATTTCTGAGTTTGTAACCTGTTTGCAGTTTTGTATTCAGGTCTTTAAACCATTTCTGATTCTGTCTGGCCTTCCTTTTGCCAGCTAAGAGAAAAAAATGTCTAATTTGAGACTTCACATACTCCCACCATTCTAGAATTCTTTTGTAATAATGTTTTTTCCCCTGTAGTTTTTTATAAAATTTCAAAAATTCCTCTTTTATACTTTCATCTTCCAGCAGCAGAGTGTTCAACTTCCAGACACCTCGCCCTTTCTCTAGACTGGGCAATTCCAAGTGAGTAATTAACGTTTTGTGGTCAGAAAAGATGTTACCTGTTAGATCCACTTTATTCACTTTAAAACTCTGTGATGTCAGAACAAAGTCAATTCTTGATTTTAGAAGATTGTTCTCCCAAGTGTATCCTGGTTCAGAGGTATTCTTTACTCTCCAGACATCATTCAGGCAAGTATCGTCGATTAGATTTTTTAACTGCATCTCAGTTTTGTCTTTCCTTCTAGTACCTGATGTCCTATTTTCATCAGACCGGATACAATTGAAGTCACCGCCAACCACAGTTGGTGTAGGACCAGGTATAAAGAGTTTGATGATATCTAATAAACTGGATCTTTCCTCTTTAATCGGAGATGCATAAACATTAATCAGCTTGAACTCGGATCCACAGTAACTCACATTAACAACTAGTGCACGTCCAGGTTCAACTTCAGTGAACGAGGTAACCTTAAAGTCTTTATTTTTAAACAGGACGCCAACACCAGTAGCACGCGATCCATTTTCACCGGACCAGATGGAAGGTCCGTTCGCCCAATCTTCCCTTAGTTTGTTATAGTTAGGGTCATGGTCAATGCCGCATTCTTGAAGTAAAAAAATATCAGCATCTAAAGTCATCAGGTAAGAAAATAAAGCAGCTCTCTTGACAGAGCCCTTTAAACTCCTCACATTTAGTGAGGCAATTTTGAGTGTAGCCATAAATCATTTAAACAGAGCTTGAGTCCGTATCTGACATGAATCCGACCGGGGTAGAGGGACCCGCAGAAACGTCCGTGTCTGAGAATTCCTCGATGTTCACCGGATCAGATGGGTTTACAGGTTTAGGAACTGAGATGATCGGTTTAGGTGAGTAATTAGGGAGGACTATTTTCAAACGCCCAGCAGGTCTTTTGCTGGCGCTCTCTCCCTTAAACAAACTCGACTTCTCCTTTTTCCTTTTCCTCAAAACCTCCACGTCAATGTTAATCTCCTCCTCCTCCTCCTCACCACCAGCCTCCTTAGAAGACTCCTCTCCCATCTCCACTTCAGACTCAGCTGGATTCTCCTCCACCACATGACCATCTGGACTCTCCGACCAATCCTTGAGAACAATGCTATCCCCAGGCGGGTCCCCAGCAGTGTCCTTGGGCGGATCCCCAGAAGGGTTCCCGGGAGGGTCCTTGGATTTGTCTGTTTGTTCTTCAGGACTGGACCGCTTCGGAGGGGCTCCCCCCCGAGCTGCATCTGCATAGCTGAAGGTCTTTTTTCTCAACGGACAATCCCGAAAAGAGTGCCCAGGGATACGGCAGATATTACAGATCATCTGATTTGGGCAGTTCAGAGTGACATGTCCTTTTTGATAGCACTTCTTGCAAAGAGCGTTCTCCTCCTTGCAGCTCTCAAAGGAATGCCCAAAGTCCATACATTTTCTGCAGAAGATAGGCATCCCTGGATAGAAGAGTCTTCCTCTCTCTCTGCCAATCAGGAAGCTCTGAGGCGGATGAATGAGTCCACCAATTCCCAAACCTTCTCTCAGCTTCACGATGAACTTGTATTTTCCGGTCCACAACCTCTCAGAGTTCATGATTTTGTGAGAAAAGTGGACCTCAGAGCAATAGTTATGCAGAAACGCAGCCACATCCTTTTCAGAGACATGCGGATTGCTCATATGAACCACCACAGACTTCTCTTCTGCCAGGCAGAGGGTCACAAAACACAGTCCTTTAAGATCTTCCTCCTGAAGTCTCAGCTTGATCTGATGGTAAAAATTCTGAGATGCCACTTCAGAGGTCAGGGTAAGCACAAAGCGTCCAGGAGCATCTTGAAGTGCCAGAATGTTCTCCCTTTTCACCTGCAGGATCTCAAGCAGGACCTTCCTCACGAAGAAAGACAGGGAGAACTTGTCACGGGCTCGCTCTTCAGCTTCAATCTTAAAAGAGTTCTTGATCTTCAAGTCGCCAGCTCCAGCAGAACGGAGAGTAGCCGATGTCGCCATCGCCATATTCAGATAAGTCGATCGCCTTCTTGGTTCTCTTCAGCACGCACACCCCCTATAGCAGCAGGAGGCTTAAGACAGTAGAACTGTCGATGCCTCAAGGCCGAGGATGCGATAGGCTTTGGAGTCTTCCAGCAACAACACTTGGTCGTAGCCAAAAGGCCGAGAAGCGATAACCAGAATTGGTTTCAAACTACGGAGCCACCCAAGGATCCTGAAAAGTCCATTTGTGGAGATGAGCTCCTGGACTCCCGTTAAGAAGACATGTTGTCAACCTCTAGATCCCTTACATGCCTGCACTTTTCGGCTTGCTGCTGCTGCAATCCACGCGTTTTAGATCTGCATAACTCCACCTCTTTAAACACAGCACCTTCACCCCCTGCTGTTCCCACCCGCCTCAACACCGTTGGAAGGGAGGAGAACCAATTAAGGCGGGGGGTGGGGTGGAACGAGCAGCTGTCTACCCTTAGCAGGAGGGCTCCTGATTACATACCTCTCCTGCTGCTGCTGCTGCTGGCTGTCCAGCAGCAGACTGAAGGTGGCTGCTGCTGTGCACAGGTATATAAAGGCTCAGAGCCTATTATGACACGCGCAGCCAGCGTTCCATTGCCACATTCCATCTACTGCAGGCAGGATACCTGGCTGGCTGAATGTCGCTGAGAAGCTCACAGAGACCGCCATAAGCAACAGTTTAACAGAATGCCACAGACTAATCAACCAAACTTTTTGGGTTGGGTTCTCTTTTATAGTCTGCAGGCATTAAATGAAAGAAGTCAGTGTTCCAGCAGAAGGAGACAACGTTTCAGAAAAGGCATTGTAGCAAACCAAAAAAGAAATTTTAAGCGCAGCAGAGTAACCAGCGCACATACCTGTTAGCTCAGGTGAGTTTAAAAGGCTGCTGTTGATAACAAGGGCATTTGCTAAATAGATGGTGTGTGTGCAACAATATACTGAAAGGTCAATTATATTGAGCAGCTTATCTCACCACCTGTAGTTATTTAGGTGAAAGCTCCAAAATGCTTGCCTAATATGTCTGTTTATCCAAAAGGAAGTAAAAAGGGAGAGCTAGAAAGATAGCATTGCATCACATTACATGGCAATGCAATGCACAGTTGCTGAAGTTGAACCAAAATGAGCTTGTAATCTGGCTTCTGCAACTTTGAACATGAAAAATCCAATGAGGAGAAGAAAAGCAAAGCCAAAGAGTCCATCCCCAAATCCGACAAACAAGCAAAATGAACAAAAAACATTGAATTCAATTCTTTCTGATTTTAGAAACTGCATTAAAGAAGGGGTGCACCGGTCCTGGAGATACTGCAATACCAGGTCAATGCGTGGAGTGGACAGAGCAAGCTCTTTTTCCATCTCCCTGTTCTAAAAATCCATTTAATATATGGTCCCCAGATAGGGGACGTATCAGATATTAAACTGATAAGAACAGATACTACACTTGATCTTAGCCAAAAGGCCGAGAAGCGATAACCAGAATTGGTTTCAAACTACGGAGCCACCCAAGGATCCTGAAAAGTCTATTTGTGGAGATGAGCTCCTGGACTCCCGTTAAGAAGACATGTTGTCAACCTCTAGATCCCTTACATGCCTGCACTTTTCGGCTTGCTGCTGCTGCAATCCACGCGTTTTAGATCTGCATAACTCCACCTCTTTAAACACAGCACCTTCACCCCCTGCTGTTCCCACCCGCCTCAACACCGTTGGAAGGGAGGAGAACCAATTAAGGCGGGGGGTGGGGTGGAACGAGCAGCTGTCTACCCTTAGCAGGAGGGCTCCTGATTACATACCTCTCCTGCTGCTGCTGCTGCTGGCTGTCCAGCAGCAGACTGAAGGTGGCTGCTGCTGTGCACAGGTATATAAAGGCTCAGAGCCTATTATGACACGCGCAGCCAGCGTTCCATTGCCACATTCCATCTACTGCAGGCAGGATACCTGGCTGGCTGAATGTCGCTGAGAAGCTCACAGAGACCGCCATAAGCAACAGTTTAACAGAATGCCACAGACTAATCAACCAAACTTTTTGGGTTGGGTTCTCTTTTATAGTCTGCAGGCATTAAATGAAAGAAGTCAGTGTTCCAGCAGAAGGAGACAACGTTTCAGAAAAGGCATTGTAGCAAACCAAAAAAGAAATTTTAAGCGCAGCAGAGTAACCAGCGCACATACCTGTTAGCTCAGGTGAGTTTAAAAGGCTGCTGTTGATAACAAGGGCATTTGCTAAATAGATGGTGTGTGTGCAACAATATACTGAAAGGTCAATTATATTGTGCAGCTTATCTCACCACCTGTAGTTATTTAGGTGAAAGCTCCAAAATGCTTGCCTAATATGTCTGTTTATCCAAAAGGAAGTAAAAAGGGAGAGCTAGAAAGATAGCATTGCATCACATTACATGGCAATGCAATGCACAGTTGCTGAAGTTGAACCAAAATGAGCTTGTAATCTGGCTTCTGCAACTTTGAACATGAAAAATCCAATGAGGAGAAGAAAAGCAAAGCCAAAGAGTCCATCCCAAAATCCGACAAACAAGCAAAATGAACAAAAAACATTGAATTCAATTCTTTCTGATTTTAGAAACTGCATTAAAGAAGGGGTGCACCGGTCCTGGAGATACTGCAATACCAGGTCAATGCGTGGAGTGGACAGAGCAAGCTCTTTTTCCATCTCCCTGTTCTAAAAATCCATTTAATATATGGTCCCCAGATAGGGGACGTATCAGATATTAAACTGATAAGAACAGATACTACACTTGATCTTAGCCAAAAGGCCGAGAAGCGATAACCAGAATTGGTTTCAAACTACGGAGCCACCCAAGGATCCTGAAAAGTCCATTTGTGGAGATGAGCTCCTGGACTCCCGTTAAGAAGACATGTTGTCAACCTCTAGATCCCTTACATGCCTGCACTTTTCGGCTTGCTGCTGCTGCAATCCACGCGTTTTAGATCTGCATAACTCCACCTCTTTAAACACAGCACCTTCACCCCCTGCTGTTCCCACCCGCCTCAACACCGTTGGAAGGGAGGAGAACCAATTAAGGCGGGGGGTGGGGTGGAACGAGCAGCTGTCTACCCTTAGCAGGAGGGCTCCTGATTACATACCTCTCCTGCTGCTGCTGCTGCTGGCTGTCCAGCAGCAGACTGAAGGTGGCTGCTGCTGTGCACAGGTATATAAAGGCTCAGAGCCTATTATGACACGCGCAGCCAGCGTTCCATTGCCACATTCCATCTACTGCAGGCAGGATACCTGGCTGGCTGAATGTCGCTGAGAAGCTCACAGAGACCGCCATAAGCAACAGTTTAACAGAATGCCACAGACTAATCAACCAAACTTTTTGGGTTGGGTTCTCTTTTATAGTCTGCAGGCATTAAATGAAAGAAGTCAGTGTTCCAGCAGAAGGAGACAACGTTTCAGAAAAGGCATTGTAGCAAACCAAAAAAGAAATTTTAAGCGCAGCAGAGTAACCAGCGCACATACCTGTTAGCTCAGGTGAGTTTAAAAGGCTGCTGTTGATAACAAGGGCATTTGCTAAATAGATGGTGTGTGTGCAACAATATACTGAAAGGTCAATTATATTGTGCAGCTTATCTCACCACCTGTAGTTATTTAGGTGAAAGCTCCAAAATGCTTGCCTAATATGTCTGTTTATCCAAAAGGAAGTAAAAAGGGAGAGCTAGAAAGATAGCATTGCATCACATTACATGGCAATGCAATGCACAGTTGCTGAAGTTGAACCAAAATGAGCTTGTAATCTGGCTTCTGCAACTTTGAACATGAAAAATCCAATGAGGAGAAGAAAAGCAAAGCCAAAGAGTCCATCCCCAAATCCGACAAACAAGCAAAATGAACAAAAAACATTGAATTCAATTCTTTCTGATTTTAGAAACTGCATTAAAGAAGGGGTGCACCGGTCCTGGAGATACTGCAATACCAGGTCAATGCGTGGAGTGGACAGAGCAAGCTCTTTTTCCATCTCCCTGTTCTAAAAATCCATTTAATATATGGTCCCCAGATAGGGGACGTATCAGATATTAAACTGATAAGAACAGATACTACACTTGATCTTAGCCAAAAGGCCGAGAAGCGATAACCAGAATTGGTTTCAAACTACGGAGCCACCCAAGGATCCTGAAAAGTCTATTTGTGGAGATGAGCTCCTGGACTCCCGTTAAGAAGACATGTTGTCAACCTCTAGATCCCTTACATGCCTGCACTTTTCGGCTTGCTGCTGCTGCAATCCACGCGTTTTAGATCTGCATAACTCCACCTCTTTAAACACAGCACCTTCACCCCCTGCTGTTCCCACCCGCCTCAACACCGTTGGAAGGGAGGAGAACCAATTAAGGCGGGGGGTGGGGTGGAACGAGCAGCTGTCTACCCTTAGCAGGAGGGCTCCTGATTACATACCTCTCCTGCTGCTGCTGCTGCTGGCTGTCCAGCAGCAGACTGAAGGTGGCTGCTGCTGTGCACAGGTATATAAAGGCTCAGAGCCTATTATGACACGCGCAGCCAGCGTTCCATTGCCACATTCCATCTACTGCAGGCAGGATACCTGGCTGGCTGAATGTCGCTGAGAAGCTCACAGAGACCGCCATAAGCAACAGTTTAACAGAATGCCACAGACTAATCAACCAAACTTTTTGGGTTGGGTTCTCTTTTATAGTCTGCAGGCATTAAATGAAAGAAGTCAGTGTTCCAGCAGAAGGAGACAACGTTTCAGAAAAGGCATTGTAGCAAACCAAAAAAGAAATTTTAAGCGCAGCAGAGTAACCAGCGCACATACCTGTTAGCTCAGGTGAGTTTAAAAGGCTGCTGTTGATAACAAGGGCATTTGCTAAATAGATGGTGTGTGTGCAACAATATACTGAAAGGTCAATTATATTGTGCAGCTTATCTCACCACCTGTAGTTATTTAGGTGAAAGCTCCAAAATGCTTGCCTAATATGTCTGTTTATCCAAAAGGAAGTAAAAAGGGAGAGCTAGAAAGATAGCATTGCATCACATTACATGGCAATGCAATGCACAGTTGCTGAAGTTGAACCAAAATGAGCTTGTAATCTGGCTTCTGCAACTTTGAACATGAAAAATCCAATGAGGAGAAGAAAAGCAAAGCCAAAGAGTCCATCCCCAAATCCGACAAACAAGCAAAATGAACAAAAAACATTGAATTCAATTCTTTCTGATTTTAGAAACTGCATTAAAGAAGGGGTGCACCGGTCCTGGAGATACTGCAATACCAGGTCAATGCGTGGAGTGGACAGAGCAAGCTCTTTTTCCATCTCCCTGTTCTAAAAATCCATTTAATATATGGTCCCCAGATAGGGGACGTATCAGATATTAAACTGATAAGAACAGATACTACACTTGATCTTAGCCAAAAGGCCGAGAAGCGATAACCAGAATTGGTTTCAAACTACGGAGCCACCCAAGGATCCTGAAAAGTCCATTTGTGGAGATGAGCTCCTGGACTCCCGTTAAGAAGACATGTTGTCAACCTCTAGATCCCTTACATGCCTGCACTTTTCGGCTTGCTGCTGCTGCAATCCACGCGTTTTAGATCTGCATAACTCCACCTCTTTAAACACAGCACCTTCACCCCCTGCTGTTCCCACCCGCCTCAACACCGTTGGAAGGGAGGAGAACCAATTAAGGCGGGGGGTGGGGTGGAACGAGCAGCTGTCTACCCTTAGCAGGAGGGCTCCTGATTACATACCTCTCCTGCTGCTGCTGCTGCTGGCTGTCCAGCAGCAGACTGAAGGTGGCTGCTGCTGTGCACAGGTATATAAAGGCTCAGAGCCTATTATGACACGCGCAGCCAGCGTTCCATTGCCACATTCCATCTACTGCAGGCAGGATACCTGGCTGGCTGAAAGTCGCTGAGAAGCTCACAGAGACCGCCATAAGCAACAGTTTAACAGAATGCCACAGACTAATCAACCAAACTTTTTGGGTTGGGTTCTCTTTTATAGTCTGCAGGCATTAAATGAAAGAAGTCAGTGTTCCAGCAGAAGGAGACAACGTTTCAGAAAAGGCATTGTAGCAAACCAAAAAAGAAATTTTAAGCGCAGCAGAGTAACCAGCGCACATACCTGTTAGCTCAGGTGAGTTTAAAAGGCTGCTGTTGATAACAAGGGCATTTGCTAAATAGATGGTGTGTGTGCAACAATATACTGAAAGGTCAATTATATTGTGCAGCTTATCTCACCACCTGTAGTTATTTAGGTGAAAGCTCCAAAATGCTTGCCTAATATGTCTGTTTATCCAAAAGGAAGTAAAAAGGGAGAGCTAGAAAGATAGCATTGCATCACATTACATGACAATGCAATGCACAGTTGCTGAAGTTGAACCAAAATGAGCTTGTAATCTGGCTTCTGCAACTTTGAACATGAAAAATCCAATGAGGAGAAGAAAAGCAAAGCCAAAGAGTCCATCCCCAAATCCGACAAACAAGCAAAATGAACAAAAAACATTGAATTCAATTCTTTCTGATTTTAGAAACTGCATTAAAGAAGGGGTGCACCGGTCCTGGAGATACTGCAATACCAGGTCAATGCGTGGAGTGGACAGAGCAAGCTCTTTTTCCATCTCCCTGTTCTAAAAATCCATTTAATATATGGTCCCCAGATAGGGGACGTATCAGATATTAAACTGATAAGAACAGATACTACACTTGATCTTAGCCAAAAGGCCGAGAAGCGATAACCAGAATTGGTTTCAAACTACGGAGCCACCCAAGGATCCTGAAAAGTCCATTTGTGGAGATGAGCTCCTGGACTCCCGTTAAGAAGACATGTTGTCAACCTCTAGATCCCTTACATGCCTGCACTTTTCGGCTTGCTGCTGCTGCAATCCACGCGTTTTAGATCTGCATAACTCCACCTCTTTAAACACAGCACCTTCACCCCCTGCTGTTCCCACCCGCCTCAACACCGTTGGAAGGGAGGAGAACCAATTAAGGCGGGGGGTGGGGTGGAACGAGCAGCTGTCTACCCTTAGCAGGAGGGCTCCTGATTACATACCTCTCCTGCTGCTGCTGCTGCTGGCTGTCCAGCAGCAGACTGAAGGTGGCTGCTGCTGTGCACAGGTATATAAAGGCTCAGAGCCTATTATGACACGCGCAGCCAGCGTTCCATTGCCACATTCCATCTACTGCAGGCAGGATACCTGGCTGGCTGAATGTCGCTGAGAAGCTCACAGAGACCGCCATAAGCAACAGTTTAACAGAATGTCACAGACTAATCAACCAAACTTTTTGGGTTGGGTTCTCTTTTATAGTCTGCAGGCATTAAATGAAAGAAGTCAGTGTTCCAGCAGAAGGAGACAACGTTTCAGAAAAGGCATTGTAGCAAACCAAAAAAGAAATTTTAAGCGCAGCAGAGTAACCAGCGCACATACCTGTTAGCTCAGGTGAGTTTAAAAGGCTGCTGTTGATAACAAGGGCATTTGCTAAATAGATGGTGTGTGTGCAACAATATACTGAAAGGTCAATTATATTGTGCAGCTTATCTCACCACCTGTAGTTATTTAGGTGAAAGCTCCAAAATGCTTGCCTAATATGTCTGTTTATCCAAAAGGAAGTAAAAAGGGAGAGCTAGAAAGATAGCATTGCATCACATTACATGGCAATGCAATGCACAGTTGCTGAAGTTGAACCAAAATGAGCTTGTAATCTGGCTTCTGCAACTTTGAACATGAAAAATCCAATGAGGAGAAGAAAAGCAAAGCCAAAGAGTCCATCCCAAAATCCGACAAACAAGCAAAATGAACAAAAAACATTGAATTCAATTCTTTCTGATTTTAGAAACTGCATTAAAGAAGGGGTGCACCGGTCCTGGAGATACTGCAATACCAGGTCAATGCGTGGAGTGGACAGAGCAAGCTCTTTTTCCATCTCCCTGTTCTAAAAATCCATTTAATATATGGTCCCCAGATAGGGGACGTATCAGATATTAAACTGATAAGAACAGATACTACACTTGATCTTAGCCAAAAGGCCGAGAAGCGATAACCAGAATTGGTTTCAAACTACGGAGCCACCCAAGGATCCTGAAAAGTCCATTTGTGGAGATGAGCTCCTGGACTCCCGTTAAGAAGACATGTTGTCAACCTCTAGATCCCTTACATGCCTGCACTTTTCGGCTTGCTGCTGCTGCAATCCACGCGTTTTAGATCTGCATAACTCCACCTCTTTAAACACAGCACCTTCACCCCCTGCTGTTCCCACCCGCCTCAACACCGTTGGAAGGGAGGAGAACCAATTAAGGCGGGGGGTGGGGTGGAACGAGCAGCTGTCTACCCTTAGCAGGAGGGCTCCTGATTACATACCTCTCCTGCTGCTGCTGCTGCTGGCTGTCCAGCAGCAGACTGAAGGTGGCTGCTGCTGTGCACAGGTATATAAAGGCTCAGAGCCTATTATGACACGCGCAGCCAGCGTTCCATTGCCACATTCCATCTACTGCAGGCAGGGTACCTGGCTGGCTGAATGTCGCTGAGAAGCTCACAGAGACCGCCATAAGCAACAGTTTAACAGAATGCCACAGACTAATCAACCAAACTTTTTGGGTTGGGTTCTCTTTTATAGTCTGCAGGCATTAAATGAAAGAAGTCAGTGTTCCAGCAGAAGGAGACAACGTTTCAGAAAAGGCATTGTAGCAAACCAAAAAAGAAATTTTAAGCGCAGCAGAGTAACCAGCGCACATACCTGTTAGCTCAGGTGAGTTTAAAAGGCTGCTGTTGATAACAAGGGCATTTGCTAAATAGATGGTGTGTGTGCAACAATATACTGAAAGGTCAATTATATTGTGCAGCTTATCTCACCACCTGTAGTTATTTAGGTGAAAGCTCCAAAATGCTTGCCTAATATGTCTGTTTATCCAAAAGGAAGTAAAAAGGGAGAGCTAGAAAGATAGCATTGCATCACATTACATGGCAATGCAATGCACAGTTGCTGAAGTTGAACCAAAATGAGCTTGTAATCTGGCTTCTGCAACTTTGAACATGAAAAATCCAATGAGGAGAAGAAAAGCAAAGCCAAAGAGTCCATCCCCAAATCCGACAAACAAGCAAAATGAACAAAAAACATTGAATTCAATTCTTTCTGATTTTAGAAACTGCATTAAAGAAGGGGTGCACCGGTCCTGGAGATACTGCAATACCAGGTCAATGCGTGGAGTGGACAGAGCAAGCTCTTTTTCCATCTCCCTGTTCTAAAAATCCATTTAATATATGGTCCCCAGATAGGGGACGTATCAGATATTAAACTGATAAGAACAGATACTACACTTGATCTTAGCCAAAAGGCCGAGAAGCGATAACCAGAATTGGTTTCAAACTACGGAGCCACCCAAGGATCCTGAAAAGTCCATTTGTGGAGATGAGCTCCTGGACTCCCGTTAAGAAGACATGTTGTCAACCTCTAGATCCCTTACATGCCTGCACTTTTCGGCTTGCTGCTGCTGCAATCCACGCGTTTTAGATCTGCATAACTCCACCTCTTTAAACACAGCACCTTCACCCCCTGCTGTTCCCACCCGCCTCAACACCGTTGGAAGGGAGGAGAACCAATTAAGGCGGGGGGTGGGGTGGAACGAGCAGCTGTCTACCCTTAGCAGGAGGGCTCCTGATTACATACCTCTCCTGCTGCTGCTGCTGCTGGCTGTCCAGCAGCAGACTGAAGGTGGCTGCTGCTGTGCACAGGTATATAAAGGCTCAGAGCCTATTATGACACGCGCAGCCAGCGTTCCATTGCCACATTCCATCTACTGCAGGCAGGATACCTGGCTGGCTGAATGTCGCTGAGAAGCTCACAGAGACCGCCATAAGCAACAGTTTAACAGAATGCCACAGACTAATCAACCAAACTTTTTGGGTTGGGTTCTCTTTTATAGTCTGCAGGCATTAAATGAAAGAAGTCAGTGTTCCAGCAGAAGGAGACAACGTTTCAGAAAAGGCATTGTAGCAAACCAAAAAAGAAATTTTAAGCGCAGCAGAGTAACCAGCGCACATACCTGTTAGCTCAGGTGAGTTTAAAAGGCTGCTGTTGATAACAAGGGCATTTGCTAAATAGATGGTGTGTGTGCAACAATATACTGAAAGGTCAATTATATTGTGCAGCTTATCTCACCACCTGTAGGTTTTTAGGTGAAAGCTCCAAAATGCTTGCCTAATATGTCTGTTTATCCAAAAGGAAGTAAAAAGGGAGAGCTAGAAAGTTAGCATTGCATCACATTACATGGCAATGCAATGCACAGTTGCTGAAGTTGAACCAAAATGAGCTTGTAATCTGGCTTCTGCAACTTTGAACATGAAAAATCCAATGAGGAGAAGAAAAGCAAAGCCAAAGAGTCCATCCCCAAATCCGACAAACAAGCAAAATGAACAAAAAACATTGAATTCAATTCTTTCTGATTTTAGAAACTGCATTAAAGAAGGGGTGCACCGGTCCTGGAGATACTGCAATACCAGGTCAATGCGTGGAGTGGACAGAGTAAGCTCTTTTTCCATCTCCCTGTTCTAAAAATCCATTTAATATATGGTCCCCAGATAGGGGACGTATCAGATATTAAACTGATAAGAACAGATACTACACTTGATCTTAGCCAAAAGGCCGAGAAGCGATAACCAGAATTGGTTTCAAACTACGGAGCCACCCAAGGATCCTGAAAAGTCCATTTGTGGAGATGAGCTCCTGGACTCCCGTTAAGAAGACATGTTGTCAACCTCTAGATCCCTTACATGCCTGCACTTTTCGGCTTGCTGCTGCTGCAATCCACGCGTTTTAGATCTGCATAACTCCACCTCTTTAAACACAGCACCTTCACCCCCTGCTGTTCCCACCCGCCTCAACACCGTTGGAAGGGAGGAGAACCAATTAAGGCGGGGGGTGGGGTGGAACGAGCAGCTGTCTACCCTTAGCAGGAGGGCTCCTGATTACATACCTCTCCTGCTGCTGCTGCTGCTGGCTGTCCAGCAGCAGACTGAAGGTGGCTGCTGCTGTGCACAGGTATATAAAGGCTCAGAGCCTATTATGACACGCGCAGCCAGCGTTCCATTGCCACATTCCATCTACTGCAGGCAGGGTACCTGGCTGGCTGAATGTCGCTGAGAAGCTCACAGAGACCGCCATAAGCAACAGTTTAACAGAATGCCACAGACTAATCAACCAAACTTTTTGGGTTGGGTTCTCTTTTATAGTCTGCAGGCATTAAATGAAAGAAGTCAGTGTTCCAGCAGAAGGAGACAACGTTTCAGAAAAGGCATTGTAGCAAACCAAAAAAGAAATTTTAAGCGCAGCAGAGTAACCAGCGCACATACCTGTTAGCTCAGGTGAGTTTAAAAGGCTGCTGTTGATAACAAGGGCATTTGCTAAATAGATGGTGTGTGTGCAACAATATACTGAAAGGTCAATTATATTGTGCAGCTTATCTCACCACCTGTAGTTATTTAGGTGAAAGCTCCAAAATGCTTGCCTAATATGTCTGTTTATCCAAAAGGAAGTAAAAAGGGAGAGCTAGAAAGATAGCATTGCATCACATTACATGGCAATGCAATGCACAGTTGCTGAAGTTGAACCAAAATGAGCTTGTAATCTGGCTTCTGCAACTTTGAACATGAAAAATCCAATGAGGAGAAGAAAAGCAAAGCCAAAGAGTCCATCCCCAAATCCGACAAACAAGCAAAATGAACAAAAAACATTGAATTCAATTCTTTCTGATTTTAGAAACTGCATTAAAGAAGGGGTGCACCGGTCCTGGAGATACTGCAATACCAGGTCAATGCGTGGAGTGGACAGAGCAAGCTCTTTTTCCATCTCCCTGTTCTAAAAATCCATTTAATATATGGTCCCCAGATAGGGGACGTATCAGATATTAAACTGATAAGAACAGATACTACACTTGATCTTAGCCAAAAGGCCGAGAAGCGATAACCAGAATTGGTTTCAAACTACGGAGCCACCCAAGGATCCTGAAAAGTCCATTTGTGGAGATGAGCTCCTGGACTCCCGTTAAGAAGACATGTTGTCAACCTCTAGATCCCTTACATGCCTGCACTTTTCGGCTTGCTGCTGCTGCAATCCACGCGTTTTAGATCTGCATAACTCCACCTCTTTAAACACAGCACCTTCACCCCCTGCTGTTCCCACCCGCCTCAACACCGTTGGAAGGGAGGAGAACCAATTAAGGCGGGGGGTGGGGTGGAACGAGCAGCTGTCTACCCTTAGCAGGAGGGCTCCTGATTACATACCTCTCCTGCTGCTGCTGCTGCTGGCTGTCCAGCAGCAGACTGAAGGTGGCTGCTGCTGTGCACAGGTATATAAAGGCTCAGAGCCTATTATGACACGCGCAGCCAGCGTTCCATTGCCACATTCCATCTACTGCAGGCAGGGTACCTGGCTGGCTGAATGTCGCTGAGAAGCTCACAGAGACCGCCATAAGCAACAGTTTAACAGAATGCCACAGACTAATCAACCAAACTTTTTGGGTTGGGTTCTCTTTTATAGTCTGCAGGCATTAAATGAAAGAAGTCAGTGTTCCAGCAGAAGGAGACAACGTTTCAGAAAAGGCATTGTAGCAAACCAAAAAAGAAATTTTAAGCGCAGCAGAGTAACCAGCGCACATACCTGTTAGCTCAGGTGAGTTTAAAAGGCTGCTGTTGATAACAAGGGCATTTGCTAAATAGATGGTGTGTGTGCAACAATATACTGAAAGGTCAATTATATTGTGCAGCTTATCTCACCACCTGTAGTTATTTAGGTGAAAGCTCCAAAATGCTTGCCTAATATGTCTGTTTATCCAAAAGGAAGTAAAAAGGGAGAGCTAGAAAGATAGCATTGCATCACATTACATGGCAATGCAATGCACAGTTGCTGAAGTTGAACCAAAATGAGCTTGTAATCTGGCTTCTGCAACTTTGAACATGAAAAATCCAATGAGGAGAAGAAAAGCAAAGCCAAAGAGTCCATCCCCAAATCCGACAAACAAGCAAAATGAACAAAAAACATTGAATTCAATTCTTTCTGATTTTAGAAACTGCATTAAAGAAGGGGTGCTCCGGTCCTGGAGATACTGCAATACCAGGTCAATGCGTGGAGTGGACAGAGCAAGCTCTTTTTCCATCTCCCTGTTCTAAAAATCCATTTAATATATGGTCCCCAGATAGGGGACGTATCAGATATTAAACTGATAAGAACAGATTTTTTTTTTTGATTGAATATATCTTTTATTAGCACAAAAAATAAGTTAACAGACAGTGTACAGTGCCGCAGCCCAGTACACACAGAATTCTACATCATATTTACATAGCATGAGGATACGACGCACTAACTAGACACATCACACCCCTATGCTACACAAAACACTCAATCTGAAAGAAAAAGCATGTCAATCAATACAGTACGACGAACCGTGATAAGGGATGGGGATTGGGAAAAAGGGGATGGGGAGGGGAAAATCACAGGCCCGAAGCTTTATTGAAAGACAAGACACATAAGGGGAGAGGGGGAGGAGGGGTTTAGTCCTCGTCCTCGTCCTCCGGACCGTCCATGATGGAATAGTCTCTGAGCAGGCTGTGGATCAGCCTGCGGCAGTCCTGGATGGACATCCTCTCCCTCCTCAAGATGAGCCGGTTCCTGGCGACCCAAACGGCATCCTTGAAGCAGTTCATAAGGCGCCAAGCCTCCTGGATGGCTCCGACGGTATGAACCCCAGGGAAGAGTCCGTAAAGCACAGAATGGTGCGATAGGCTCGCCCTGGGGACAGAGTTCCTCAGGTCGTCCTCAAGTGCAGTCAATAGGCGCTGTGCAAATCCGCAGTCCCAAAAAGTGTGCAAAGATGTTTCCTCCACGAAGGGGCACCTTGGGCAGTACCGGGTCTTGCACAGGTTCCGGGCATGCATGAATGACCGGACGGGCAGTCCGCCCTGAATCGCCATCCACGACAAGTCCTTGTGCCCGTTGGTCAGCCTGTCAGACGACACATTTGTCCACACAGTCTCCAGCGTGTCCTGGTGAAGTCCTGTGATGTTCTCCACGTCATCCTTGGCTCTGATTATCTTGTGGATAGTTTTGGGCTTCCACAAGTCGGGCTTGAGTCCCTCCAGTTGATGCTCCCCCACAAATCGAACGACGTCTCCGTAGAACCATGGCGTCGTCCAGTTGTAGGGGAAGGAGCTGTCCCACTTGTCAAAGCCGAGTCGCCTCCAAAGAGAAAGCAGGAAGAAGCGAGACATGGACCTGCCCGCGGAGCCATTCTTGACTTGCAAAGTCCGGCGGACACAATCACACACAAAAGAGGATCGCAGGAGGGTGGGGATATCTGGAACGCCCTTCCCACCCTTGCGAGGCTCCTTGTACATGACGGCCCGCCTGACTCTGTCCATCTTGGATCCCCAGACAAAGTGAAACACTGTCCTGGTAATGGCCCTGCACACAGTGACGTGTGGGGGCCAGGCCTGCGCCGTGTACTGCAAGACGGGCAGGACCTCATTACGCAGGACGAGTGCCTTACCCTCACAAGTGAGGTGTCTGAGGCTCCAGAGTCCGATCCGTTGCTTCACCTTGGCCAAGCGTTCTTGCCAGGACTTGAGGGCCGCTCCTTCCTTCCCGAACCAGACTCCCAGCACCTTGAGGAAATCCGGTTGAATGTTGAAGGGGAAGGGGGCGGAGGAGGCCGGCTGCCAATCCCCAAAGAGCATGGCTTCCGACTTCCTGCAGTTGACTTTGGCCCCTGAAGCCCGGCCGAACCTCTCACACGTCTGGACGAGGGCGTCGACTGAACCACGATCAGCGCAGAAGACGGTGACGTCGTCCATGTAGAGCGAGCACTTGACCTCGTGTCGTCCCGGACCCGGTGCGGTGATCCCTCTGATCTCTCCATTCTGCCGGATAGCCTCTGCGAAGAGTTCTATAACACAAACAAAAAGAAGAGGTGATAGAGGGCAGCCTTGTCTGACCCCAGAGAGGACAGGGAAGGGGTCAGTCTTCCAGCCGTTCACCAACACCGAGCTGTGGATATCAAAATACATCAGACGGACATACGAACAAAACATGTTACCCAAACCTAACCGGTGCAGAGCTCGGCCCATGAACTCGTGGGAAACCCGGTCGAAGGCCTTCTCCTGATCCAAGGAGACCAGGGCCGCGTGTGCGCGGCGGACCTTGATGTACTCGACCGTGTCCCGCACGAGAGCGAGGCTGTCTGCGATGCGACGTCCAGGGATGCCGCAGGTCTGGTCCGGGTGGATGATCCGTCCGATGACCGTCTTAAGTCGTGTCGCCATCGTCTTGGCCAGGATCTTGTAGTCCACGTTGAGCAGAGTGATGGGACGCCAATTCCTCAGGTCGCACCTCTCTCCCTTCCGCTTGTACAGGATCGTGACCATTCCTTCCCTCAAAGATGGAGGCATTCTACCCTCCACCACCATCTCCTCGTACAGGTCCAACAGGTCCGGACAGATGAGGTCTCCCAGCGCTACATAGAGCTCCGCTGGAAGACCATCACTGCCCGGGGTCCTGCCGGTCCTAAAGGATTTAGCGGCAGAGAGCAATTCGCCCACCATCAGAGGTTTGTCCAAGGCTGCCGTGCCTGCAGGATCAAGATGGTTAGTGATACCTGACAGGAACTTATCAGCAGCGTCGGGGTCGGTAGTCTTGTGGGAGTAGAGTTCGCTGTAGAAGTCGCTGACGACCCTCATCACGTCCTCCTTCCCACGTCGCATGTTTCCGCTCTCGTCTCGCAGCTCGTTCAGGGGCGTGTGACCGGCATGAAGTTTCCTGAAAAAGAATGAGTTACATTTCTCACCCTTCTCCAGATTCTCCACTTTGGAACGGAAGATGATTCGCTTGGACTCCTCCTCAAAGTGCCTTTTCAGGCTCTTCTTGGTCTCCTCCAGCTCCTCCCTCACGTCCCAGCCGCAGTGAAGAAGGTCCTGCAGCGACCGCAGCTCGCGCTGCAGCCCTCTGAAGTCCCTCCTCTTCTCACACGCCTGTTGTCGACCCTTGGCCTGAAAGAAACAGCGAAACTCAAGTTTAACATATTCCCACCAATCAGAGACTGTTTGGAAGCTACCCTTGTAGGACTGCCACATTGCGTAGGCTGCTCTCAGCTCCTCCACGACTTCATCCTGAGCCAGCAGAGCACAATTCAGCTTCCAGGAGCCGGGGCCGGACGGAAAACCGTCGCCGAGGACACCTTGTAAGTGAATGGCTCTGTGGTCGGAGAAGAAGCAGGAGACCATCGAGTGCCTACTCTGCCTGACTGCCCGAGAGGTGAACACAAAGTCAATCCTGGAGCGGAGTGAGCCATCGGGTCGGCTCCACGAATAGTTCGTGGAGCCTCTCCCCATGGAGCCCACCACGTCCTGAAGAGAGGCCTCGGTTACCATCTCGATGAGCAGCTTGGACGTGATGTCCAACTTGGCAGATGTGCCAGAACTACGACCGTCCTCCTCGATGGGGCAGTTGAAATCCCCGGCCATCACTAAGGTCCTGGTGGTGGCAAGCTGAAGCCGCAGGGTCTGGAAAAGCTCCAAACGCTCATTCTTCAGTGGGGACGCATACACGTTGATGAACCTGACAGGTTCTCCCGCCCAGTTGCCATCTACAACAAGAGCCCTGCCGCAGATGAGCTCCTGGACGGACTCAAGCGTGAATGCGCCCCCCCTGATCAGAATTGCGACCCCCGCAGACTTGCAGTCACCCCCACCGGACCAGTAGGATGGACCGTGGGACCACTCCCTGGCCAGATGTTTGAAGGACCTAGAGGAGGGAAGGGAACATTCCTGCAACATATAAACATCACACAACTGGGAAGTAAGGAAGGCATAAATAGTCTGACGTCTGAACTTGTCCTTGATGCTCCTGACATTAATGGAAAATAAGTTAATATTAGCCATCATGTAGGGAAAAAAGAAAAAGTTAGCGCAGGCAATACACCTTAGTTACCACTCCGGTCGGGTGGTCCCTCGTCGGTGTTGACTGCTGGTGACGGGATCACCAGCAGGCCCTCTTCCTCCATCTGGTCAAGCAGCGCGGCCTCGATCTCGGCGACCACCAGTTCCTCCTCTTCTGGCTCGGCCACCAGGGTCTCAACCATGTGCTCCATCTCTTCTGGCTCAGGGAGGGTATCCTCCTTTTCGCCTACGAAATCCAGAATCTTCTTTTTGGAGGATTCAGTAGCAGGGCTGTCCTCCACCTTCCTCTTTCCCCGGGTTGGAACTGGGGAGACAAGAAGGGGAAAATCCTCCTCGGAATAGATAGCGGCGGGTGGAGGAAAGGTTAATTCCACCGCTACCATGGTCTGGGGAGGGAGAGTGGCTGCCGGGGCAGGGGAAAGGACACCTGCTGAGGAGTAGGGGAAGGAGGAAGAGGAAGTGGAATCCTCAGCAGGGGTGGCCGGGGTGGGGGGGGATTGGACGGGGGTGGCAGGGGGAGGGATCGAGAGAGGGGTGACAGAACTCTTACCCTCCTTTGACTTTTTCTTCTGCTTCGGAGCTGCTGGGACCGTCGCTGGGGCTTTGGCCACCGACTCCTTGACCGCTTTGGCCTTGGTCGTCTCGGCCTTGGCCGCTGGGGCCTTGGTCGTCGCGTCCTTGACCTTCACAGGCCTGGTCGTCGGGGCCTTGTCCTCCGTAGCTGGGGTCGTCGCAACCACCGATGCCCAGGATCTCTCACGCCTGGGGCAATCCTTGTACAGATGAGCCGCCAGCCCACACAGGTTGCAGGACGTCTTCTTCGGGCAGTCCTTCGAGCTGTGTCCCGTCACTCGACAAATCCTGCAGGCATCCTCCTTGCAGTCCTTCATCTCGTGGCCGTTCTTGCCGCATCTCCTGCAGTTCCGCGGCATGTCCGGGTAATAGATGAGGCCGTAGGAGTTGCCCAGGGAGACTGTCGGGGGCAGGTGCCGAAGTCCGTCTGAGTACGCCAGGTCCCTGTGAAGTCTAACGGTCACCGCCCACTTACCTGTCCAGAAGCCGAGTCCATTCAGGATGTGAGAGGGTTCCTTCACAACCAAACAGAAGCGTCTCAGGAAGGTACAGATGTCTTGGCCTGGGGTGTGCGGGTTGCGCATGGAGACCGTGATCCTCCTTTCATCCCTCTGGATAGGGCAGCTACCTGTAAAGGCAGAGAAAGAATTATCCGGTCCTCTTGCGCTTACCATTTCCCAGAACCTCCTGCAGGTGTTCACAGTGGCGAAGGTGACGAAGAAGATCCCCGTCAAGAAGGTCTGGATGCTGAGGGTGTCCGACCTGGAGAAGCCTCGATCCAGCAGCATCTTCTGGCAGAACACGTCCGAGGACATGTCCGGCACCCTCCCATCCACTTCCTTCAGCTTCAGGGCCACCGTCTGCCGCATCCATGGCTCCAGGGCTGGAGCTTCGTGGCGGGGCTTCTGGGGTCCCTTCTGCTGGCCAGTCGTGGAGGCAGAGTCCTTGGGGTCAGAATCGGCTCCTGGCTGGGCCCTCCTGGCTGTCCCCAGCTCCAGGCTCTTCTTTTCGGCCTTCCTCGCAGCGCTTGCCATGGCTTTCCTCCTGCAGTTACTTCTTGGAGCTGGATCTGGAACTCTTCCCGGAATGGGTGGAGCTATGCAGATTCTTCTCCCGTCGTGTTCTGGACAAATTCCCTGAAAGGTCTTTGTCTCGATGATTTTCTTCCTCGAAGATTCCACAGGACAGCCCGATTCTTCTCCGAGTCTTCGTCTTCTTCTGGATTCTTTAGAGCTTCTTCCTCCCACCGATATCCGCCTTCGTTCTCCGATGTCAGCTGGGCTCCGAAGCTCTTCTCCTTCCGAGTTCGATCGCTCTCGTCAAGTGTAAATCGTAGCTCTTGTGTTCTTAAAAGAACAGATACTACACTTGATCTTAGCCAAAAGGCCGAGAAGCGATAACCAGAATTGGTTTCAAACTACGGAGCCACCCAAGGATCCTGAAAAGTCCATTTGTGGAGATGAGCTCCTGGACTCCCGTTAAGAAGACATGTTGTCAACCTCTAGATCCCTTACATGCCTGCACTTTTCGGCTTGCTGCTGCTGCAATCCACGCGTTTTAGATCTGCATAACTCCACCTCTTTAAACACAGCACCTTCACCCCCTGCTGTTCCCACCCGCCTCAACACCGTTGGAAGGGAGGAGAACCAATTAAGGCGGGGGGTGGGGTGGAACGAGCAGCTGTCTACCCTTAGCAGGAGGGCTCCTGATTACATACCTCTCCTGCTGCTGCTGCTGCTGGCTGTCCAGCAGCAGACTGAAGGTGGCTGCTGCTGTGCACAGGTATATAAAGGCTCAGAGCCTATTATGACACGCGCAGCCAGCGTTCCATTGCCACATTCCATCTACTGCAGGCAGGATACCTGGCTGGCTGAATGTTGCTGAGAAGCTCACAGAGACCGCCATAAGCAACAGTTTAACAGAATGCCACAGACTAATCAACCAAACTTTTTGGGTTGGGTTCTCTTTTATAGTCTGCAGGCATTAAATGAAAGAAGTCAGTGTTCCAGCAGAAGGAGACAACGTTTCAGAAAAGGCATTGTAGCAAACCAAAAAAGAAATTTTAAGCGCAGCAGAGTAACCAGCGCACATACCTGTTAGCTCAGGTGAGTTTAAAAGGCTGCTGTTGATAACAAGGGCATTTGCTAAATAGATGGTGTGTGTGCAACAATATACTGAAAGGTCAATTATATTGTGCAGCTTATCTCACCACCTGTAGTTATTTAGGTGAAAGCTCCAAAATGCTTGCCTAATATGTCTGTTTATCCAAAAGGAAGTAAAAAGGGAGAGCTAGAAAGATAGCATTGCATCACATTACATGGCAATGCAATGCACAGTTGCTGAAGTTGAACCAAAATGAGCTTGTAATCTGGCTTCTGCAACTTTGAACATGAAAAATCCAATGAGGAGAAGAAAAGCAAAGCCAAAGAGTCCATCCCCAAATCCGACAAACAAGCAAAATGAACAAAAAACATTGAATTCAATTCTTTCTGATTTTAGAAACTGCATTAAAGAAGGGGTGCACCGGTCCTGGAGATACTGCAATACCAGGTCAATGCGTGGAGTGGGCAGAGCAAGCTCTTTTTCCATCTCCCTGTTCTAAAAATCCATTTAATATATGGTCCCCAGATAGGGGACGTATCAGATATTAAACTGATAAGAACAGATACTACACTTGATCTTAGCCAAAAGGCCGAGAAGCGATAACCAGAATTGGTTTCACACTACGGAGCCACCCAAGGATCCTGAAAAGTCCATTTGTGGAGATGAGCTCCTGGACTCCCGTTAAGAAGACATGTTGTCAACCTCTAGATCCCTTACATGCCTGCACTTTTCGGCTTGCTGCTGCTGCAATCCACGCATTTTAGATCTGCATAACTCCACCTCTTTAAACACAGCACCTTAACCCCCTGCTGTTCCCACCCGCCTCAACACCGTTGGAAGGGAGGAGAACCAATTAAGGCAGGGGGTGGGGTGGAACGAGCAGCTGTCTACCCTTAGCAGGAGGGCTCCTGATTACATACCTCTACTGCTGCTGCTGCTGCTGGCTGTCCAGCAGCAGACTGAAGGTGGCTGCTGCTGTGCACAGGTATATAAAGGCTCAGAGCCTATTATGACACGCGCAGCCAGCGTTCCATTGCCACATTCCATCTACTGCAGGCAGGATACCTGGCTGGCTGAATGTCGCTGAGAAGCTCACAGAGACCGCCATAAGCAACAGTTTAACAGAATGCCACAGACTAATCAACCAAACTTTTTGGGTTGGGTTCTCTTTTATAGTCTGCAGGCATTAAATGAAAGAAGTCAGTGTTCCAGCAGAAGGAGACAACGTTTCAGAAAAGGCATTGTAGCAAACCAAAAAAGAAATTTTAAGCGCAGCAGAGTAACCAGCGCACATACCTGTTAGCTCAGGTGAGTTTAAAAGGCTGCTGTTGATAACAAGGGCATTTGCTAAATAGATGGTGTGTGTGCAACAATATACTGAAAGGTCAATTATATTGTGCAGCTTATCTCACCACCTGTAGTTATTTAGGTGAAAGCTCCAAAATGCTTGCCTAATATGTCTGTTTATCCAAAAGGAAGTAAAAAGGGAGAGCTAGAAAGATAGCATTGCATCACATTACATGGCAATGCAATGCACAGTTGCTGAAGTTGAACCAAAATGAGCTTGTAATCTGGCTTCTGCAACTTTGAACATGAAAAATCCAATGAGGAGAAGAAAAGCAAAGCCAAAGAGTCCATCCCCAAATCCGACAAACAAGCAAAATGAACAAAAAACATTGAATTCAATTCTTTCTGATTTTAGAAACTGCATTAAAGAAGGGGTGCACCGGTCCTGGAGATACTGCAATACCAGGTCAATGCGTGGAGTGGACAGAGCAAGCTCTTTTTCCATCTCCCTGTTCTAAAAATCCATTTAATATATGGTCCCCAGATAGGGGACGTATCAGATATTAAACTGATAAGAACAGATAGTACACTTGATCTTAGCCAAAAGGCCGAGAAGCGATAACCAGAATTGGTTTCAAACTACGGAGCCACCCAAGGATCCTGAAAAGTCCATTTGTGGAGATGAGCTCCTGGACTCCCGTTAAGAAGACATGTTGTCAACCTCTAGATCCCTTACATGCCTGCACTTTTCGGCTTGCTGCTGCTGCAATCCACGCGTTTTAGATCTGCATAACTCCACCTCTTTAAACACAGCACCTTCACCCCCTGCTGTTCCCACCCGCCTCAACACCGTTGGAAGGGAGGAGAACCAATTAAGGCGGGGGGTGGGGTGGAACGAGCAGCTGTCTACCCTTAGCAGGAGGGCTCCTGATTACATACCTCTCCTGCTGCTGCTGCTGGCTGTCCAGCAGCAGACTGAAGGTGGCTGCTGCTGTGCACAGGTATATAAAGGCTCAGAGCTTATTATGACACGCGCAGCCAGCGTTCCATTGCCACATTCCATCTACTGCAGGCAGGATACCTGGCTGGCTGAATGTCGCTGAGAAGCTCACAGAGACCGCCATAAGCAACAGTTTAACAGAATGCCACAGACTAATCAACCAAACTTTTTGGGTTGGGTTCTCTTTCATAGTCTGCAGGCATTAAATGAAAGAAGTCAGTGTTCCAGCAGAAGGAGACAACGTTTCAGAAAAGGCATTGTAGCAAACCAAAAAAGAAATTTTAAGCGCAGCAGAGTAACCAGCGCACATACCTGTTAGCTCAGGTGAGTTTAAAAGGCTGCTGTTGATAACAAGGGCATTTGCTAAATAGATGGTGTGTGTGCAACAATATACTGAAAGGTCAATTATATTGTGCAGCTTATCTCACCACCTGTAGTTATTTAGGTGAAAGCTCCAAAATGCTTGCCTAATATGTCTGTTTATCCAAAAGGAAGTAAAAAGGGAGAGCTAGAAAGATAGCATTGCATCACATTACATGGCAATGCAATGCACAGTTGCTGAAGTTGAACCAAAATGAGCTTGTAATCTGGCTTCTGCAACTTTGAACATGAAAAATCCAATGAGGAGAAGAAAAGCAGAGCCAAAGAGTCCATCCCCAAATCCGACAAACAAGCAAAATGAACAAAAAACATTGAATTCAATTCTTTCTGATTTTAGAAACTGCATTAAAGAAGGGGTGCACCGGTCCTGGAGATACTGCAATACCAGGTCAATGCGTGGAGTGGACAGAGCAAGCTCTTTTTCCATCTCCCTGTTGTAAAAATCCATTTAATATATGGTCCCCAGATAGGGGACGTATCAGATATTAAACTGATAAGAACAGATACTACACTTGATCTTAGCCAAAAGGCCGAGAAGCGATAACCAGAATTGGTTTCAAACTACGGAGCCACCCAAGGATCCTGAAAAGTCCATTTGTGGAGATGAGCTCCTGGACTCCCGTTAAGAAGACATGTTGTCAACCTCTAGATCCCTTACATGCCTGCACTTTTCGGCTTGCTGCTGCTGCAATCCACGCGTTTTAGATCTGCATAACTCCACCTCTTTAAACACTGCACCTTCACCCCCTGCTGTTCCCACCCGCCTCAACACCGTTGGAAGGGAGGAGAACCAATTAAGGCGGGGGGTGGGGTGGAACGAGCAGCTGTCTACCCTTAGCAGGAGGGCTCCTGATTACATACCTCTCCTGCTGCTGCTGCTGCTGGCTGTCCAGCAGCAAACTGAAGGTGGCTGCTGCTGTGCACAGGTATATAAAGGCTCAGAGCCTATTATGACACGCGCAGCCAGTGTTCCATTGCCACATTCCATCTACTGCAGGCAGGATACCTGGCTGGCTGAATGTCGCTGAGAAGCTCACAGAGACCGCCATAAGCAACAGTTTAACAGAATGCCACAGACTAATCAACCAAACTTTTTGGGTTGGGTTCTCTTTTATAGTCTGCAGGCATTAAATGAAAGAAGTCAGTGTTCCAGCAGAAGGAGACAACGTTTCAGAAAAGGCATTGTAGCAAACCAAAAAAGAAATTTTAAGCGCAGCAGAGTAACCAGCGCACATACCTGTTAGCTCAGGTGAGTTTAAAAGGCTGCTGTTGATAACAAGGGCATTTGCTAAATAGATGGTGTGTGTGCAACAATATACTGAAAGGTCAATTATATTGTGCAGCTTATCTCACCACCTGTAGTTATTTAGGTGAAAGCTCCAAAATGCTTGCCTAATATGTCTGTTTATCCAAAAGGAAGTAAAAAGGGAGAGCTAGAAAGATAGCATTGCATCACATTACATGGCAATGCAATGCACAGTTGCTGAAGTTGAACCAAAATGAGCTTGTAATCTGGCTTCTGCAACTTTGAACATGAAAAATCCAATGAGGAGAAGAAAAGCAAAGCCAAAGAGTCCATCCCCAAATCCGACAAACAAGCAAAATGAACAAAAAACATTGAATTCAATTCTTTCTGATTTTAGAAACTGCATTAAAGAAGGGGTGCACCGGTCCTGGAGATACTGCAATACCAGGTCAATGCGTGGAGTGGACAGAGCAAGCTCTTTTTCCATCTCCCTGTTGTAAAAATCCATTTAATATATGGTCCCCAGATAGGGGACGTATCAGATATTAAACTGATAAGAACAGATACTACACTTGATCTTAGCCAAAAGGCCGAGAAGCGATAACCAGAATTGGTTTCAAACTACGGAGCCACCCAAGGATCCTGAAAAGTCCATTTGTGGAGATGAGCTCCTGGACTCCCGTTAAGAAGACATGTTGTCAACCTCTAGATCCCTTACATGCCTGCACTTTTCGGCTTGCTGCTGCTGCAATCCACGCGTTTTAGATCTGCATAACTGCACCTCTTTAAACACAGCACCTTCACCCCCTGCTGTTCCCACCCGCCTCAACACCGTTGGAAGGGAGGAGAACCAATTAAGGCGGGGGGTGGGGTGGAACGAGCAGCTGTCTACCCTTAGCAGGAGGGCTCCTGATTACATACCTCTCCTGCTGCTGCTGCTGCTGGCTGTCCAGCAGCAGACTGAAGGTGGCTGCTGCTGTGCACAGGTATATAAAGGCTCAGAGCCTATTATGACACGCGCAGCCAGCGTTCCATTGCCACATTCCATCTACTGCAGGCAGGATACCTGGCTGGCTGAATGTCGCTGAGAAGCTCACAGAGACCGCCATAAGAAACAGTTTAACAGAATGCCACAGACTAATCAACCAAACTTTTTGGGTTGGGTTCTCTTTTATAGTCTGCAGGCATTAAATGAAAGAAGTCAGTGTTCCAGCAGAAGGAGACAACGTTTCAGAAAAGGCATTGTAGCAAACCAAAAAAGAAATTTTAAGCGCAGCAGAGTAACCAGCGCACATACCTGTTAGCTCAGGTGAGTTTAAAAGGCTGCTGTTGATAACAAGGGCATTTGCTAAATAGATGGTGTGTGCAACAATATACTGAAAGGTCAATTATATTGTGCAGCTTATCTCACCACCTGTAGTTATTTAGGTGAAAGCTCCAAAATGCTTGCCTAATATGTCTGTTTATCCAAAAGGAAGTAAAAAGGGAGAGCTAGAAAGATAGCATTGCATCACATTACATGGCAATGCAATGCACAGTTGCTGAAGTTGAACCAAAATGAGCTTGTAATCTGGCTTCTGCAACTTTGAACATGAAAAATCCAATGAGGAGAAGAAAAGCAAAGCCAAAGAGTCCATCCCCAAATCCGACAAACAAGCAAAATGAACAAAAAACATTGAATTCAATTCTTTCTGATTTTAGAAACTGCATTAAAGAAGGGGTGCACCGGTCCTGGAGATACTGCAATACCAGGTCAATGCGTGGAGTGGACAGAGCAAGCTCTTTTTCCATCTCCCTGTTCTAAAAATCCATTTAATATATGGTCCCCAGATAGGGGACGTATCAGATATTAAACTGATAAGAACAGATTTTTTGATTGAAGCTGCATCCAAGGCACTGAAAAATGTGACCGAAGTCACACCAAACAGCGCACGAGGCGAGGATTCATGTGGACCCTTCCCGGAGGAGAGGGTCCCCAATAAACCATCCCCATCCCTCCGAGCCAGAAGGCCACAGCGAGGGTCAGGGATCTCCGATGCTCTCCCTAGCCGAAGCCGGAGAAGAGCCGTTTTCGTGCTCCCAGCTTCCATCTAGGCTGCCACCCTAGTGGAGCTGGAGCCTGTGTTGGTTTCTCAGCCCAAAGCTGACCGGACCTCCGACCGGGTTTATAAAAATTCCCCTTCCTAGCCCGGAGGTCATGAATAGGGGGGGTTGCTCAGAAAGTATGATTGGCAAAGGTGCGGCGTGCTACGAAGCCAAGTCTTTCTGGGGTTCCCAGTCCCAGTAAGCTTGGACTCCCACCAGGGAGCCTACTCCTGGGGCACATTGCTCCAAAGCCCTCACACTTACCCAGACTAGTGACTTCGATCCTGGAGGACCATGTTTTCCATCAGATAACTCTATGAGCCACCTGGCGTACTAACAAGTGCACCAAACCAGTGTGTAATATGCATCAATTTACTAGGGCAGCCCAAGGACAAAACTGTCTTTTCAAATGATACTACACTTGATCTTAGCCAAAAGGCCGAGAAGCGATAACCAGAATTGGTTTCAAACTACGGAGCCACCCAAGGATCCTGAAAAGTCCATTTGTGGAGATGAGCTCCTGGACTCCCGTTAAGAAGACATGTTGTCAACCTCTAGATCCCTTACATGCCTGCACTTTTCGGCTTGCTGCTGCTGCAATCCACGCGTTTTAGATCTGCATAACTCCACCTCTTTAAACACAGCACCTTCACCCCCTGCTGTTCCCACCCGCCTCAACACCGTTGGAAGGGAGGAGAACCAATTAAGGCGGGGGGTGGGGTGGAACGAGCAGCTGTCTACCCTTAGCAGGAGGGCTCCTGATTACATACCTCTCCTGCTGCTGCTGCTGCTGGCTGTCCAGCAGCAGACTGAAGGTGGCTGCTGCTGTGCACAGGTATATAAAGGCTCAGAGCCTATTATGACACGCGCAGCCAGCGTTCCATTGCCTATTTCCATCTACTGCAGGCAGGATACCTGGCTGGCTGAATGTCGCTGAGAAGCTCACAGAGACCGCCATAAGCAACAGTTTAACAGAATGCCACAGACTAATCAACCAAACTTTTTGGGTTGGGTTCTCTTTTATAGTCTGCAGGCATTAAATGAAAGAAGTCAGTGTTCCAGCAGAAGGAGACAACGTTTCAGAAAAGGCATTGTAGCAAACCAAAAAAGAAATTTTAAGCGCAGCAGAGTAACCAGCGCACATACCTGTTAGCTCAGGTGAGTTTAAAAGGCTGCTGTTGATAACAAGGGCATTTGCTAAATAGATGGTGTGTGTGCAACAATATACTGAAAGGTCAATTATATTGTGCAGCTTATCTCACCACCTGTAGTTATTTAGGTGAAAGCTCCAAAATGCTTGCCTAATATGTCTGTTTATCCAAAAGGAAGTAAAAAGGGAGAGCTAGAAAGATAGCATTGCATCACATTACATGGCAATGCAATGCACAGTTGCTGAAGTTGAACCAAAATGAGCTTGTAATCTGGCTTCTGCAACTTTGAACATGAAAAATCCAATGAGGAGAAGAAAAGCAAAGCCAAAGAGTCCATCCCCAAATCCGACAAACAAGCAAAATGAACAAAAAACATTGAATTCAATTCTTTCTGATTTTAGAAACTGCATTAAAGAAGGGGTGCACCGGTCCTGGAGATACTGCAATACCAGGTCAATGCGTGGAGTGGACAGAGCAAGCTCTTTTTCCATCTCCCTGTTCTAAAAATCCATTTAATATATGGTCCCCAGATAGGGGACGTATCAGATATTAAACTGATAAGAACAGATACTACACTTGATCTTAGCCAAAAGGCCGAGAAGCGATAACCAGAATTGGTTTCAAACTACGGAGCCACCCAAGGATCCTGAAAAGTCCATTTGTGGAGATGAGCTCCTGGACTCCCGTTAAGAAGACATGTTGTCAACCTCTAGATCCCTTACATGCCTGCACTTTTCGGCTTGCTGCTGCTGCAATCCACGCGTTTTAGATCTGCATAACTCCACCTCTTTAAACACAGCACCTTCACCCCCTGCTGTTCCCACCCGCCTCAACACCGTTGGAAGGGAGGAGAACCAATTAAGGCGGGGGGTGGGGTGGAACGAGCAGCTGTCTACCCTTAGCAGGAGGGCTCCTGATTACATACCTCTCCTGCTGCTGCTGCTGCTGGCTGTCCAGCAGCAGACTGAAGGTGGCTGCTGCTGTGCACAGGTATATAAAGGCTCAGAGCCTATTATGACACGCGCAGCCAGCGTTCCATTGCCACATTCCATCTACTGCAGGCAGGATACCTGGCTGGCTGAATGTCGCTGAGAAGCTCACAGAGACCGCCATAAGCAACAGTTTAACAGAATGCCACAGACTAATCAACCAAACTTTTTGGGTTGGGTTCTCTTTTATAGTCTGCAGGCATTAAATGAAAGAAGTCAGTGTTCCAGCAGAAGGAGACAACGTTTCAGAAAAGGCATTGTAGCAAACCAAAAAAGAAATTTTAAGCGCAGCAGAGTAACCAGCGCACATACCTGTTAGCTCAGGTGAGTTTAAAAGGCTGCTGTTGATAACAAGGGCATTTGCTAAATAGATGGTGTGTGTGCAACAATATACTGAAAGGTCAATTATATTGTGCAGCTTATCTCACCACCTGTAGTTATTTAGGTGAAAGCTCCAAAATGCTTGCCTAATATGTCTGTTTATCCAAAAGGAAGTAAAAAGGGAGAGCTAGAAAGATAGCATTGCATCACATTACATGGCAATGCAATGCACAGTTGCTGAAGTTGAACCAAAATGAGCTTGTAATCTGGCTTCTGCAACTTTGAACATGAAAAATCCAATGAGGAGAAGAAAAGCAAAGCCAAAGAGTCCATCCCCAAATCCGACAAACAAGCAAAATGAACAAAAAACATTGAATTCAATTCTTTCTGATTTTAGAAACTGCATTAAAGAAGGGGTGCACCGGTCCTGGAGATACTGCAATACCAGGTCAATGCGTGGAGTGGACAGAGCAAGCTCTTTTTGCATCTCCCTGTTCTAAAAATCCATTTAATATATGGTCCCCAGATAGGGGACGTATCAGATATTAAACTGATAAGAACAGATACTACACTTGATCTTAGCCAAAAGGCCGAGAAGCGATAACCAGAATTGGTTTCAAACTACGGAGCCACCCAAGGATCCTGAAAAGTCCATTTGTGGAGATGAGCTCCTGGACTCCCGTTAAGAAGACATGTTGTCAACCTCTAGATCCCTTACATGCCTGCACTTTTCGGCTTGCTGCTGCTGCAATCCACGCGTTTTAGATCTGCATAACTCCACCTCTTTAAACACAGCACCTTCACCCCCTGCTGTTCCCACCCGCCTCAACACCGTTGGAAGGGAGGAGAACCAATTAAGGCGGGGGGTGGGGTGGAACGAGCAGCTGTCTACCCTTAGCAGGAGGGCTCCTGATTACATACCTCTCCTGCTGCTGCTGCTGCTGGCTGTCCAGCAGCAGACTGAAGGTGGCTGCTGCTGTGCACAGGTATATAAAGGCTCAGAGCCTATTATGACACGCGCAGCCAGCGTTCCATTGCCACATTCCATCTACTGCAGGCAGGATACCTGGCTGGCTGAATGTCGCTGAGAAGCTCACAGAGACCGCCATAAGCAACAGTTTAACAGAATGCCACAGACTAATCAACCAAACTTTTTGGGTTGGGTTCTCTTTTATAGTCTGCAGGCATTAAATGAAAGAAGTCAGTGTTCCAGCAGAAGGAGACAACGTTTCAGAAAAGGCATTGTAGCAAACCAAAAAAGAAATTTTAAGCGCAGCAGAGTAACCAGCGCACATACCTGTTAGCTCAGGTGAGTTTAAAAGGCTGCTGTTGATAACAAGGGCATTTGCTAAATAGATGGTGTGTGTGCAACAATATACTGAAAGGTCAATTATATTGTGCAGCTTATCTCACCACCTGTAGTTATTTAGGTGAAAGCTCCAAAATGCTTGCCTAATATGTCTGTTTATCCAAAAGGAAGTAAAAAGGGAGAGCTAGAAAGATAGCATTGCATCACATTACATGGCAATGCAATGCACAGTTGCTGAAGTTGAACCAAAATGAGCTTGTAATCTGGCTTCTGCAACTTTGAACATGAAAAATCCAATGAGGAGAAGAAAAGCAAAGCCAAAGAGTCCATCCCCAAATCCGACAAACAAGCAAAATGAACAAAAAACATTGAATTCAATTCTTTCTGATTTTAGAAACTGCATTAAAGAAGGGGTGCACCGGTCCTGGAGATACTGCAATACCAGGTCAATGCGTGGAGTGGACAGAGCAAGCTCTTTTTCCATCTCCCTGTTATAAAAATCCATTTAATATATGGTCCCCAGATAGGGGACGTATCAGATATTAAACTGATAAGAACAGATACTACACTTGATCTTAGCCAAAAGGCCGAGAAGCGATAACCAGAATTGGTTTCAAACTACGGAGCCACCCAAGGATCCTGAAAAGTCCATTTGTGGAGATGAGCTCCTGGACTCCCGTTAAGAAGACATGTTGTCAACCTCTAGATCCCTTACATGCCTGCACTTTTCGGCTTGCTGCTGCTGCAATCCACCCGTTTTAGATCTGCATAACTCCACCTCTTTAAACACAGCACCTTCACCCCCTGCTGTTCCCACCCGCCTCAACACCATTGGAAGGGAGGAGAACCAATTAAGGCGGGGGGTGGGGTGGAACGATCAGCTGTCTACCCTTAGCAGGAGGGCTCCTGATTACATACCTCTCCTGCTGCTGCTGCTGCTGGCTGTCCAGCAGCAGACTGAAGGTGGCTGCTGCTGTGCACAGGTATATAAAGGCTCAGAGCCTATTATGACACGCGCAGCCAGCGTTCCATTGCCACATTCCATCTACTGCAGGCAGGATACTTGGCTGGCTGAATGTCGCTGAGAAGCTCACAGAGACCGCCATAAGCAACAGTTTAACAGAATGCCACAGACTAATCAACCAAACTTTTTGGGTTGGGTTCTCTTTTATAGTCTGCAGGCATTAAATGAAAGAAGTCAGTGTTCCAGCAGAAGGAGACAACGTTTCAGAAAAGGCATTGTAGCAAACCAAAAAAGAAATTTTAAGCGCAGCAGAGTAACCAGCGCACATACCTGTTAGCTCAGGTGAGTTTAAAAGGCTGCTGTTGATAACAAGGGCATTTGCTAAATAGATGGTGTGTGTGCAACAATATACTGAAAGGTCAATTATATTGTGCAGCTTATCTCACCACCTGTAGTTATTTAGGTGAAAGCTCCAAAATGCTTGCCTAATATGTCTGTTTATCCAAAAGGAAGTAAAAAGGGAGAGCTAGAAAGATAGCATTGCATCACATTACATGGCAATGCAATGCACAGTTGCTGAAGTTGAACCAAAATGAGCTTGTAATCTGGCTTCTGCAACTTTGAACATGAAAAATCCAATGAGGAGAAGAAAAGCAAAGCCAAAGAGTCCATCCCCAAATCCGACAAACAAGCAAAATGAACAAAAAACATTGAATTCAATTCTTTCTGATTTTAGAAACTGCATTAAAGAAGGGGTGCACCGGTCCTGGAGATACTGCAATACCAGGTCAATGCGTGGAGTGGACAGAGCAAGCTCTTTTTCCATCTCCCTGTTCTAAAAATCCATTTAATATATGGTCCCCAGATAGGGGACGTATCAGATATTAAACTGATAAGAACAGATTTTTTTTTTAATTTGGCTATCCCCTGCAGAGGGATAAAACCGTTTATTAAAACTTTAACAAATTACAAGCATAATTTAACAAATACCAAACGTTAAAAGACAAATGAAATTTACAAAACAAAAAAATACAAAGATTTTAAATAATTAGGTTCCATTGGTCAACAAGCCATTTTTTGGAAATATGTACATTCTTCTTTTTGTCAATTAAATAATAAGTATACATTTCACATAAACATAAACTTAAAACATCATTCACTGATAAAACATCTTGTTTAAAAATAGCAATGTTGCGCGCTTTCCAGAGAGATGACTTGGCGCAGTTCACTGTCTTCCAAGCCATTGTGTACTGGTCCATTGTGGGGCATTCCATAAGTCCGTATAGCACAGTTTTATATGTAAAGTTCTTGAGGTCTGCCACCCTTTCCAGTAGGGGGAGCAGTCTTCTCCAGAAATCCTTTGCAAAATTACATGTCCATAATAGATGTTCCACCGTTTCCTCTTCTTGGCATCCGGCTCTTGGGCAGATGGCAGACCTCACAAATCCTCTTCTGTATTGGAATGCCCGGCAAGGAAGACAGCGGTGCATGCAACTCCAAGCCAGATCTCTCTGTTCATTAAAAAGATAAAAAACGTTAATCATTTTCCAGATAGACATAGATTTGTCATCATCATATCTGTCAACATTACATATTTCCTCACTTTTACGTATTTCTTTAATTAGTTTCTTACTATTTCTTAATTCCTCTATTTTCTTAGTCCCTAAATTAAAATCGGACACTATTTTCCTTAAAATCTCATAATGCGTCGACAAATTAAAAGCATGGGGCACAGATATATTAACTTCATACCATCCAAACTTTCTCATAAAAAATCCTGTATTAAAACGCATAAAAAAGGACCAATAGTGATTCTTAAAAAGGGCATTAAAACAGTAAACGAACAGATGGATTAAAAGAAACCTATTAAAATCTGGAAAATCTTTACCACCTTTTACTTTTGATTTCATCACGATTTCTCTTTTCAGCTTTTCCATTTTTGAGTTCCAAAAGAAGGTAAAACAGGCTTTGGTTATCTTTTTTAAAACATTAACAGGCGGGGGGAAAACCATGCTAAGATACAATAAAAGAGGTAAAATCACCATCTTTAAAACCAATACTTTACCCTCTATTGTAAGTCTCCTCATGTTCCACATACATATTTTCGTATTTACTTTCTGTGTAACTGTTTCCCAACTATTATAACCATCATTATTTTCAGTGAATGATATACCTAAAATGGAAATGGATTCGGAGACATTAATTGGTACATCACGTAAAATCATCCCCCCAACACTTAAAATGTTACACTTATTAAAATTGATTTTAAAACCAGAAGCTAGGCAAAAGGATTGCACTTGATGGAGAGTGGCCGTAAGTGATGGTGCATCTGTACACAAGACCGCCACGTCATCCATGTAGCCTACAACCTTGGCCTCCAAACCACCGCTTCCAGGCAGAGGGACACCGCATATCTGTTTATTTTGGCGTATTGCACATAACATTGGTTCCAGTGCACAGATAAACAGTAGGGGGGACAGAGGGCATCCCTGTTTCACCCCTGACCGTAAAAATACCTCTTGTGTCTTAAAACCATTCACTAAAATCTTACTTGTACAATCCTTGTAAAATGCTTTAAGCGATAGTAAAAACCCTTCTGGTATGCCCATTTTCTCTAAAACTTTAAAAAGATAAAAGTGTGAGACACGGTCAAATGCTTTTTCAAAATCAATAGATAAAATCGCCATTTTCCCCTTTCTGTCTTTCACATCCTCAATACAGTCTTTCACTAAATTCAGATTGTCCCATATACTGCGCCCCGGCACCCCACACACTTGATTAGAATGAATAACTTTGCTGATGACTTCTTTTAGACGATTTGCACAAATTTTAGCCATTATTTTATAGTCACAATTTAAAAGTGTTATTGGTCTCCAGTTTTCTAATTTTGATTTATCGCCTTTTTTGTATAGGAGGGAGACTTCACCTTTCTTCCAGGAATTTAATAAAACCTTATTATTAAAAACCTCAGTAAACAAATAAAACAAATCATCTTTTAAAATATCATAAAAACATACATAAAATTCTATTGGGATGCCATCAGGACCAGGGACCTTTCCAGTTTTAAAACTTTTAATAGTTTTTAACACTTCTTGTTCCGTTAAAACTTGGGATAAAAACTCTTGGGATGCGGGATCTAAAACAGCTGTTAGTCCTTGCAGCGAATCATCCATTAATTTATTATCTATATTTTTTCCATTAAAAAGATTAGAAAAAAAAACCTCAACTTTACCCAGCATATTTTTTATATTATTCTCACCATCTATATGGTCAATTATCACTTTTCTTTTTTATTTTTCCTAAAAAAATATCTGGAACACTTTTCATTTTCTTCTTTATGTTGTACTCTAGAACGAAAAATTATCTCTTTTCCTTTTTGTTCTAGCCATTTTGAAATCTCTTCTTTTAAGTTTGAAATATCAAGTTGTACATCTATCCCATTGTCTCTGAGCTTAAATAATGTTTGTAGGCGGGTATTTAAAATTCTATATTCTTCATATTTTTCTTTGGCTCTACATATACTCTTTTTAATAAAAAAGTCTTTTATTTTTACTTTCATTCTATCCCACCATACACTCATAGTCTCATTTGTTTTTTTCCCTTTTCTACATTTCCTATAAAACTCAATAAAATCTGATAAAATCTGCGGGTCGGTTAAAAGGGATACGTTCATTTTCCAGCTTTTCTTACCACATTTTTTGTTGTCATTTACTTTTATGGTAAAGGATAAAAGTTTATGGTCTGAAAATATATTAGTTAAAACTTCACATTTGGCAGGTATTGTTTTATCTGAACCAAAAATAAAATCAATCCTAGAGCTACAATTAGCATTGCTCCAAGTGAAACCGGCATCCTCTGGGCTGTCACTATGACACTCTTTATATATGTCTATCAATTTAGCATCTTTGACTATATCATGTAGCATACCTGAGGTTTTATCGTAGTTCCTGCTTACAGAGCTGGAGCGCCGGTTTTCACCTTTTAAAACACAATTAAAATCCCCTGCTAAGATAAAAGGTTCAGAGTTATTAATAAATAATGGTAAAAGATCAAGCATTTCGGCTCTTTCATTTTTCTCTGGGGATCCATAAAAATTTAAAAACTGCCATCTAATACCATCAATAAAAGCTTTCACTAATAAAATACGACCTGGTAAAATTTCCTGAATAAAATCAATTAAAACGTTCCCTTTAAAAAGTATGGCTACACCCGCTGATCCTGCAGCATTCGATCCGGACCAGACAGATGGCCCACACTTCCACTCATCTTTATATTTTTGATATGACATTTCATGTGGGATATTACATTCTTGCAGAAAAAATACAGATGCAGTAAAACACGTAAAAAAATTAAAAAGAGCAGTTCTTCTCATGTTAGATTTTATGCCTCTCACGTTGAGGGAAATACCTTTGAGTTCAGCCATCATTAGAAAATGTAAAAATTTTACTTAGGTAACTAAGAGCAACGGATTTACCTGTCCGATGAACCTGATCAGACCACTGGGCTTGCGCCTCCCTCCTCATCTGATAGTATCGTCACGAGAGTCTCCGTGGAGGAGGAAAGATTACCACATTTATATAAACCCGACGCTACACTGGCATAGCTCGGAGGGCTGGCTGGCAGAACCCGCTGGGTCTCCATTGGCTGGCCATGCAGTTCCTCATCAGGTGGGTCCCCGAGGGGTTCCGCCGCCCCTGTTTGACCTGTAGAAGGTCGTCCTATAGGAGGAGGTTGCGCACAAGGCAGAGCCTCTGACTCTTCAGAGGCAGCAAGATCCCGTTCCCCACCTGTAGCAGTGGAGACCGAAACCTCTGAGGGTCCAGCGTCCACGTCCCCTTCTGGAGAAGTGTCCATCTGTTCACCTCCTGCTGCCTCCTCCGAACCACCCTTTTTCTTTTTCTTAGGACCCACCTTTATCCACTCAGCGCCCTCAGCCCTAGGAGACCCAGACTGGGCATGGGCTTCTGTGTCGGCCTTTTGCCGGTCCCTTTTGACCTTACCAGTAGTGCCCTTCTGCTCCTTCTCAGCCCTCCTTTTGGACTCCCGCAGGTCCTGCAGCCAGGTTTTGGGATTTGGTATTTTACCTGTCATAGACTCTGGAGACACTTCACTATTTGGTACGCCCTTATTGTCTCCAGAGGCTCCAGGTTGTTGTTCCTCCTCCTGAGGGGTGGTCTGATCTTTTGGTCCTTGGTCGGACGTCTTGGACTTCCCCTTTTGCTCATCTTCCCGAAATCTGTGAGGGCAAGAAAAATAAAAGTGACCTGGAGTCTGGCAAAAACTGCATTTCTTTTCCTTAGGGCATTCTTTTGTCTCATGTTCTTCACTAGCACAATTTCTACATGATACATGACAGTTTTCTTTTGAATGACCATAGCGCCCACAATTTCTGCAATATACTGGCATCCCAGAAAAGAAGAAATCCCCATTTGTTTGCCCAATTTTGAAACGGGCAGGGGGGAGACGTATACCACCTGGTGTATTTGGATCTCTTGTACACTTCACAAGGAATTTCCACTTAGATGTCCATATGTTATATTCGTTTAATATCTTCCCAATACATTTAACACTTTTAAAATAAATTGCTAGAAATGACATTACTTCTGGAGCAGAAACAAAGGGCGAAAATACTTTTACAATAACCAGTCTTACCTCATCCAGGACGTGCTCAACAATTTGTATCCCTTTCAAAACAGGACTATTTTCAACTTTTTTTAACTTTTCTAGTACATCTCTAAAAATACCTTCTCCGGTGAATGTGATGTCATAGTCACCTCTTCTGGGATAATCCTGGATGGAGAGAATTTCATTCCTTTGTACGCCAAGAAGGTTCCTGAGCACGTCCTGGACTACATACCCTAATTTCCTCATATCCGAGCCACCCGCCGTGAAGTGAACTCGGATAGAGTTTTTTAGCCTCGCATAAAGAGGCACGAGGTTAGGGTCAACCTCCATGGAAAAACGCAACAAGGTTGCAAATTGCAGCCGCTTGCAATCTGCGCTCCCAGTGTTCTTGCAGCGAAAAACACCTGGAAGCTGGGGGATCGCAACTCGTTACCCTGGGACTAAGCCCTCTCCCTAATAGCAGCAAGCAGGTTAAGTCCACCAAAGTGGACGATCCTGCCAGGCCAAGGAGAGGGGTACCCGAGTGCCCTTCAACCACAATCTCCTGCAATAAAGCACTTGATCGTAGCCAAAAGGCCGAGAAGCGATAACCAGAATTGGTTTCAAACTACGGAGCCACCCAAGGATCCTGAAAAGTCCATTTGTGGAGATGAGCTCCTGGACTCCCGTTAAGAAGACATGTTGTCAACCTCTAGATCCCTTACATGCCTGCACTTTTCGGCTTGCTGCTGCTGCAATCCACGCGTTTTAGATCTGCATAACTCCACCTCTTTAAACACAGCACCTTCACCCCCTGCTGTTCCCACCCGCCTCAACACCGTTGGAAGGGAGGAGAACCAATTAAGGCGGGGGGTGGGGTGGAATGAGCAGCTGTCTACCCTTAGCAGGAGGGCTCCTGATTACATACCTCTCCTGCTGCTGCTGCTGCTGGCTGTCCAGCAGCAGACTGAAGGTGGCTGCTGCTGTGCACAGGTATATAAAGGCTCAGAGCCTATTATGACACGCGCAGCCAGCGTTCCATTGCCACATTCCATCTACTGCAGGCAGGATACCTGGCTGGCTGAATGTCGCTGAGAAGCTCACAGAGACCGCCATAAGCAACAGTTTAACAGAATGCCACAGACTAATCAACCAAACTTTTTGGGTTGGGTTCTCTTTTATAGTCTGCAGGCATTAAATGAAAGAAGTCAGTGTTCCAGCAGAAGGAGACAACGTTTCAGAAAAGGCATTGTAGCAAACCAAAAAAGAAATTTTAAGCGCAGCAGAGTAACCAGCGCACATACCTGTTAGCTCAGGTGAGTTTAAAAGGCTGCTGTTGATAACAAGGGCATTTGCTAAATAGATGGTGTGTGTGCAACAATATACTGAAAGGTCAATTATATTGTGCAGCTTATCTCACCACCTGTAGTTATTTAGGTGAAAGCTCCAAAATGCTTGCCTAATATGTCTGTTTATCCAAAAGGAAGTAAAAAGGGAGAGCTAGAAAGATAGCATTGCATCACATTACATGGCAATGCAATGCACAGTTGCTGAAGTTGAACCAAAATGAGCTTGTAATCTGGCTTCTGCAACTTTGAACATGAAAAATCCAATGAGGAGAAGAAAAGCAAAGCCAAAGAGTCCATCCCAAAATCCGACAAACAAGCAAAATGAACAAAAAACATTGAATTCAATTCTTTCTGATTTTAGAAACTGCATTAAAGAAGGGGTGCACCGGTCCTGGAGATACTGGAATACCAGGTCAATGCGTGGAGTGGACAGAGCAAGCTCTTTTTCCATCTCCCTGTTCTAAAAATCCATTTAATATATGGTCCCCAGATAGGGGACGTATCAGATATTAAACTGATAAGAACAGATACTACACTTGATCTTAGCCAAAAGGCCGAGAAGCGATAACCAGAATTGGTTTCAAACTACGGAGCCACCCAAGGATCCTGAAAAGTTCATTTGTGGAGATGAGCTCCTGGACTCCCGTTAAGAAGACATGTTGTCAACCTCTAGATCCCTTACATGCCTGCACTTTTCGGCTTGCTGCTGCTGCAATCCACGCGTTTTAGATCTGCATAACTCCACCTCTTTAAACACAGCACCTTCACCCCCTGCTGTTCCCACCCGCCTCAACACCGTTGGAAGGGAGGAGAACCAATTAAGGCGGGGGGTGGGGTGGAACGAGCAGCTGTCTACCCTTAGCAGGAGGGCTCCTGATTACATACCTCTCCTGCTGCTGCTGCTGCTGGCTGTCCAGCAGCAGACTGAAGGTGGCTGCTGCTGTGCACAGGTATATAAAGGCTCAGAGCCTATTATGACACGCGCAGCCAGCGTTCCATTGCCACATTCCATCTACTGCAGGCAGGATACCTGGCTGGCTGAATGTCGCTGAGAAGCTCACAGAGACCGCCATAAGCAACAGTTTAACAGAATGCCACAGACTAATCAACCAAACTTTTTGGGTTGGGTTCTCTTTTATAGTCTGCAGGCATTAAATGAAAGAAGTCAGTGTTCCAGCAGAAGGAGACAACGTTTCAGAAAAGGCATTGTAGCAAACCAAAAAAGAAATTTTAAGCACAGCAGAGTAACCAGCTCACATACCTGTTAGCTCAGGTGAGTTTAAAAGGCTGCTGTTGATAACAAGGGCATTTGCTAAATAGATGGTGTGTGTGCAACAATATACTGAAAGGTCAATTATATTGTGCAGCTTATCTCACCACCTGTAGTTATTTAGGTGAAAGCTCCAAAATGCTTGCCTAATATGTCTGTTTATCCAAAAGGAAGTAAAAAGGGAGAGCTAGAAAGATAGCATTGCATCACATTACATGGCAATGCAATGCACAGTTGCTGAAGTTGAACCAAAATGAGCTTGTAATCTGGCTTCTGCAACTTTGAACATGAAAAATCCAATGAGGAGAAGAAAAGCAAAGCCAAAGAGTCCATCCCCAAATCCGACAAACAAGCAAAATGAACAAAAAACATTGAATTCAATTCTTTCTGATTTTAGAAACTGCATTAAAGAAGGGGTGCACCGGTCCTGGAGATACTGCAATACCAGGTCAATGCGTGGAGTGGACAGAGCAAGCTCTTTTTCCATCTCCCTGTTCTAAAAATCCATTTAATATATGGTCCCCAGATAGGGGACGTATCAGATATTAAACTGATAAGAACAGATTTTTCCTTTTTTTTATTTCTTCTTTTTTTTTTTTTTCCTCAGATTAAGACCCACATTAATTTATGCATCATAGCGCATATTCACATAACGGGTTCTCAAATCATCATTCGGAAAAACAAAAACAAAATCCCAAAAAACACAACCCTGCAATTAACTGTTACTTACTGTAAGAAGTCCAATGTGAAAAGTTCCAGAGTGCCTCTGCTGCTGTCTCACCATACTTCTTTTTATCCAATAAATAGGCATAAAACAGTCTAGCAAGAAAAATCTTTCTGCATTCCATGGGGGAAAAAACAATCTTTTTAAAAATCACCAAATTCCGAACGTCCCATAAAACCTCTTTATATATGACAAAAATAATCCAGCTTGCCCGCTTCCTTTGCGAGTACTTAAAATCTTGACCTATTAAAATCCTTTCAAAATCGAAACAATGAAAACCAACTAAAGCAACAAACATACGTGACAACAAGGTAAAAACTTTTTTAGCAAAAAAACAGTCCCAAAAAATATGCTGTATTGTTTCCACCTTATTGCAACCTTCCCTAGGACATAGTTCTTGAACCTTTATCCCCCGGTCATTCAAAAAAGCTCTTGTTGGCAAGCATCCATGCAACGCCATCCAGGTTACATCCTTCTGTCTGTTGCTGATTCCACGCATGAAAAAAAGCTTCCACACCTGTCCAGACTGTGCATTATTACAAAACGGCACATCACATAACATCTCCTTCTTCTTAATACCTGAGACAATCAGTTTTTTGTCCGGTCTAACCATGGAGCTTATCCCATTTTGATCATAGAAGGACCTAAGCACCACATAAAAAAACGGTATCACAAACGAAACTAGTTTTCTTAAATCCTTCTCACACCAGCTCCATTTCTGGAAAAGCCGTCCTGCTAAATATTTGCACATGTCCGCAGTCCTGTTATTGCACTGGGATAATTTATAAATGTTCAAAAAATAATGCATTCTTAAAAATAAGTCAATGTTAGGAAAATCACAACCCCCATTTTCCACAGAACACATAACCATTCCTCTTCTTAGTTTCTCCATTTTGGATCCCCAAAAAAACACAAACAGTTTCCTTGTCACTCTCTTTGTCCAAAGCACAGCAGGTGGGAAAATCAAAGCAGTGTACAGCAGAAGCGGGAGAATCACAGACTTGATTACCAGCACTTTCCCTCTCAGCGACAGGTTCCTTAGTTTCCAAAAGTTCAACTTCTGATCCATTTTGTCTTCTAGAATCTTCAGGCTGCTTTTCCCTTTCAGTTCCTTCTCAAAGATGACACCAAGAACCTCAATTTCCTCCCTACTCTCCACTCCTGCCACGTTAACCTCAACCTGCCTCCCAAAGTTACAAAGCTGGCACTTTCCTCAATTCACCGCCATACCAGCCACACAACAAAAAATCCTTACGTGCAAATTCACTCTATTGAGATCCGCCTGTGAACCACAAGTAAAAACAATATCATCCATATAACTTAAAGACTTGACTGGACCCCCGGATCCCCCAGGAATAAAAACACCAGCCACACACTTGTCAACTTGCACACTTTTTAAAAGGGCCTCCACCACACAGATAAAAAGAATTGGTGACAGGGGACAACCCTGCCTAACTCCCGATAAAATATTAAAACTGGAACTCACATGCCCATTAACTAAAATCTGGCTACTGACCCCACAATAAAAACTCTTAATGACCATCAATAATTTATCCGGAACACCAAGGTGACTTAAAGCAGAGAACAAAAATCTATGTGATATTTTATCAAAGGCTTTCTCCAGGTCCACCGACTGTAACAAAAGAGCATTCTTATTCAAATTAGCCTGATAAATTAAGTCTCTTAGAAGCAGCAAATTATCTGAAATTTTCCTACCAGGCACTGCACATGCCTGATACTCCCCCACCATATCACCTATCACATCTGCCAGTCTACCAGCCACAATTTTAGAAATAATTTTGTAATCACTGTTTAACAATGTTATGGGCCTCCAATTTTTAATATCCCTCATGTCCCCTTTCTTATGAATCAGCGTAACAATCCCCCTACGCATAGAAACCGATAAAATCCCATGAGTAAAACCATATTGCACCACCCGGGAAAACTCCACACCTATAATATCCCAAAATCTAACATAAAATTCAGCAGGAAGACCATCACAGCCTGGCGTCTTGCCTTTCGCCAAGCCATCCACTGCCCGTCTAATTTCATCTTTCCCAACCTCCTCACTTAAAAACCCAATTTTCTCCTCAGGAATATTATTAGTTAATACTTTGCAATAATCATTAATTTCCGCATCACTGGCTCTACTATCGTTAGAGAAGAGTGTTTCATAAAAGGAAAGAATACTGCCAATCATCTCATCCCCAGATACCTCCCCTGCAGGAGAAAAAACAGACTTAAAAACCCCTTTAGGTTTAAAACATTTTTTAAAAAAGTATCTCGAACATTGCTCATTTTCCTCCATGTGCTTTATTTTTGCCTTAAACATAATAGTCTTCCCTTTTTCAATAAGTATCTTCTTCAGTTCGTCCTTCAAATCTGCAATCTCTTTATCCACCTCCATCCCCGCTCTCTTAAACTTATGGAGTACTTCCAATTTTGAAATAACAGCAGCATCATGATCCCTTTTGGCTTTCGCTCTCCTAAAACACACCCCTTTAAAATAACATGCAAATTTCTCCTTAGCCCAGTCCCACCACTCTAGCAAATCTTTAAAAAGGTGCTGTTCAGACACACAAGACAAAAACACTTTATTAAAACCAACCTTAACACTCTCCTCTTCCAGCAGGCTTACGTTCAGCTTCCAGAGTCCCTTTCCAAAAGCCAGGGACTCAGCTATACACAGATCTACCACTATCATCTTGTGGTCAGAAAAAGTCGTCATCACGTGGTTGCACTTGGCCACCTTAATCCCTTCAGACATAAAAAAATAGTCAATTCGGGAAACACTACGTCCACTGTCTGATATGTATGTGAACTTATCACTTGGCCCAACCATCAGACCAGCATCCGTGTAGCGTAAATCCTGCACAATCTGATTTAAAATATTAGACGTAACATCAGTCCTACCTTCCGTAGAGCTCTTACGATCTTTTGCGGATCTGACACAATTAAAATCTCCAGCCACTATAGTGAAGTCTCTGCCTGGTAAAAACAACTTTAGAGACTCCAAAAACCCAACTCTTGCTTGTTTATCAGCAGGGGCATAAACATTAAAAACCCGTACCCGCTGACCTAAAAAATCCACTAATAAAAACAAACATCTCCCAGGTATGATTACTTTAAACTCTAAAACCTTTAGACTGGAATTACACAGTAAAATGCCCACCCCTTCATTCCTGTTTTCTGAGCATGGGGACCAAAAAGATTGCCCCTTATTCCACTCACTCTCATGCGGGGCAGATTTAATTACACATTCCTGCAGACAGACAATATCTGCATTCACACTCTCAATGTACTCCAGTATCCCTGCTCTCCTACAAGCAGAACCAATCCCTCGTACATTCAGAGAAGCAACACACAACGCCATCATAACAACAGGAAAAAATCTCCACCATACCCGATCCATCATGAACCAGGAGAAAACCCACTCCTGCCACCCACTTTTCTACGTATATCAGGCGACTCAGAACTCGAGTCCCTGTTAGAATAACCTGGTCTTAGGGAGACTGGATCTTCCTGCCCCCCAGACCAACACCCCTCCACCTTACTTCTTTTAATCACGGAGGCATAACTCTCCTCCTTGCCATCATCTTCCTCCTCATTTTCACTCCAATCACTGTTAACCCTATCACGCTGCTGAGGGGTTATAGTTCCATCCGAATCAGAATCCTCCTCCTCCAAAACCTCCATTTCCTCACCCCCATCTCTTCCCAAAACAGGATTCACTGACTCCGCCATATTAGACAAATCCATCCCATCACCCGGGCCATGCACATCAGCTACTTTGTTTATTACTTCCAGCCCCTCCCTCAAACCAACTTTCTTCTGGCTCCGCCCCTTTTCCTCCATCTTGGGCACCGCATGGTCTCTTCCCCTACCACCATCTTGTTTTTGGCTTTCCCCCTCTGAGTCTGAGCCTTCGCCCTCCTCCCCACTTTCCTGCCGAGTCTTCTTCTGCCTCTCTTCAGCGTCCACCTGTGACCTAGGAATCTGAGCCCACAATCTACATTTCCTTGCAAGGTGATCTGCATGTCCACACAAATCACACACCTTATTCATTGGGCAACCACTTGCAACATGCCCAGATTTCCCACAACCTCTACAAACATCACCTTGCACTGGACAATCTTTCTGAACATGTCCAAACTCATGACACTTCCTACAATATTCCATCTGTCCATTATAAAAACAAAATCCCCTTTCTCCTCCGATAGAAAACTGTGCAGGAATGCTCTTGGCACCCCCAATAGCTCTATCATCCGGTCTCAGTTTTACAACATATCTCCTCTTGCCATTTAGATAATTGTATTTGTTCTTCATTCTTCCCAAAAATTTAACCTCACTACAATACCGAGCTAAAAAATTGGAAACAGTCTCATCCGGAACTTTAGGGTTATACATGTGCACAACCACATACTTATATGTCTGCTGGAACAGAGGTTCCAGTGCAATAAACTCTAGGCATTTCAATTCCTTTTCTTCCTTCATTCGTACCAACTCCATGTAGACTCTCTGGCAAATACTCAAAGAAACAAAAGTGATATCATAAATTCCTTGTTTCTGAAAATCCTGCAGTGCCAATACATCCGTTACCTTCAAGCCATTAATGTTCTTCAAGACATCAACGCAAACTTGGTCCAAACCGATTTCTCCTTCATGACCTGCAGCCACCTTCAGACGGACCGAGTCCTCTAATCCACGTGTTTTCTCCACCATTTTTACAGCAGATAAACACAATCGCCGCTCAATCGCACACTAGGGCCCCACAAGGGGGAACCCCAGTCACAACTGCCCTCCAAACAACACCAGCAGCAGAAAACCACCACTGATCTTGCCAAAAGGCCGAGAAGCGATAACCAGAATTGGCTTCAAACTACGGAGCCACCCAAGGATCCTGAAAAGTCCATTTGTGGAGATGAGCTCCTGGACTCCCGTTAAGAAGACATGTTGTCAACCTCTAGATCCCTTACATGCCTGCACTTTTCGGCTTGCTGCTGCTGCAATCCACGCGTTTTAGATCTGCATAACTCCACCTCTTTAAACACAGCACCTTCACCCCCTGCTGTTCCCACCCGCCTCAACACCGTTGGAAGGGAGGAGAACCAATTAAGGCGGGGGGTGGGGTGGAACGAGCAGCTGTCTACCCTTAGCAGGAGGGCTCCTGATTACATACCTCTCCTGCTGCTGCTGCTGCTGGCTGTCCAGCAGCAGACTGAAGGTGGCTGCTGCTGTGCACAGGTATATAAAGGCTCAGAGCCTATTATGACACGCGCAGCCAGCGTTCCATTGCTACATTCCATCTACTGCAGGCAGGATACCTGGCTGGCTGAATGTCGCTGAGAAGCTCACAGAGACCGCCATAAGCAACAGTTTAACAGAATGCCACAGACTAATCAACCAAACTTTTTGGGTTGGGTTCTCTTTTATAGTCTGCAGGCATTAAATGAAAGAAGTCAGTGTTCCAGCAGAAGGAGACAACGTTTCAGAAAAGGCATTGTAGCAAACCAAAAAAGAAATTTTAAGCGCAGCAGAGTAACCAGCGCACATACCTGTTAGCTCAGGTGAGTTTAAAAGGCTGCTGTTGATAACAAGGGCATTTGCAAAATAGATGGTGTGTGTGCAACAATATACTGAAAGGTCAATTATATTGTGCAGCTTATCTCACCACCTGTAGTTATTTAGGTGAAAGCTCCAAAATGCTTGCCTAATATGTCTGTTTATCCAAAAGGAAGTAAAAAGGGAGAGCTAGAAAGATAGCATTGCATCACATTACATGGCAATGCAATGCACAGTTGCTGAAGTTGAACCAAAATGAGCTTGTAATCTGGCTTCTGCAACTTTGAACATGAAAAATCCAATGAGGAGAAGAAAAGCAAAGCCAAAGAGTCCATCCCCAAATCCGACAAACAAGCAAAATGAACAAAAAACATTGAATTCAATTCTTTCTGATTTTAGAAACTGCATTAAAGAAGGGGTGCACCGGTCCTGGAGATACTGCAATACCAGGTCAATGCGTGGAGTGGACAGAGCAAGCTCTTTTTCCATCTCCCTGTTCTAAAAATCCATTTAATATATGGTCCCCAGATAGGGGACGTATCAGATATTAAACTGATAAGAACAGATACTACACTTGATCTTAGCCAAAAGGCCGAGAAGCGATAACCAGAATTGGTTTCAAACTACGGAGCCACCCAAGGATCCTGAAAAGTCCATTTGTGGAGATGAGCTCCTGGACTCCCGTTAAGAAGACATGTTGTCAACCTCTAGATCCCTTACATGCCTGCACTTTTCGGCTTGCTGCTGCTGCAATCCACGCGTTTTAGATCTGCATAACTCCACCTCTTTAAACACAGCACCTTCACCCCCTGCTGTTCCCACCCGCCTCAACACCGTTGGAAGGGAGGAGAACCAATTAAGGCGGGGGGTGGGGTGGAACGAGCAGCTGTCTACCCTTAGCAGGAGGGCTCCTGATTACATACCTCTCCTGCTGCTGCTGCTGCTGGCTGTCCAGCAGCAGACTGAAGGTGGCTGCTGCTGTGCACAGGTATATAAAGGCTCAGAGCCTATTATGACACGCGCAGCCAGCGTTCCATTGCCACATTCCATCTACTGCAGGCAGGATACCTGGCTGGCTGAATGTCGCTGAGAAGCTCACAGAGACCGCCATAAGCAACAGTTTAACAGAATGCCACAGACTAATCAACCAAACTTTTTGGGTTGGGTTCTCTTTTATAGTCTGCAGGCATTAAATGAAAGAAGTCAGTGTTCCAGCAGAAGGAGACAACGTTTCAGAAAAGGCATTGTAGCAAACCAAAAAAGAAATTTTAAGCGCAGCAGAGTAACCAGCGCACATACCTGTTAGCTCAGGTGAGTTTAAAAGGCTGCTGTTGATAACAAGGGCATTTGCTAAATAGATGGTGTGTGTGCAACAATATACTGAAAGGTCAATTATATTGTGCAGCTTATCTCACCACCTGTAGTTATTTAGGTGAAAGCTCCAAAATGCTTGCCTAATATGTCTGTTTATCCAAAAGGAAGTAAAAAGGGAGAGCTAGAAAGATAGCATTGCATCACATTACATGGCAATGCAATGCACAGTTGCTGAAGTTGAACCAAAATGAGCTTGTAATCTGGCTTCTGCAATTTTGAACATGAAAAATCCAACGAGGAGAAGAAAAGCAAAGCCAAAGAGTCCATCCCCAAATCCGACAAACAAGCAAAATGAACAAAAAACATTGAATTCAATTCTTTCTGATTTTAGAAACTGCATTAAAGAAGGGGTGCACCGGTCCTGGAGATACTGCAATACCAGGTCAATGCGTGGAGTGGACAGAGCAAGCTCTTTTTCCATCTCCCTGTTCTAAAAATCCATTTAATATATGGTCCCCAGATAGGGGACGTATCAGATATTATACTGATAAGAACAGATTTTTTTTTTTTTTTTGAAAGCCCGAATTCGTGTACAAAACCCGAGTGCGCTTAAAAAAGTGACAAGTGCCACAAAAAAAGTGCACTAGGATGCTGGTCTTCTTGAAACCCTCTCCAAAAGGAGAAGGGTCCCCCAAACCATTCCCCGTCCCTCCGAGCCAAAAGGCCACAGCGAGGAACAGGGACAAAAAGCCACCTCCAGCCGAAGCCAGAGGCGACCCAATCTTACCCCCAGCACCTGCCCGAGTTCTCACCCGAGCAAGGCACTGGGAGCCAAAGACTGTGCTCCCCTCCCGGAAGAGGGGAGCCAACAACGCTCTCCTCCCGAAAGAGGAGAGCCAGGGGGGTTCAGGGGGGAGCGGAACCTGATGGCCACACACTCCCCCCCTAGACCTGCCAAGAGAGGAACCCGTAAGGGAACCGCATCCCGACAAAATCCTAGTAGGACGTGACACACGTGAATAAGTGGACACACAGTGACAAAGAAATTAAATAAATAGTGAAGGTTTCACAGTATAATACTGCCCGGACCTTCGACCGGGAATTGAAAAATTCCCCATCCTAAGGCCAGAAGGCCCGGAATAAGGGTGTGTGCGAAGAAAGAAAATTTGAAGTGCTTGTGCAAATGTGCCATAAACTCAAGTGGGGTTCCCAATCCCAGTGAGTTAAGGCACCCCAGGGTCACCACTCCTGGGGCACTTCACACTTCGGGCTTTCGATCTTCCCCGGCCCAATGGCGTCGATCCTGGGGGGCCATGCTTTCCACCAGATGACTATATTAGCCACCTGGCGTACTAACAAGCGCCTAAACCCCAGTGTGCATAATGTATCAATCTACTAGGGCGGCCAACATCCAAAACCGCCTTTTCGAAAGATACTACACTTGATCTTAGCCAAAAGGCCGAGAAGCGATAACCAGAATTGGTTTCAAACTACGGAGCCACCCAAGGATCCTGAAAAGTCCATTTGTGGAGATGAGATCCTGGACTCCCGTTAAGAAGACATGTTGTCAACCTCTAGATCCCTTACATGCCTGCACTTTTCGGCTTGCTGCTGCTGCAATCCACGCGTTTTAGATCTGCATAACTCCACCTCTTTAAACACAGCACCTTCACCCCCTGCTGTTCCCACCCGCCTCAACACCGTTGGAAGGGAGGAGAACCAATTAAGGCGGGGGGTGGGGTGGAACGAGCAGCTGTCTACCCTTAGCAGGAGGGCTCCTGATTACATACCTCTCCTGCTGCTGCTGCTGCTGGCTGTCCAGCAGCAGACTGAAGGTGGCTGCTGCTGTGCACAGGTATATAAAGGCTCAGAGCCTATTATGACACGCGCAGCCAGCGTTCCATTGCCACATTCCATCTACTGCAGGCAGGATACCTGGCTGGCTGAATGTCGCTGAGAAGCTCACAGAGACCGCCATAAGCAACAGTTTAACAGAATGCCACAGACTAATCAACCAAACTTTTTGGGTTGGGTTCTCTTTTATAGTCTGCAGGCATTAAATGAAAGAAGTCAGTGTTCCAGCAGAAGGAGACAACGTTTCAGAAAAGGCATTGTAGCAAACCAAAAAAGAAATTTTAAGCGCAGCAGAGTAACCAGCGCACATACCTGTTAGCTCAGGTGAGTTTAAAAGGCTGCTGTTGATAACAAGGGCATTTGCTAAATAGATGGTGTGTGTGCAACAATATACTGAAAGGTCAATTATATTGTGCAGCTTATCTCACCACCTGTAGTTATTTAGGTGAAAGCTCCAAAATGCTTGCCTAATATGTCTGTTTATCCAAAAGGAAGTAAAAAGGGAGAGCTAGAAAGATAGCATTGCATCACATTACATGGCAATGCAATGCACAGTTGCTGAAGTTGAACCAAAATGAGCTTGTAATCTGGCTTCTGCAACTTTGAACATGAAAAATCCAATGAGGAGAAGAAAAGCAAAGCCAAAGAGTCCATCCCCAAATCCGACAAACAAGCAAAATGAACAAAAAACTTTGAATTCAATTCTTTCTGATTTTAGAAACTGCATTAAAGAAGGGGTGCACCGGTCCTGGAGATACTGCAATACCAGGTCAATGCGTGGAGTGGACAGAGCAAGCTCTTTTTCCATCTCCCTGTTCTAAAAATCCATTTAATATATGGTCCCCAGATAGGGGACGTATCAGATATTAAACTGATAAGAACAGATACTACACTTGATCTTAGCCAAAAGGCCGAGAAGCGATAACCAGAATTGGTTTCAAACTACGGAGCCACCCAAGGATCCTGAAAAGTCCATTTGTGGAGATGAGCTCCTGGACTCCCGTTAAGAAGACATGTTGTCAACCTCTAGATCCCTTACATGCCTGCACTTTTCGGCTTGCTGCTGCTGCAATCCACGCGTTTTAGATCTGCATAGCTCCACCTCTTTAAACACAGCACCTTCACCCCCTGCTGTTCCCACCCGCCTCAACACCGTTGGAAGGGAGGAGAACCAATTAAGGCGGGGGGTGGGGTGGAACGAGCAGCTGTCTACCCTTAGCAGGAGGGCTCCTGATTACATACCTCTCCTGCTGCTGCTGCTGCTGGCTGTCCAGCAGCAGACTGAAGGTGGCTGCTGCTGTGCACAGGTATATAAAGGCTCAGAGCCTATTATGACACGCGCAGCCAGCGTTCCATTGCCACATTCCATCTACTGCAGGCAGGATACCTGGCTGGCTGAATGTCGCTGAGAAGCTCACAGAGACCGCCATAAGCAACAGTTTAACAGAATGCCACAGACTAATCAACCAAACTTTTTGGGTTGGGTTCTCTTTTATAGTCTGCAGGCATTAAATGAAAGAAGTCAGTGTTCCAGCAGAAGGAGACAACGTTTCAGAAAAGGCATTGTAGCAAACCAAAAAAGAAATTTTAAGCGCAGCAGAGTAACCAGCGCACATACCTGTTAGCTCAGGTGAGTTTAAAAGGCTGCTGTTGATAACAAGGGCATTTGCTAAATAGATGGTGTGTGTGCAACAATATACTGAAAGGTCAATTATATTGTGCAGCTTATCTCACCACCTGTAGTTATTTAGGTGAAAGCTCCAAAATGCTTGCCTAATATGTCTGTTTATCCAAAAGGAAGTAAAAAGGGAGAGCTAGAAAGATAGCATTGCATCACATTACATGGCAATGCAATGCACAGTTGCTGAAGTTGAACCAAAATGAGCTTGTAATCTGGCTTGTGCAACTTTGAACATGAAAAATCCAACGAGGAGAAGAAAAGCAAAGCCAAAGAGTCCATCCCCAAATCCGACAAACAAGCAAAATGAACAAAAAACATTGAATTCAATTCTTTCTGATTTTAGAAACTGCATTAAAGAAGGGGTGCACCGGTCCTGGAGATACTGCAATACCAGGTCAATGCGTGGAGTGGACAGAGCAAGCTCTTTTTCCATCTCCCTGTTCTAAAAATCCATTTAATATATGGTCCCCAGATAGGGGACGTATCAGATATTATACTGATAAGAACAGATTTTTTTTTTTTTTTTGAAAGCCCGAATTCGTGTACAAAACCCGAATGCGCTTAAAAAAGTGACAAGTGCCACAAAAAAAGTGCACTAGGATGCTGGTCTTCTTGAAACCCTCTCCAAAAGGAGAAGGGTCCCCCAAACCATTCCCCGTCCCTCCGAGCCAAAAGGCCACAGCGAGGAACAGGGACAAAAAGCCACCTCCAGCCGAAGCCAGAGGCGACCCAATCTTACCCCCAGCACCTGCCCGAGTTCTCACCCGAGCAAGGCACTGGGAGCCAAAGACTGTGCTCCCCTCCCGGAAGAGGGGAGCCAACAACGCTCTCCTCCCGAAAGAGGAGAGCCAGGGGGGTTCAGGGGGGAGCGGAACCTGATGGCCACACACTCCCCCCCTAGACCTGCCAAGAGAGGAACCCGTAAGGGAACCGCATCCCGACAAAATCCTAGTAGGACGTGACACACGTGAATAAGTGGACACACAGTGACAAAGAAATTAAATAAATAGTGAAGGTTTCACAGTATAATACTGCCCGGACCTTCGACCGGGAATTGAAAAATTCCCCATCCTAAGGCCAGAAGGCCCGGAATAAGGGTGTGTGCGAAGAAAGAAAATTTGAAGTGCTTGTGCAAATGTGCCATAAACTCAAGTGGGGTTCCCAATCCCAGTGAGTTAAGGCACCCCAGGGTCACCACTCCTGGGGCACTTCACACTTCGGGCTTTCGATCTTCCCCGGCCCAATGGCGTCGATCCTGGGGGGCCATGCTTTCCACCAGATGACTATATTAGCCACCTGGCGTACTAACAAGCGCCTAAACCCCAGTGTGCATAATGTATCAATCTACTAGGGCGGCCAACATCCAAAACCGCCTTTTCGAAAGATACTACACTTGATCTTAGCCAAAAGGCCGAGAAGCGATAACCAGAATTGGTTTCAAACTACGGAGCCACCCAAGGATCCTGAAAAGTCCATTTGTGGAGATGAGCTCCTGGACTCCCGTTAAGAAGACATGTTGTCAACCTCTAGATCCCTTACATGCCTGCACTTTTCGGCTTGCTGCTGCTGCAATCCACGCGTTTTAGATCTGCATAACTCCACCTCTTTAAACACAGCACCTTCACCCCCTGCTGTTCCCACCCGCCTCAACACCGTTGGAAGGGAGGAGAACCAATTAAGGCGGGGGGTGGGGTGGAACGAGCAGCTGTCTACCCTTAGCAGGAGGGCTCCTGATTACATACCTCTCCTGCTGCTGCTGCTGCTGGCTGTCCAGCAGCAGACTGAAGGTGGCTGCTGCTGTGCACAGGTATATAAAGGCTCAGAGCCTATTATGACACGCGCAGCCAGCGTTCCATTGCCACATTCCATCTACTGCAGGCAGGATACCTGGCTGGCTGAATGTCGCTGAGAAGCTCACAGAGACCGCCATAAGCAACAGTTTAACAGAATGCCACAGACTAATCAACCAAACTTTTTGGGTTGGGTTCTCTTTTATAGTCTGCAGGCATTAAATGAAAGAAGTCAGTGTTCCAGCAGAAGGAGACAACGTTTCAGAAAAGGCATTGTAGCAAACCAAAAAAGAAATTTTAAGCGCAGCAGAGTAACCAGCGCACATACCTGTTAGCTCAGGTGAGTTTAAAAGGCTGCTGTTGATAACAAGGGCATTTGCTAAATAGATGGTGTGTGTGCAACAATATACTGAAAGGTCAATTATATTGTGCAGCTTATCTCACCACCTGTAGTTATTTAGGTGAAAGCTCCAAAATGCTTGCCTAATATGTCTGTTTATCCAAAAGGAAGTAAAAAGGGAGAGCTAGAAAGATAGCATTGCATCACATTACATGGCAATGCAATGCACAGTTGCTGAAGTTGAACCAAAATGAGCTTGTAATCTGGCTTCTGCAACTTTGAACATGAAAAATCCAATGAGGAGAAGAAAAGCAAAGCCAAAGAGTCCATCCCCAAATCCGACAAACAAGCAAAATGAACAAAAAACTTTGAATTCAATTCTTTCTGATTTTAGAAACTGCATTAAAGAAGGGGTGCACCGGTCCTGGAGATACTGCAATACCAGGTCAATGCGTGGAGTGGACAGAGCAAGCTCTTTTTCCATCTCCCTGTTCTAAAAATCCATTTAATATATGGTCCCCAGATAGGGGACGTATCAGATATTAAACTGATAAGAACAGATACTACACTTGATCTTAGCCAAAAGGCCGAGAAGCGATAACCAGAATTGGTTTCAAACTACGGAGCCACCCAAGGATCCTGAAAAGTCCATTTGTGGAGATGAGCTCCTGGACTCCCGTTAAGAAGACATGTTGTCAACCTCTAGATCCCTTACATGCCTGCACTTTTCGGCTTGCTGCTGCTGCAATCCACGCGTTTTAGATCTGCATAACTCCACCTCTTTAAACACAGCACCTTCACCCCCTGCTGTTCCCACCCGCCTCAACACCGTTGGAAGGGAGGAGAACCAATTAAGGCGGGGGGTGGGGTGGAACGAGCAGCTGTCTACCCTTAGCAGGAGGGCTCCTGATTACATACCTCTCCTGCTGCTGCTGCTGCTGGCTGTCCAGCAGCAGACTGAAGGTGGCTGCTGCTGTGCACAGGTATATAAAGGCTCAGAGCCTATTATGACACGCGCAGCCAGCGTTCCATTGCCACATTCCATCTACTGCAGGCAGGATACCTGGCTGGCTGAATGTCGCTGAGAAGCTCACAGAGACCGCCATAAGCAACAGTTTAACAGAATGCCACAGACTAATCAACCAAACTTTTTGGGTTGGGTTCTCTTTTATAGTCTGCAGGCATTAAATGAAAGAAGTCAGTGTTCCAGCAGAAGGAGACAACGTTTCAGAAAAGGCATTGTAGCAAACCAAAAAAGAAATTTTAAGCGCAGCAGAGTAACCAGCGCACATACCTGTTAGCTCAGGTGAGTTTAAAAGGCTGCTGTTGATAACAAGGGCATTTGCTAAATAGATGGTGTGTGTGCAACAATATACTGAAAGGTCAATTATATTGTGCAGCTTATCTCACCACCTGTAGTTATTTAGGTGAAAGCTCCAAAATGCTTGCCTAATATGTCTGTTTATCCAAAAGGAAGTAAAAAGGGAGAGCTAGAAAGATAGCATTGCATCACATTACATGGCAATGCAATGCACAGTTGCTGAAGTTGAACCAAAATGAGCTTGTAATCTGGCTTCTGCAACTTTGAACATGAAAAATCCAATGAGGAGAAGAAAAGCAAAGCCAAAGAGTCCATCCCCAAATCCGACAAACAAGCAAAATGAACAAAAAACATTGAATTCAATTCTTTCTGATTTTAGAAACTGCATTAAAGAAGGGGTGCACCGGTCCTGGAGATACTGCAATACCAGGTCAATGCGTGGAGTGGACAGAGCAAGCTCTTTTTCCATCTCCCTGTTCTAAAAATCCATTTAATATATGGTCCCCAGATAGGGGACGTATCAGATATTAAACTGATAAGAACAGATACTACACTTGATCTTAGCCAAAAGGCCGAGAAGCGATAACCAGAATTGGTTTCAAACTACGGAGCAACCCAAGGATCCTGAAAAGTCCATTTGTGGAGATGAGCTCCTGGACTCCCGTTAAGAAGACATGTTGTCAACCTCTAGATCCCTTACATGCCTGCACTTTTCGGCTTGCTGCTGCTGCAATCCACGCGTTTTAGATCTGCATAACTCCACCTCTTTAAACACAGCACCTTCACCCCCTGCTGTTCCCACCCGCCTCAACACCGTTGGAAGGGAGGAGAACCAATTAAGGCGGGGGGTGGGGTGGAACGAGCAGCTGTCTACCCTTAGCAGGAGGGCTCCTGATTACATACCTCTCCTGCTGCTGCTGCTGCTGGCTGTCCAGCAGCAGACTGAAGGTGGCTGCTGCTGTGCACAGGTATATAAAGGCTCAGAGCCTATTATGACACGCGCAGCCAGCGTTCCATTGCCACATTCCATCTACTGCAGGCAGGATACCTGGCTGGCTGAATGTCGCTGAGAAGCTCACAGAGACCGCCATAAGCAACAGTTTAACAGAATGCCACAGACTAATCAACCAAACTTTTTGGGTTGGGTTCTCTTTTATAGTCTGCAGGCATTAAATGAAAGAAGTCAGTGTTCCAGCAGAAGGAGACAACGTTTCAGAAAAGGCATTGTAGCAAACCAAAAAAGAAATTTTAAGCGCAGCAGAGTAACCAGCGCACATACCTGTTAGCTCAGGTGAGTTTAAAAGGCTGCTGTTGATAACAAGGGCATTTGCTAAATAGATGGTGTGTGTGCAACAATATACTGAAAGGTCAATTATATTGTGCAGCTTATCTCACCACCTGTAGTTATTTAGGTGAAAGCTAGAAAATGCTTGCCTAATATGTCTGTTTATCCAAAAGGAAGTAAAAAGGGAGAGCTAGAAAGATAGCATTGCATCACATTACATGGCAATGCAATGCACAGTTGCTGAAGTTGAACCAAAATGAGCTTGTAATCTGGCTTCTGCAACTTTGAACATGAAAAATCCAATGAGGAGAAGAAAAGCAAAGCCAAAGAGTCCATCCCCAAATCCGACAAACAAGCAAAATGAACAAAAAACATTGAATTCAATTCTTTCTGATTTTAGAAACTGCATTAAAGAAGGGGTGCACCGGTCCTGGAGATACTGCAATACCAGGTCAATGCGTGGAGTGGACAGAGCAAGCTCTTTTTCCATCTCCCTGTTCTAAAAATCCATTTAATATATGGTCCCCAGATAGGGGACGTATCAGATATTAAACTGATAAGAACAGATACTACACTTGATCTTAGCCAAAAGGCCGAGAAGCGATAACCAGAATTGGTTTCAAACTACGGAGCCACCCAAGGATCCTGAAAAGTCCATTTGTGGAGATGAGCTCCTGGACTCCCGTTAAGAAGACATGTTGTCAACCTCTAGATCCCTTACATGCCTGCACTTTTCGGCTTGCTGCTGCTGCAATCCACGCGTTTTAGATCTGCATAACTCCACCTCTTTAAACACAGCACCTTCACCCCCTGCTGTTCCCACCCGCCTCAACACCGTTGGAAGGGAGGAGAACCAATTAAGGCGGGGGGTGGGGTGGAACGAGCAGCTGTCTACCCTTAGCAGGAGGGCTCCTGATTACATACCTCTCCTGCTGCTGCTGCTGGCTGTCCAGCAGCAGACTGAAGGTGGCTGCTGCTGTGCACAGGTATATAAAGGCTCAGAGCCTATTATGACACGCGCAGCCAGCGTTCCATTGCCACATTCCATCTACTGCAGGCAGGATACCTGGCTGGCTGAATGTCGCTGAGAAGCTCACAGAGACCGCCATAAGCAACAGTTTAACAGAATGCCACAGACTAATCAACCAAACTTTTTGGGTTGGGTTCTCTTTTATAGTCTGCAGGCATTAAATGAAAGAAGTCAGTGTTCCAGCAGAAGGAGACAACGTTTCAGAAAAGGCATTGTAGCAAACCAAAAAAGAAATTTTAAGCGCAGCAGAGTAACCAGCGCACATACCTGTTAGCTCAGGTGAGTTTAAAAGGCTGCTGTTGATAACAAGGGCATTTGCTAAATAGATGGTGTGTGTGCAACAATATACTGAAAGGTCAATTATATTGTGCAGCTTATCTCACCACCTGTAGTTATTTAGGTGAAAGCTCCAAAATGCTTGCCTAATATGTCTGTTTATCCAAAAGGAAGTAAAAAGGGAGAGCTAGAAAGATAGCATTGCATCACATTACATGGCAATGCAATGCACAGTTGCTGAAGTTGAACCAAAATGAGCTTGTAATCTGGCTTCTGCAACTTTGAACATGAAAAATCCAATGAGGAGAAGAAAAGCAAAGCCAAAGAGTCCATCCCCAAATCCGACAAACAAGCAAAATGAACAAAAAACATTGAATTCAATTCTTTCTGATTTTAGAAACTGCATTAAAGAAGGGGTGCACCGGTCCTGGAGATACTGCAATACCAGGTCAATGCGTGGAGTGGACAGAGCAAGCTCTTTTTCCATCTCCCTGTTCTAAAAATCCATTTAATATATGGTCCCCAGATAGGGGACGTATCAGATATTAAACTGATAAGAACAGATACTACACTTGATCTTAGCCAAAAGGCCGAGAAGCGATAACCAGAATTGGTTTCAAACTACGGAGCCACCCAAGGATCCTGAAAAGTCCATTTGTGGAGATGAGCTCCTGGACTCCCGTTAAGAAGACATGTTGTCAACCTCTAGATCCCTTATGACGCGCCCCCTGGGACATATTCCTTTTTGAGGGGAATACCCGGCACCGGATCAGATGGGGGGTTGTAGTCTCCGAGCGGCTGTGACCCGGCCCCGTGCCCAGGGCGTCAAGCTCAGTGTTATGTGGCAGCTTTACAGATGTTACTAAAGTTCTTTTGTGTCGACTACGCCACCCGTTGTGATGCGGTCACTGTGACCGCCGCTGCAGCAGGGTCCGCTGAGGCTGATGGTGGATGCGCAGCTTGGTGGGATAACCCCCAACGGGAGGGGTATAGCCTCAGAGGGGACAGGCGCAGAGGATGGGGGTTGTGGTGGTGCGGTGCAGCCGGCAATGAAGACAGACTCGGGTTGTGCAGTTAAGGGAGTTTACTTACTGCTGATGTTTCGGTCACTCCAGCCGCTAGTGACCACCCGAGCCGTGCTGCGTCCACCAGGTCCTGGATACAGCCAACCCCCAAACAAGTCCGGAGCGTGGCCCTGAGCTCTCCCTCTGTCCTTTCTTCAGCCGTCCCCACCAGGGATTCACCTAGGTCCAGCTCCCTCGGGCCTTCTTTTGGGACACCCTTGGCCCTGGGTTCCCTGACCCTGCATGTGGTGTGCCTTCGGGGTGAATGTGGTGGGTGACCGTGACAGACACTGCCCACGGTCTCCGGTCTCTGGCTAGGGATTGTTTTTGCCCCCACCAGCTTGGGTTCCGGTACCCTGATGCTGACTCCTCACCCGGTGCTCTAATTTGGGTTCTTGGGTCCCTTCAGTCTTCCCCCTCTGGGTCTTTCTCTTTCTTTCTCCTCTCTCTCCAGGGCTGCTGTTTCCTGCTCTCTGCATCAGACTTGTCCTCTGCAGCTGACTGACTCTCTGCGTCTGACCCTGATTCTAAGTTGGTGCCCTCCTTATATATCCCTCTATGTGTGAGCTCAGGTGACCAGCACCCAATGAGCTCCTAACACTACCCAGACTGCTCCCCCTATCTGCCCCTACACTACATGGGATGTACCAACCCCCTCCCACTCCAGCCAGGAACAGGCTCGGTTGTACCTGCACATTTCCAAGTGGGAGTACCGTCGGCCTGCTCCTCTGGAATGGGATGTATGTAGTGCATGCAGTCTATCTGAGCTCAGTTCCACACTCCATCCTTACCCGGGAGTGGAATATCACACCTCTGGGTTGAGGTGCAATACCCCTGTAGCAGCCGAATCCTCAGGGTGCTACATTCCCCCCTGGTAAATCACAGCACGTCCTCGGGCTGTAAGACATAAAACACCAAAACATACAAATTTTTCATATAAACATATAAAACATATAAAACATTATATATATAACATATCTTATCAGATAAAACTTTCTCGTAGACTTCTCTTGTCTCTGGTTCCTCCTCCAGACACTGTGCAACGTGTGTCCGGGAAAAGTGCGACAGTCTCTTAGAAAAAACTGGTTTTCTATAAAACCGGTAGGGGGCGCTTTAGGAAGCGCAACTATATACAGGGGAAGTTGGAAGTTGGCCGCTCTCAGTCCTCGGCCAGTTAGAGGAAAGGGAATGGCTGCTCACAGTCCTCAGCCTGTAGGATGAAGGGGTTAACGAGTAAAACAGTTCACTGGTCCCAACGGGGACTATTTTAGCAGCAGCAACAGTTCCAGTTTCAGTTCCTTTATACCCCGATTGGGTAACTATTTACATCACTTCTCGGCCGCACTCAACGGCGTCTTCCTCCTGCTCTTTCTTGATATGGTGTTGCTTCAGACCCGTCCGGGTCCTCTGGCTCCTCCTCTCCGTCAAGCGGTGTACGTGGAGGGCGTAAGGTCCTTTGGCACACTTGTGCCGGGTGAAAGTGACTTCGTCTCCGACGTAGAGGTCACGGCCTTTGTGACCTTCCGGCAGGTGGGACTCGACGTCTCTGCGGGTCACAAAAACGTCACCGCGGTTGTTACGGTCCCGAATAAAGCCCCACCCATGCTGCGGGTTGAACTTTATCACTGTCCCGATGGTGCGGGGACAATGCGCTGCACGGGGGTTCCTCCTAGTCCGGCTCTTCTGCTCCGCGCTCCGGATTTGGGCCTGTTGTTCTCTGGCCCGCCTCTCCTCCCGTTCTCTCTTAAACTCTGCTAGCTGCTAACGACAACACTCAGTACGCTCAGCGGCGACTGCCCGAGTTTCTCCGGTGAACCCCATCAAATCTTCTCCCGTGGGGTCCCACACGAATTGGGCTTCTTCTAAAGGAGGCGAGACCCGAGTCACGGGCTTCGGAGCCGGGATCAGGGGCTCACACAAGGGCCCTAGTCTTTGTTGCCGCTCCAGCTCATGGTATCCTTCGGGCCAGATGAAGGGCTGCCCGTCCGGCCATGTGAGCTGGCTGAAGAGGTCCTCCCCCAGGTGTGGCACCCTTGGTATTGCGGGCGCGGGCGCGGTGGTGATGGCGCCCGGGTTGCCCAGGCCTTGCGGCCAGGCCTGGGGCACCTGGAAGGTGAAGGGCACCGTTAGGACGGCGGCGCCCTGGGCTACCTGGCCTTGCGGCCAGGCCGGAGGCTCCGCGGAGGTAGGGGGCGCTGTTGGTGATGCGGCGCCCGGGGGTACTAGGCCTTGCGACCAGGCTGGTGGTAATTCCTGTTTTGTCACGCTCCGGGTCGAGGCGCGTGACGTCACAGGGGTCGCGGCGGCGGCTTCCGGTCGGGGCCTAGTCCATGGCGGTGACCTGGCGGCTACGGGCACAGCAGGGGGACTTTCGGGCTCTGCGACGGGGAGCTGGGGCAGGTAAGCGGTGTCACGGCTTGGGGTATAGGCGTCCCCTTTACCTGCCTCCATGCGTTCGGCTCCCTCCTCGGCGCCGTCTCCGGCCTTGGGTCCTCCTGCGCCATCCTCAGAGGCGGTCTGCTTCCTCTTCCAGGGTAGCGTGCTCCGTTGACTGGTCTCTGGTTGCTGGGCCATCTCCCGGCTCCACTCCGCCAGTATCTCGCGCTGTACCCGGGCCATCCTCCTTGCGAGGCCCTCCAGGGCAGTTTGTGCACACTCCCGGTCTCGGGGGAGCTGCGCTAGGATCTCCGCTAGACCTAGCGGGGTTGTGGACTCTAGCAGGCTCCTGACCATCGGGTCGGTGCTGCTCTGCTCGGCTTCCGGCAGGCTCCTGGCCAGCGGGCCGGTGCTGCTCTGCCCTCCTTCCTCGGTCTCTAGCAGACTCCTGGCCAGCGGGCCGGTGCTGTTCTGCTTTCTCTCCATCTCCGGGTGAGCTCCTCCGCTACTCCTTGTTAGACCTCTTGCCTCCGGGTGCGCTCGCTCCAGACTGCTCCAAGCGACACCCATCTTTGTTCTTCTCTTTCGTCTCCTCCCACTTCGAGGGCGGTCCCGGGGCAACTCGGTGACTGTCAGCTCCAGGGGGAGTTCTTTCACGCTGACAGACACCTCCAGCATCACAGTCTCTGTTGGTGGGGGCGGTTTCCACTTTTGGCGCCATTTTCTGTCCTGGCCCACGATGGGAGGTGGCCTCCTGCCCTCCTTTGGCACGCCCATAATGGCGTCCGCTGCTCTTCCAAGGCGGGAAATCTGCGGTTTTGGCGGGAAGCGTCGCCCAGTGGCGGGAAACTCTGCAGATGGCGGGAACAAGCTGGAAATGGCGGACAATCGGCGGGAAACGACTGGTGATGGAGTCCGATGGCGTGGACCCTCCGGAACCGGCGGGAGACTTCTTTCTGAGGTAAACTTGCACTTTTCTTCAGGCACGCAGTACCCGGGTGTTGCGGGCACGTAATCCTGCCGACTACGCCAAAGTTGACGCGCCCCCTGGGACATATTCCTTTTTGAGGGGAATACCCGGCACCGGATCAGATGGGGGGTTGTAGTCTCCGAGCGGCTGTGACCCGGCCCCGTGCCCAGGGCGTCAAGCTCAGTGTTATGTGGCAGCTTTACAGATGTTACTAAAGTTCTTTTGTGTCGACTACGCCACCCGTTGTGATGCGGTCACTGTGGCCGCCGCTGCAGCAGGGTCCGCTGAGGCTGATGGTGGATGCGCAGCTTGGTGGGATAACCCCCAACGGGAGGGGTATAGCCTCAGAGGGGACAGGCGCAGAGGATGGGGGTTGTGGTGGTGCGGTGCAGCCGGCAATGAAGACAGACTCGGGTTGTGCAGTTAAGGGAGTTTACTTACTGCTGATGTTTCGGTCACTCCAGCCGCTAGTGACCACCCGAGCCGTGCTGCGTCCACCAGGTCCTGGATACAGCCAACCCCCAAACAAGTCCGGAGCGTGGCCCTGAGCTCTCCCTCTGTCCTTTCTTCAGCCGTCCCCACCAGGGATTCACCTAGGTCCAGCTCCCTCGGGCCTTCTTTTGGGACACCCTTGGCCCTGGGTTCCCTGACCCTGCATGTGGTGTGCCTTCGGGGTGAATGTGGTGGGTGACCGTGACAGACACTGCCCACGGTCTCCGGTCTCTGGCTAGGGATTGTTTTTGCCCCCACCAGCTTGGGTTCCGGTACCCTGATGCTGACTCCTCACCCGGTGCTCTAATTTGGGTTCTTGGGTCCCTTCAGTCTTCCCCCTCTGGGTCTTTCTCTTTCTTTCTCCTCTCTCTCCAGGGCTGCTGTTTCCTGCTCTCTGCATCAGACTTGTCCTCTGCAGCTGACTGACTCTCTGCGTCTGACCCTGATTCTAAGTTGGTGCCCTCCTTATATATCCCTCTATGTGTGAGCTCAGGTGACCAGCACCCAATGAGCTCCTAACACTACCCAGACTGCTCCCCCTATCTGCCCCTACACTACATGGGATGTACCACCCCCCTCCCACTCCAGCCAGGAACAGGCTCGGTTGTACCTGCACATTTCCAAGTGGGAGTACCGTCGGCCTGCTCCTCTGGAATGGGATGTATGTAGTGCATGCAGTCTATCTGAGCTCAGTTCCACACTCCATCCTTACCCGGGAGTGGAATATCACACCTCTGGGTTGAGGTGCAATACCCCTGTAGCAGCCGAATCCTCAGGGTGCTACACTTACATGCCTGCACTTTTCGGCTTGCTGCTGCTGCAATCCACGCGTTTTAGATCTGCATAACTCCACCTCTTTAAACACAGCACCTTCACCCCCTGCTGTTCCCACCCGCCTCAACACCGTTGGAAGGGAGGAGAACCAATTAAGGCGGGGGGTGGGGTGGAACGAGCAGCTGTCTACCCTTAGCAGGAGGGCTCCTGATTACATACCTCTCCTGCTGCTGCTGCTGCTGGCTGTCCAGCAGCAGACTGAAGGTGGCTGCTGCTGTGCACAGGTATATAAAGGCTCAGAGCCTATTATGACACGCGCAGCCAGCGTTCCATTGCCACATTCCATCTACTGCAGGCAGGATACCTGGCTGGCTGAATGTCGCTGAGAAGCTCACAGAGACCGCCATAAGCAACAGTTTAACAGAATGCCACAGACTAATCAACCAAACTTTTTGGGTTGGGTTCTCTTTTATAGTCTGCAGGCATTAAATGAAAGAAGTCAGTGTTCCAGCAGAAGGAGACAACGTTTCAGAAAAGGCATTGTAGCAAACCAAAAAAGACATTTTAAGCGCAGCAGAGTAACCAGCGCACATACCTGTTAGCTCAGGTGAGTTTAAAAGGCTGCTGTTGATAACAAGGGCATTTGCTAAATAGATGGTGTGTGTGCAACAATATACTGAAAGGTCAATTATATTGTGCAGCTTATCTCACCACCTGTAGTTATTTAGGTGAAAGCTCCAAAATGCTTGCCTAATATGTCTGTTTATCCAAAAGGAAGTAAAAAGGGAGAGCTAGAAAGATAGCATTGCATCACATTACATGGCAATGCAATGCACAGTTGCTGAAGTTGAACCAAAATGAGCTTGTAATCTGGCTTCTGCAACTTTGAACATGAAAAATCCAATGAGGAGAAGAAAAGCAAAGCCAAAGAGTCCATCCCCAAATCCGACAAACAAGCAAAATGAACAAAAAACATTGAATTCAATTCTTTCTGATTTTAGAAACTGCATTAAAGAAGGGGTGCACCGGTCCTGGAGATACTGCAATACCAGGTCAATGCGTGGAGTGGACAGAGCAAGCTCTTTTTCCATCTCCCTGTTCTAAAAATCCATTTAATATATGGTCCCCAGATAGGGGACGTATCAGATATTAAACTGATAAGAACAGATACTACACTTGATCTTAGCCAAAAGGCCGAGAAGCGATAACCAGAATTGGTTTCAAACTACGGAGCCACCCAAGGATCCTGAAAAGTCCATTTGTGGAGATGAGCTCCTGGACTCCCGTTAAGAAGACATGTTGTCAACCTCTAGATCCCTTACATGCCTGCACTTTTCGGCTTGCTGCTGCTGCAATCCACGCGTTTTAGATCTGCATAACTCCACCTCTTTAAACACAGCACCTTCACCCCCTGCTGTTCCCACCCGCCTCAACACCGTTGGAAGGGAGGAGAACCAATTAAGGCGGGGGGTGGGGTGGAACGAGCAGCTGTCTACCCTTAGCAGGAGGGCTCCTGATTACATACCTCTCCTGCTGCTGCTGCTGCTGGCTGTCCAGCAGCAGACTGAAGGTGGCTGCTGCTGTGCACAGGTATATAAAGGCTCAGAGCCTATTATGACACGCGCAGCCAGCGTTCCATTGCCACATTCCATCTACTGCAGGCAGGATACCTGGCTGGCTGAATGTCGCTGAGAAGCTCACAGAGACCGCCATAAGCAACAGTTTAACAGAATGCCACAGACTAATCAACCAAACTTTTTGGGTTGGGTTCTCTTTTATAGTCTGCAGGCATTAAATGAAAGAAGTCAGTGTTCCAGCAGAAGGAGACAACGTTTCAGAAAAGGCATTGTAGCAAACCAAAAAAGAAATTTTAAGCGCAGCAGAGTAACCAGCGCACATACCTGTTAGCTCAGGTGAGTTTAAAAGGCTGCTGTTGATAACAAGGGCATTTGCTAAATAGATGGTGTGTGTGCAACAATATACTGAAAGGTCAATTATATTGTGCAGCTTATCTCACCACCTGTAGTTATTTAGGTGAAAGCTCCAAAATGCTTGCCTAATATGTCTGTTTATCCAAAAGGAAGTAAAAAGGGAGAGCTAGAAAGATAGCATTGCATCACATTACATGGCAATGCAATGCACAGTTGCTGAAGTTGAACCAAAATGAGCTTGTAATCTGGCTTCTGCAACTTTGAACATGAAAAATCCAATGAGGAGAAGAAAAGCAAAGCCAAAGAGTCCATCCCCAAATCCGACAAACAAGCAAAATGAACAAAAAACTTTGAATTCAATTCTTTCTGATTTTAGAAACTGCATTAAAGAAGGGGTGCACCGGTCCTGGAGATACTGCAATACCAGGTCAATGCGTGGAGTGGACAGAGCAAGCTCTTTTTCCATCTCCCTGTTCTAAAAATCCATTTAATATATGGTCCCCAGATAGGGGACGTATCAGATATTAAACTGATAAGAACAGATACTACACTTGATCTTAGCCAAAAGGCCGAGAAGCGATAACCAGAATTGGTTTCAAACTACGGAGCCACCCAAGGATCCTGAAAAGTCCATTTGTGGAGATGAGCTCCTGGACTCCCGTTAAGAAGACATGTTGTCAACCTCTAGATCCCTTACATGCCTGCACTTTTCGGCTTGCTGCTGCTGCAATCCACGCGTTTTAGATCTGCATAACTCCACCTCTTTAAACACAGCACCTTCACCCCCTGCTGTTCCCACCCGCCTCAACACCGTTGGAAGGGAGGAGAACCAATTAAGGCGGGGGGTGGGGTGGAACGAGCAGCTGTCTACCCTTAGCAGGAGGGCTCCTGATTACATACCTCTCCTGCTGCTGCTGCTGCTGGCTGTCCAGCAGCAGACTGAAGGTGGCTGCTGCTGTGCACAGGTATATAAAGGCTCAGAGCCTATTATGACACGCGCAGCCAGCGTTCCATTGCCACATTCCATCTACTGCAGGCAGGATACCTGGCTGGCTGAATGTCGCTGAGAAGCTCACAGAGACCGCCATAAGCAACAGTTTAACAGAATGCCACAGACTAATCAACCAAACTTTTTGGGTTGGGTTCTCTTTTATAGTCTGCAGGCATTAAATGAAAGAAGTCAGTGTTCCAGCAGAAGGAGACAACGTTTCAGAAAAGGCATTGTAGCAAACCAAAAAAGAAATTTTAAGCGCAGCAGAGTAACCAGCGCACATACCTGTTAGCTCAGGTGAGTTTAAAAGGCTGCTGTTGATAACAAGGGCATTTGCTAAATAGATGGTGTGTGTGCAACAATATACTGAAAGGTCAATTATATTGTGCAGCTTATCTCACCACCTGTAGTTATTTAGGTGAAAGCTCCAAAATGCTTGCCTAATATGTCTGTTTATCCAAAAGGAAGTAAAAAGGGAGAGCTAGAAAGATAGCATTGCATCACATTACATGGCAATGCAATGCACAGTTGCTGAAGTTGAACCAAAATGAGCTTGTAATCTGGCTTCTGCAACTTTGAACATGAAAAATCCAATGAGGAGAAGAAAAGCAAAGCCAAAGAGTCCATCCCCAAATCCGACAAACAAGCAAAATGAACAAAAAACATTGAATTCAATTCTTTCTGATTTTAGAAACTGCATTAAAGAAGGGGTGCACCGGTCCTGGAGATACTGCAATACCAGGTCAATGCGTGGAGTGGACAGAGCAAGCTCTTTTTCCATCTCCCTGTTCTAAAAATCCATTTAATATATGGTCCCCAGATAGGGGACGTATCAGATATTAAACTGATAAGAACAGATACTACACTTGATCTTAGCCAAAAGGCCGAGAAGCGATAACCAGAATTGGTTTCAAACTACGGAGCCACCCAAGGATCCTGAAAAGTCCATTTGTGGAGATGAGCTCCTGGACTCCCGTTAAGAAGACATGTTGTCAACCTCTAGATCCCTTACATGCCTGCACTTTTCGGCTTGCTGCTGCTGCAATCCACGCGTTTTAGATCTGCATAACTCCACCTCTTTAAACACAGCACCTTCACCCCCTGCTGTTCCCACCCGCCTCAACACCGTTGGAAGGGAGGAGAACCAATTAAGGCGGGGGGTGGGGTGGAACGAGCAGCTGTCTACCCTTAGCAGGAGGGCTCCTGATTACATACCTCTCCTGCTGCTGCTGGCTGTCCAGCAGCAGACTGAAGGTGGCTGCTGCTGTGCACAGGTATATAAAGGCTCAGAGCCTATTATGACACGCGCAGCCAGCGTTCCATTGCCCCATTCCATCTACTGCAGGCAGGATACCTGGCTGGCTGAATGTCGCTGAGAAGCTCACAGAGACCGCCATAAGCAACAGTTTAACAGAATGCCACAGACTAATCAACCAAACTTTTTGGGTTGGGTTCTCTTTTATAGTCTGCAGGCATTAAATGAAAGAAGTCAGTGTTCCAGCAGAAGGAGACAACGTTTCAGAAAAGGCATTGTAGCAAACCAAAAAAGAAATTTTAAGCGCAGCAGAGTAACCAGCGCACATACCTGTTAGCTCAGGTGAGTTTAAAAGGCTGCTGTTGATAACAAGGGCATTTGCTAAATAGATGGTGTGTGTGCAACAATATACTGAAAGGTCAATTATATTGTGCAGCTTATCTCACCACCTGTAGTTATTTAGGTGAAAGCTCCAAAATGCTTGCCTAATATGTCTGTTTATCCAAAAGGAAGTAAAAAGGGAGAGCTAGAAAGATAGCATTGCATCACATTACATGGCAATGCAATGCACAGTTGCTGAAGTTGAACCAAAATGAGCTTGTAATCTGGCTTCTGCAACTTTGAACATGAAAAATCGAATGAGGAGAAGAAAAGCAAAGCCAAAGAGTCCATCCCCAAATCCGACAAACAAGCAAAATGAACAAAAAACATTGAATTCAATTCTTTCTGATTTTAGAAACTGCATTAAATAAGGGGTGCACCGGTCCTGGAGATACTGCAATACCAGGTCAATGCGTGGAGTGGACAGAGCAAGCTCTTTTTCCATCTCCCTGTTCTAAAAATCCATTTAATATATGGTCCCCAGATAGGGGACGTATCAGATATTAAACTGATAAGAACAGATACTACACTTGATCTTAGCCAAAAGGCCGAGAAGCGATAACCAGAATTGGTTTCAAACTACGGAGCCACCCAAGGATCCTGAAAAGTCCATTTGTGGAGATGAGCTCCTGGACTCCCGTTAAGAAGACATGTTGTCAACCTCTAGATCCCTTACATGCCTGCACTTTTCGGCTTGCTGCTGCTGCAATCCACGCATTTTAGATCTGCATAACTCCACCTCTTTAAACACAGCACCTTCACCCCCTGCTGTTCCCACCCGCCTCAACACCGTTGGAAGGGAGGAGAACCAATTAAGGCGGGGGGTGGGGTGGAACGAGCAGCTGTCTACCCTTAGCAGGAGGGCTCCTGATTACATACCTCTCCTGCTGCTGCTGCTGCTGGCTGTCCAGCAGCAGACTGAAGGTGGCTGCTGCTGTGCACAGGTATATAAAGGCTCAGAGCCTATTATGACACGCGCAGCCAGCGTTCCATTGCCACATTCCATCTACTGCAGGCAGGATACCTGGCTGGCTGAATGTCGCTGAGAAGCTCACAGAGACCGCCATAAGCAACAGTTTAACAGAATGCCACAGACTAATCAACCAAACTTTTTGGGTTGGGTTCTCTTTTATAGTCTGCAGGTATTAAATGAAAGAAGTCAGTGTTCCAGCAGAAGGAGACAACGTTTCAGAAAAGGCATTGTAGCAAACCAAAAAAGACATTTTATGCGCAGCAGAGTAACCAGCGCACATACCTGTTAGCTCAGGTGAGTTTAAAAGGCTGCTGTTGATAACAAGGGCATTTGCTAAATAGATGGTGTGTGTGCAACAATATACTGAAAGGTCAATTATATTGTGCAGCTTATCTCACCACCTGTAGTTATTTAGGTGAAAGCTCCAAAATGCTTGCCTAATATGTCTGTTTATCCAAAAGGAAGTAAAAAGGGAGAGCTAGAAAGATAGCATTGCATCACATTACATGGCAATGCAATGCACAGTTGCTGAAGTTGAACCAAAATGAGCTTGTAATCTGGCTTCTGCAACTTTGAACATGAAAAATCCAATGAGGAGAAGAAAAGCAAAGCCAAAGAGTCCATCCCCAAATCCGACAAACAAGCAAAATGAACAAAAAACATTGAATTCAATTCTTTCTGATTTTAGAAACTGCATTAAAGAAGGGGTGCACCGGTCCTGGAGATACTGCAATACCAGGTCAATGCGTGGAGTGGACAGAGCAAGCTCTTTTTCCATCTCCCTGTTCTAAAAATCCATTTAATATATGGTCCCCAGATAGGGGACGAATCAGATATTAAACTGATAAGAACAGATACTACACTTGATCTTAGCCAAAAGGCCGAGAAGCGATAACCAGAATTGGTTTCAAACTACGGAGCCACCCAAGGATCCTGAAAAGTCCATTTGTGGAGATGAGCTCCTGGACTCCCGTTAAGAAGACATGTTGTCAACCTCTAGATCCCTTACATGCCTGCACTTTTCGGCTTGCTGCTGCTGCAATCCACGCGTTTTAGATCTGCATAACTCCACCTCTTTAAACACAGCACCTTCACCCCCTGCTGTTCCCACCCGCCTCAACACCGTTGGAAGGGAGGAGAACCAATTAAGGCGGGGGGTGGGGTGGAACGAGCAGCTGTCTACCCTTAGCAGGAGGGCTCCTGATTACATACCTCTCCTGCTGCTGCTGCTGCTGGCTGTCCAGCAGCAGACTGAAGGTGGCTGCTGCTGTGCACAGGTATATAAAGGCTCAGAGCCTATTATGACACGCGCAGCCAGCGTTCCATTGCCACATTCCATCTACTGCAGGCAGGATACCTGGCTGGCTGAATGTCGCTGAGAAGCTCACAGAGACCGCCATAAGCAACAGTTTAACAGAATGCCACAGACTAATCAACCAAACTTTTTGGGTTGGGTTCTCTTTTATAGTCTGCAGGCATTAAATGAAAGAAGTCAGTGTTCCAGCAGAAGGAGACAACGTTTCAGAAAAGGCATTGTAGCAAACCAAAAAAGAAATTTTAAGCGCAGCAGAGTAACCAGCGCACATACCTGTTAGCTCAGGTGAGTTTAAAAGGCTGCTGTTGATAACAAGGGCATTTGCTAAATAGATGGTGTGTGTGCAACAATATACTGAAAGGTCAATTATATTGTGCAGCTTATCTCACCACCTGTAGTTATTTAGGTGAAAGCTCCAAAATGCTTGCCTAATATGTCTGTTTATCCAAAAGGAAGTAAAAAGGGAGAGCTAGAAAGATAGCATTGCATCACATTACATGGCAATGCAATGCACAGTTGCTGAAGTTGAACCAAAATGAGCTTGTAATCTGGCTTCTGCAACTTTGAACATGAAAAATCCAATGAGGAGAAGAAAAGCAAAGCCAAAGAGTCCATCCCCAAATCCGACAAACAAGCAAAATGAACAAAAAACATTGAATTCAATTCTTTCTGATTTTAGAAACTGCATTAAAGAAGGGGTGCACCGGTCCTGGAGATACTGCAATACCAGGTCAATGCGTGGAGTGGACAGAGCAAGCTCTTTTTCCATCTCCCTGTTCTAAAAATCCATTTAATATATGGTCCCCAGATAGGGGACGTATCAGATATTAAACTGATAAGAACAGATTTTTTTTTTTTATCGAAAGCCCGAATTCGTGTACAAAACCCGAGTGCGCTTAAAAAAGTGACAAGTGCCACAAAAAAAGTGCACTAGGATGCTGGTCTTCTTGAAACCCTCTCCAAAAGGAGAAGGGTCCCCCAAACCATTCCCCGTCCCTCCGAGCCAGAAGGCCACAGCGAGGAACAGGGACAAATAGCCACCTCCAGCCGGAGCCAGAGGCGACCCAATCTTACCCCCAGCACCTGCCCGAGTTCTCACCCGAGCAAGGCACTGGGAGCCAAAGACTGTGCTCCCCTCCCGGAAGAGGGGAGCCAACAACGCTCTCCTCCAGAAAGAGGAGAGCCAGGGGGGTTCAGGGGGGAGCGGAACCTGATGGCCACACACTCCCCCCCTAGACCTGCCAAGAGAGGAACCCGTAAGGGAACCGCATCCCGACAAAATCCTAGTAAGGACGTGGACACACGTGAAAAAGTGGACACACAGTGACAAAAAAATTAAATAAATAGTGAAGGTTTCACAGTATAATACTGCCCGGACCTTCGACCGGGAATTGAAAAATTCCCCATCCTAAGGCCAGAAGGCCCGGAATAAGGGTGTGTGTGAAGAAAGAAATATTGAAGTGCTAGTGCAAATGTGCCTTAAACTCAAGTGGGGTTCCCAATCCCAGTGAGTTGAGGCACCCCAGGGTCACCACTCCTGGGGCACTTCACACTTCGGGCTTTCGATCTTCCCCGACCCAATGGCGTCGATCCTGGGGGGCCATGCTTTCCACCAGATGACTATATTAGCCACCTGGCGTACTAACAAGCGCCTAAACCCCAGTGTGCATAATGTATCAATCTACTAGGGCGGCCAACATCCAAAACCGCCTTTTCGAAAGATACTACACTTGATCTTAGCCAAAAGGCCGAGAAGCGATAACCAGAATTGGTTTCAAACTACGGAGCCACCCAAGGATCCTGAAAAGTCCATTTGTGGAGATGAGCTCCTGGACTCCCGTTAAGAAGACATGTTGTCAACCTCTAGATCCCTTACATGCCTGCACTTTTCGGCTTGCTGCTGCTGCAATCCACGCGTTTTAGATCTGCATAACTCCACCTCTTTAAACACAGCACCTTCACCCCCTGCTGTTCCCACCCGCCTCAACACCATTGGAAGGGAGGAGAACCAATTAAGGCGGGGGGTGGGGTGGAACGAGCAGCTGTCTACCCTTAGCAGGAGGGCTCCTGATTACATACCTCTCCTGCTGCTGCTGCTGCTGGCTGTCCAGCAGCAGACTGAAGGTGGCTGCTGCTGTGCACAGGTATATAAAGGCTCAGAGCCTATTATGACACGCGCAGCCAGCGTTCCATTGCCACATTCCATCTACTGCAGGCAGGATACCTGGCTGGCTGAATGTCGCTGAGAAGCTCACAGAGACCGCCATAAGCAACAGTTTAACAGAATGCCACAGACTAATCAACCAAACTTTTTGGGTTGGGTTCTCTTTTATAGTCTGCAGGCATTAAATGAAAGAAGTCAGTGTTCCAGCAGAAGGAGACAACGTTTCAGAAAAGGCATTGTAGCAAACCAAAAAAGAAATTTTAAGCGCAGCAGAGTAACCAGCGCACATACCTGTTAGCTCAGGTGAGTTTAAAAGGCTGCTGTTGATAACAAGGGCATTTGCTAAATAGATGGTGTGTGTGCAACAATATACTGAAAGGTCAATTATATTGTGCAGCTTATCTCACCACCTGTAGTTATTTAGGTGAAAGCTCCAAAATGCTTGCCTAATATGTCTGTTTATCCAAAAGGAAGTAAAAAGGGAGAGCTAGAAAGATAGCATTGCATCACATTACATGGCAATGCAATGCACAGTTGCTGAAGTTGAACCAAAATGAGCTTGTAATCTGGCTTCTGCAACTTTGAACATGAAAAATCCAATGAGGAGAAGAAAAGCAAAGCCAAAGAGTCCATCCCCAAATCCGACAAACAAGCAAAATGAACAAAAAACATTGAATTCAATTCTTTCTGATTTTAGAAACTGCATTAAAGAAGGGGTGCACCGGTCCTGGAGATACTGCAATACCAGGTCAATGCGTGGAGTGGACAGAGCAAGCTCTTTTTCCATCTCCCTGTTCTAAAAATCCATTTAATATATGGTCCCCAGATAGGGGACGTATCAGATATTAAACTGATAAGAACAGATACTACACTTGATCTTAGCCAAAAGGCCGAGAAGCGATAACCAGAATTGGTTTCAAACTACGGAGCCACCCAAGGATCCTGAAAAGTCCATTTGTGGAGATGAGCTCCTGGACTCCCGTTAAGAAGACATGTTGTCAACCTCTAGATCCCTTACATGCCTGCACTTTTCGGCTTGCTGCTGCTGCAATCCACGCGTTTTAGATCTGCATAACTCCACCTCTTTAAACACAGCACCTTCACCCCCTGCTGTTCCCACCCGCCTCAACACCGTTGGAAGGGAGGAGAACCAATTAAGGCGGGGGGTGGGGTGGAACGAGCAGCTGTCTACCCTTAGCAGGAGGGCTCCTGATTACATACCTCTCCTGCTGCTGCTGCTGCTGGCTGTCCAGCAGCAGACTGAAGGTGGCTGCTGCTGTGCACAGGTATATAAAGGCTCAGAGCCTATTATGACACGCGCAGCCAGCGTTCCATTGCCACATTCCATCTACTGCAGGCAGGATACCTGGCTGGCTGAATGTCGCTGAGAAGCTCACAGAGACCGCCATAAGCAACAGTTTAACAGAATGCCACAGACTAATCAACCAAACTTTTTGGGTTGGGTTCTCTTTTATAGTCTGCAGGCATTAAATGAAAGAAGTCAGTGTTCCAGCAGAAGGAGACAACGTTTCAGAAAAGGCATTGTAGCAAACCAAAAAAGAAATTTTAAGCGCAGCAGAGTAACCAGCGCACATACCTGTTAGCTCAGGTGAGTTTAAAAGGCTGCTGTTGATAACAAGGGCATTTGCTAAATAGATGGTGTGTGTGCAACAATATACTGAAAGGTCAATTATATTGTGCAGCTTATCTCACCACCTGTAGTTATTTAGGTGAAAGCTCCAAAATGCTTGCCTAATATGTCTGTTTATCCAAAAGGAAGTAAAAAGGGAGAGCTAGAAAGATAGCATTGCATCACATTACATGGCAATGCAATGCACAGTTGCTGAAGTTGAACCAAAATGAGCTTGTAATCTGGCTTCTGCAACTTTGAACATGAAAAATCCAATGAGGAGAAGAAAAGCAAAGCCAAAGAGTCCATCCCCAAATCCGACAAACAAGCAAAATGAACAAAAAACTTTGAATTCAATTCTTTCTGATTTTAGAAACTGCATTAAAGAAGGGGTGCACCGGTCCTGGAGATACTGCAATACCAGGTCAATGCGTGGAGTGGACAGAGCAAGCTCTTTTTCCATCTCCCTGTTCTAAAAATCCATTTAATATATGGTCCCCAGATAGGGGACGTATCAGATATTAAACTGATAAGAACAGATACTACACTTGATCTTAGCCAAAAGGCCGAGAAGCGATAACCAGAATTGGTTTCAAACTACGGAGCCACCCAAGGATCCTGAAAAGTCCATTTGTGGAGATGAGCTCCTGGACTCCCGTTAAGAAGACATGTTGTCAACCTCTAGATCCCTTACATGCCTGCACTTTTCGGCTTGCTGCTGCTGCAATCCACGCGTTTTAGATCTGCATAACTCCACCTCTTTAAACACAGCACCTTCACCCCCTGCTGTTCCCACCCGCCTCAACACCGTTGGAAGGGAGGAGAACCAATTAAGGCGGGGGGTGGGGTGGAACGAGCAGCTGTCTACCCTTAGCAGGAGGGCTCCTGATTACATACCTCTCCTGCTGCTGCTGCTGCTGGCTGTCCAGCAGCAGACTGAAGGTGGCTGCTGCTGTGCACAGGTATATAAAGGCTCAGAGCCTATTATGACACGCGCAGCCAGCGTTCCATTGCCACATTCCATCTACTGCAGGCAGGATACCTGGCTGGCTGAATGTCGCTGAGAAGCTCACAGAGACCGCCATAAGCAACAGTTTAACAGAATGCCACAGACTAATCAACCAAACTTTTTGGGTTGGGTTCTCTTTTATAGTCTGCAGGCATTAAATGAAAGAAGTCAGTGTTCCAGCAGAAGGAGACAACGTTTCAGAAAAGGCATTGTAGCAAACCAAAAAAGAAATTTTAAGCGCAGCAGAGTAACCAGCGCACATACCTGTTAGCTCAGGTGAGTTTAAAAGGCTGCTGTTGATAACAAGGGCATTTGCTAAATAGATGGTGTGTGTGCAACAATATACTGAAAGGTCAATTATATTGTGCAGCTTATCTCACCACCTGTAGTTATTTAGGTGAAAGCTCCAAAATGCTTGCCTAATATGTCTGTTTATCCAAAAGGAAGTAAAAAGGGAGAGCTAGAAAGATAGCATTGCATCACATTACATGGCAATGCAATGCACAGTTGCTGAAGTTGAACCAAAATGAGCTTGTAATCTGGCTTCTGCAACTTTGAACATGAAAAATCCAATGAGGAGAAGAAAAGCAAAGCCAAAGAGTCCATCCCCAAATCCGACAAACAAGCAAAATGAACAAAAAACATTGAATTCAATTCTTTCTGATTTTAGAAACTGCATTAAAGAAGGGGTGCACCGGTCCTGGAGATACTGCAATACCAGGTCAATGCGTGGAGTGGACAGAGCAAGCTCTTTTTCCATCTCCCTGTTCTAAAAATCCATTTAATATATGGTCCCCAGATAGGGGACGTATCAGATATTAAACTGATAAGAACAGATACTACACTTGATCTTAGCCAAAAGGCCGAGAAGCGATAACCAGAATTGGTTTCAAACTACGGAGCCACCCAAGGATCCTGAAAAGTCCATTTGTGGAGATGAGCTCCTGGACTCCCGTTAAGAAGACATGTTGTCAACCTCTAGATCCCTTACATGCCTGCACTTTTCGGCTTGCTGCTGCTGCAATCCACGCGTTTTAGATCTGCATAACTCCACCTCTTTAAACACAGCACCTTCACCCCCTGCTGTTCCCACCCGCCTCAACACCGTTGGAAGGGAGGAGAACCAATTAAGGCGGGGGGTGGGGTGGAACGAGCAGCTGTCTACCCTTAGCAGGAGGGCTCCTGATTACATACCTCTCCTGCTGCTGCTGGCTGTCCAGCAGCAGACTGAAGGTGGCTGCTGCTGTGCACAGGTATATAAAGGCTCAGAGCCTATTATGACACGCGCAGCCAGCGTTCCATTGCCCCATTCCATCTACTGCAGGCAGGATACCTGGCTGGCTGAATGTCGCTGAGAAGCTCACAGAGACCGCCATAAGCAACAGTTTAACAGAATGCCACAGACTAATCAACCAAACTTTTTGGGTTGGGTTCTCTTTTATAGTCTGCAGGCATTAAATGAAAGAAGTCAGTGTTCCAGCAGAAGGAGACAACGTTTCAGAAAAGGCATTGTAGCAAACCAAAAAAGAAATTTTAAGCGCAGCAGAGTAACCAGCGCACATACCTGTTAGCTCAGGTGAGTTTAAAAGGCTGCTGTTGATAACAAGGGCATTTGCTAAATAGATGGTGTGTGTGCAACAATATACTGAAAGGTCAATTATATTGTGCAGCTTATCTCACCACCTGTAGTTATTTAGGTGAAAGCTCCAAAATGCTTGCCTAATATGTCTGTTTATCCAAAAGGAAGTAAAAAGGGAGAGCTAGAAAGATAGCATTGCATCACATTACATGGCAATGCAATGCACAGTTGCTGAAGTTGAACCAAAATGAGCTTGTAATCTGGCTTCTGCAACTTTGAACATGAAAAATCGAATGAGGAGAAGAAAAGCAAAGCCAAAGAGTCCATCCCCAAATCCGACAAACAAGCAAAATGAACAAAAAACATTGAATTCAATTCTTTCTGATTTTAGAAACTGCATTAAATAAGGGGTGCACCGGTCCTGGAGATACTGCAATACCAGGTCAATGCGTGGAGTGGACAGAGCAAGCTCTTTTTCCATCTCCCTGTTCTAAAAATCCATTTAATATATGGTCCCCAGATAGGGGACGTATCAGATATTAAACTGATAAGAACAGATACTACACTTGATCTTAGCCAAAAGGCCGAGAAGCGATAACCAGAATTGGTTTCAAACTACGGAGCCACCCAAGGATCCTGAAAAGTCCATTTGTGGAGATGAGCTCCTGGACTCCCGTTAAGAAGACATGTTGTCAACCTCTAGATCCCTTACATGCCTGCACTTTTCGGCTTGCTGCTGCTGCAATCCACGCATTTTAGATCTGCATAACTCCACCTCTTTAAACACAGCACCTTCACCCCCTGCTGTTCCCACCCGCCTCAACACCGTTGGAAGGGAGGAGAACCAATTAAGGCGGGGGGTGGGGTGGAACGAGCAGCTGTCTACCCTTAGCAGGAGGGCTCCTGATTACATACCTCTCCTGCTGCTGCTGCTGCTGGCTGTCCAGCAGCAGACTGAAGGTGGCTGCTGCTGTGCACAGGTATATAAAGGCTCAGAGCCTATTATGACACGCGCAGCCAGCGTTCCATTGCCACATTCCATCTACTGCAGGCAGGATACCTGGCTGGCTGAATGTCGCTGAGAAGCTCACAGAGACCGCCATAAGCAACAGTTTAACAGAATGCCACAGACTAATCAACCAAACTTTTTGGGTTGGGTTCTCTTTTATAGTCTGCAGGTATTAAATGAAAGAAGTCAGTGTTCCAGCAGAAGGAGACAACGTTTCAGAAAAGGCATTGTAGCAAACCAAAAAAGACATTTTATGCGCAGCAGAGTAACCAGCGCACATACCTGTTAGCTCAGGTGAGTTTAAAAGGCTGCTGTTGATAACAAGGGCATTTGCTAAATAGATGGTGTGTGTGCAACAATATACTGAAAGGTCAATTATATTGTGCAGCTTATCTCACCACCTGTAGTTATTTAGGTGAAAGCTCCAAAATGCTTGCCTAATATGTCTGTTTATCCAAAAGGAAGTAAAAAGGGAGAGCTAGAAAGATAGCATTGCATCACATTACATGGCAATGCAATGCACAGTTGCTGAAGTTGAACCAAAATGAGCTTGTAATCTGGCTTCTGCAACTTTGAACATGAAAAATCCAATGAGGAGAAGAAAAGCAAAGCCAAAGAGTCCATCCCCAAATCCGACAAACAAGCAAAATGAACAAAAAACATTGAATTCAATTCTTTCTGATTTTAGAAACTGCATTAAAGAAGGGGTGCACCGGTCCTGGAGATACTGCAATACCAGGTCAATGCGTGGAGTGGACAGAGCAAGCTCTTTTTCCATCTCCCTGTTCTAAAAATCCATTTAATATATGGTCCCCAGATAGGGGACGAATCAGATATTAAACTGATAAGAACAGATACTACACTTGATCTTAGCCAAAAGGCCGAGAAGCGATAACCAGAATTGGTTTCAAACTACGGAGCCACCCAAGGATCCTGAAAAGTCCATTTGTGGAGATGAGCTCCTGGACTCCCGTTAAGAAGACATGTTGTCAACCTCTAGATCCCTTACATGCCTGCACTTTTCGGCTTGCTGCTGCTGCAATCCACGCGTTTTAGATCTGCATAACTCCACCTCTTTAAACACAGCACCTTCACCCCCTGCTGTTCCCACCCGCCTCAACACCGTTGGAAGGGAGGAGAACCAATTAAGGCGGGGGGTGGGGTGGAACGAGCAGCTGTCTACCCTTAGCAGGAGGGCTCCTGATTACATACCTCTCCTGCTGCTGCTGCTGCTGGCTGTCCAGCAGCAGACTGAAGGTGGCTGCTGCTGTGCACAGGTATATAAAGGCTCAGAGCCTATTATGACACGCGCAGCCAGCGTTCCATTGCCACATTCCATCTACTGCAGGCAGGATACCTGGCTGGCTGAATGTCGCTGAGAAGCTCACAGAGACCGCCATAAGCAACAGTTTAACAGAATGCCACAGACTAATCAACCAAACTTTTTGGGTTGGGTTCTCTTTTATAGTCTGCAGGCATTAAATGAAAGAAGTCAGTGTTCCAGCAGAAGGAGACAACGTTTCAGAAAAGGCATTGTAGCAAACCAAAAAAGAAATTTTAAGCGCAGCAGAGTAACCAGCGCACATACCTGTTAGCTCAGGTGAGTTTAAAAGGCTGCTGTTGATAACAAGGGCATTTGCTAAATAGATGGTGTGTGTGCAACAATATACTGAAAGGTCAATTATATTGTGCAGCTTATCTCACCACCTGTAGTTATTTAGGTGAAAGCTCCAAAATGCTTGCCTAATATGTCTGTTTATCCAAAAGGAAGTAAAAAGGGAGAGCTAGAAAGATAGCATTGCATCACATTACATGGCAATGCAATGCACAGTTGCTGAAGTTGAACCAAAATGAGCTTGTAATCTGGCTTCTGCAACTTTGAACATGAAAAATCCAATGAGGAGAAGAAAAGCAAAGCCAAAGAGTCCATCCCCAAATCCGACAAACAAGCAAAATGAACAAAAAACATTGAATTCAATTCTTTCTGATTTTAGAAACTGCATTAAAGAAGGGGTGCACCGGTCCTGGAGATACTGCAATACCAGGTCAATGCGTGGAGTGGACAGAGCAAGCTCTTTTTCCATCTCCCTGTTCTAAAAATCCATTTAATATATGGTCCCCAGATAGGGGACGTATCAGATATTAAACTGATAAGAACAGATTTTTTTTTTTTATCGAAAGCCCGAATTCGTGTACAAAACCCGAGTGCGCTTAAAAAAGTGACAAGTGCCACAAAAAAAGTGCACTAGGATGCTGGTCTTCTTGAAACCCTCTCCAAAAGGAGAAGGGTCCCCCAAACCATTCCCCGTCCCTCCGAGCCAGAAGGCCACAGCGAGGAACAGGGACAAATAGCCACCTCCAGCCGGAGCCAGAGGCGACCCAATCTTACCCCCAGCACCTGCCCGAGTTCTCACCCGAGCAAGGCACTGGGAGCCAAAGACTGTGCTCCCCTCCCGGAAGAGGGGAGCCAACAACGCTCTCCTCCAGAAAGAGGAGAGCCAGGGGGGTTCAGGGGGGAGCGGAACCTGATGGCCACACACTCCCCCCCTAGACCTGCCAAGAGAGGAACCCGTAAGGGAACCGCATCCCGACAAAATCCTAGTAAGGACGTGGACACACGTGAAAAAGTGGACACACAGTGACAAAAAAATTAAATAAATAGTGAAGGTTTCACAGTATAATACTGCCCGGACCTTCGACCGGGAATTGAAAAATTCCCCATCCTAAGGCCAGAAGGCCCGGAATAAGGGTGTGTGTGAAGAAAGAAATATTGAAGTGCTAGTGCAAATGTGCCTTAAACTCAAGTGGGGTTCCCAATCCCAGTGAGTTGAGGCACCCCAGGGTCACCACTCCTGGGGCACTTCACACTTCGGGCTTTCGATCTTCCCCGACCCAATGGCGTCGATCCTGGGGGGCCATGCTTTCCACCAGATGACTATATTAGCCACCTGGCGTACTAACAAGCGCCTAAACCCCAGTGTGCATAATGTATCAATCTACTAGGGCGGCCAACATCCAAAACCGCCTTTTCGAAAGATACTACACTTGATCTTAGCCAAAAGGCCGAGAAGCGATAACCAGAATTGGTTTCAAACTACGGAGCCACCCAAGGATCCTGAAAAGTCCATTTGTGGAGATGAGCTCCTGGACTCCCGTTAAGAAGACATGTTGTCAACCTCTAGATCCCTTACATGCCTGCACTTTTCGGCTTGCTGCTGCTGCAATCCACGCGTTTTAGATCTGCATAACTCCACCTCTTTAAACACAGCACCTTCACCCCCTGCTGTTCCCACCCGCCTCAACACCATTGGAAGGGAGGAGAACCAATTAAGGCGGGGGGTGGGGTGGAACGAGCAGCTGTCTACCCTTAGCAGGAGGGCTCCTGATTACATACCTCTCCTGCTGCTGCTGCTGCTGGCTGTCCAGCAGCAGACTGAAGGTGGCTGCTGCTGTGCACAGGTATATAAAGGCTCAGAGCCTATTATGACACGCGCAGCCAGCGTTCCATTGCCACATTCCATCTACTGCAGGCAGGATACCTGGCTGGCTGAATGTCGCTGAGAAGCTCACAGAGACCGCCATAAGCAACAGTTTAACAGAATGCCACAGACTAATCAACCAAACTTTTTGGGTTGGGTTCTCTTTTATAGTCTGCAGGCATTAAATGAAAGAAGTCAGTGTTCCAGCAGAAGGAGACAACGTTTCAGAAAAGGCATTGTAGCAAACCAAAAAAGAAATTTTAAGCGCAGCAGAGTAACCAGCGCACATACCTGTTAGCTCAGGTGAGTTTAAAAGGCTGCTGTTGATAACAAGGGCATTTGCTAAATAGATGGTGTGTGTGCAACAATATACTGAAAGGTCAATTATATTGTGCAGCTTATCTCACCACCTGTAGTTATTTAGGTGAAAGCTCCAAAATGCTTGCCTAATATGTCTGTTTATCCAAAAGGAAGTAAAAAGGGAGAGCTAGAAAGATAGCATTGCATCACATTACATGGCAATGCAATGCACAGTTGCTGAAGTTGAACCAAAATGAGCTTGTAATCTGGCTTCTGCAACTTTGAACATGAAAAATCCAATGAGGAGAAGAAAAGCAAAGCCAAAGAGTCCATCCCCAAATCCGACAAACAAGCAAAATGAACAAAAAACATTGAATTCAATTCTTTCTGATTTTAGAAACTGCATTAAAGAAGGGGTGCACCGGTCCTGGAGATACTGCAATACCAGGTCAATGCGTGGAGTGGACAGAGCAAGCTCTTTTTCCATCTCCCTGTTCTAAAAATCCATTTAATATATGGTCCCCAGATAGGGGACGTATCAGATATTAAACTGATAAGAACAGATACTACACTTGATCTTAGCCAAAAGGCCGAGAAGCGATAACCAGAATTGGTTTCAAACTACGGAGCCACCCAAGGATCCTGAAAAGTCCATTTGTGGAGATGAGCTCCTGGACTCCCGTTAAGAAGACATGTTGTCAACCTCTAGATCCCTTACATGCCTGCACTTTTCGGCTTGCTGCTGCTGCAATCCACGCGTTTTAGATCTGCATAACTCCACCTCTTTAAACACAGCACCTTCACCCCCTGCTGTTCCCACCCGCCTCAACACCGTTGGAAGGGAGGAGAACCAATTAAGGCGGGGGGTGGGGTGGAACGAGCAGCTGTCTACCCTTAGCAGGAGGGCTCCTGATTACATACCTCTCCTGCTGCTGCTGCTGCTGGCTGTCCAGCAGCAGACTGAAGGTGGCTGCTGCTGTGCACAGGTATATAAAGGCTCAGAGCCTATTATGACACGCGCAGCCAGCGTTCCATTGCCACATTCCATCTACTGCAGGCAGGATACCTGGCTGGCTGAATGTCGCTGAGAAGCTCACAGAGACCGCCATAAGCAACAGTTTAACAGAATGCCACAGACTAATCAACCAAACTTTTTGGGTTGGGTTCTCTTTTATAGTCTGCAGGCATTAAATGAAAGAAGTCAGTGTTCCAGCAGAAGGAGACAACGTTTCAGAAAAGGCATTGTAGCAAACCAAAAAAGAAATTTTAAGCGCAGCAGAGTAACCAGCGCACATACCTGTTAGCTCAGGTGAGTTTAAAAGGCTGCTGTTGATAACAAGGGCATTTGCTAAATAGATGGTGTGTGTGCAACAATATACTGAAAGGTCAATTATATTGTGCAGCTTATCTCACCACCTGTAGTTATTTAGGTGAAAGCTCCAAAATGCTTGCCTAATATGTCTGTTTATCCAAAAGGAAGTAAAAAGGGAGAGCTAGAAAGATAGCATTGCATCACATTACATGGCAATGCAATGCACAGTTGCTGAAGTTGAACCAAAATGAGCTTGTAATCTGGCTTGTGCAACTTTGAACATGAAAAATCCAATGAGGAGAAGAAAAGCAAAGCCAAAGAGTCCATCCCCAAATCCGACAAACAAGCAAAATGAACAAAAAACATTGAATTCAATTCTTTCTGATTTTAGAAACTGCATTAAAGAAGGGGTGCACCGGTCCTGGAGATACTGCAATACCAGGTCAATGCGTGGAGTGGACAGAGCAAGCTCTTTTTCCATCTCCCTGTTCTAAAAATCCATTTAATATATGGTCCCCAGATAGGGGACGTATCAGATATTAAACTGATAAGAACAGATTTTTTTTTTTTATCGAAAGCCCGAATTCGTGTACAAAACCCGAGTGCGCTTAAAAAAGTGACAAGTGCCACAAAAAAAGTGCACTAGGATGCTGGTCTTCTTGAAACCCTCTCCAAAAGGAGAAGGGTCCCCCAAACCATTCCCCGTCCCTCCGAGCCAGAAGGCCACAGCGAGGAACAGGGACAAATAGCCACCTCCAGCCGGAGCCAGAGGCGACCCAATCTTACCCCCAGCACCTGCCCGAGTTCTCACCCGAGCAAGGCACTGGGAGCCAAAGACTGTGCTCCCCTCCCGGAAGAGGGGAGCCAACAACGCTCTCCTCCAGAAAGAGGAGAGCCAGGGGGGTTCAGGGGGGAGCGGAACCTGATGGCCACACACTCCCCCCCTAGACCTGCCAAGAGAGGAACCCGTAAGGGAACCGCATCCCGACAAAATCCTAGTAAGGACGTGGACACACGTGAAAAAGTGGACACACAGTGACAAAAAAATTAAATAAATAGTGAAGGTTTCACAGTATAATACTGCCCGGACCTTCGACCGGGAATTGAAAAATTCCCCATCCTAAGGCCAGAAGGCCCGGAATAAGGGTGTGTGTGAAGAAAGAAATATTGAAGTGCTAGTGCAAATGTGCCTTAAACTCAAGTGGGGTTCCCAATCCCAGTGAGTTGAGGCACCCCAGGGTCACCACTCCTGGGGCACTTCACACTTCGGGCTTTCGATCTTCCCCGACCCAATGGCGTCGATCCTGGGGGGCCATGCTTTCCACCAGATGACTATATTAGCCACCTGGCGTACTAACAAGCGCCTAAACCCCAGTGTGCATAATGTATCAATCTACTAGGGCGGCCAACATCCAAAACCGCCTTTTCGAAAGATACTACACTTGATCTTAGCCAAAAGGCCGAGAAGCGATAACCAGAATTGGTTTCAAACTACGGAGCCACCCAAGGATCCTGAAAAGTCCATTTGTGGAGATGAGCTCCTGGACTCCCGTTAAGAAGACATGTTGTCAACCTCTAGATCCCTTACATGCCTGCACTTTTCGGCTTGCTGCTGCTGCAATCCACGCGTTTTAGATCTGCATAACTCCACCTCTTTAAACACAGCACCTTCACCCCCTGCTGTTCCCACCCGCCTCAACACCGTTGGAAGGGAGGAGAACCAATTAAGGCGGGGGGTGGGGTGGAACGAGCAGCTGTCTACCCTTAGCAGGAGGGCTCCTGATTACATACCTCTCCTGCTGCTGCTGCTGCTGGCTGTCCAGCAGCAGACTGAAGGTGGCTGCTGCTGTGCACAGGTATATAAAGGCTCAGAGCCTATTATGACACGCGCAGCCAGCGTTCCATTGCCACATTCCATCTACTGCAGGCAGGATACCTGGCTGGCTGAATGTCGCTGAGAAGCTCACAGAGACCGCCATAAGCAACAGTTTAACAGAATGCCACAGACTAATCAACCAAACTTTTTGGGTTGGGTTCTCTTTTATAGTCTGCAGGCATTAAATGAAAGAAGTCAGTGTTCCAGCAGAAGGAGACAACGTTTCAGAAAAGGCATTGTAGCAAACCAAAAAAGACATTTTAAGCGCAGCAGAGTAACCAGCGCACATACCTGTTAGCTCAGGTGAGTTTAAAAGGCTGCTGTTGATAACAAGGGCATTTGCTAAATAGATGGTGTGTGTGCAACAATATACTGAAAGGTCAATTATATTGTGCAGCTTATCTCACCACCTGTAGTTATTTAGGTGAAAGCTCCAAAATGCTTGCCTAATATGTCTGTTTATCCAAAAGGAAGTAAAAAGGGAGAGCTAGAAAGATAGCATTGCATCACATTACATGGCAATGCAATGCACAGTTGCTGAAGTTGAACCAAAATGAGCTTGTAATCTGGCTTCTGCAACTTTGAACATGAAAAATCCAATGAGGAGAAGAAAAGCAAAGCCAAAGAGTCCATCCCCAAATCCGACAAACAAGCAAAATGAACAAAAAACATTGAATTCAATTCTTTCTGATTTTAGAAACTGCATTAAAGAAGGGGTGCACCGGTCCTGGAGATACTGCAATACCAGGTCAATGCGTGGAGTGGACAGAGCAAGCTCTTTTTCCATCTCCCTGTTCTAAAAATCCATTTAATATATGGTCCCCAGATAGGGGACGTATCAGATATTAAACTGATAAGAACAGATACTACACTTGATCTTAGCCAAAAGGCCGAGAAGCGATAACCAGAATTGGTTTCAAACTACGGAGCCACCCAAGGATCCTGAAAAGTCCATTTGTGGAGATGAGCTCCTGGACTCCCGTTAAGAAGACATGTTGTCAACCTCTAGATCCCTTACATGCCTGCACTTTTCGGCTTGCTGCTGCTGCAATCCACGCGTTTTAGATCTGCATAACTCCACCTCTTTAAACACAGCACCTTCACCCCCTGCTGTTCCCACCCGCCTCAACACCGTTGGAAGGGAGGAGAACCAATTAAGGCGGAGGGTGGGGTGGAACGAGCAGCTGTCTACCCTTAGCAGGAGGGCTCCTGATTACATACCTCTCCTGCTGCTGCTGCTGCTGGCTGTCCAGCAGCAGACTGAAGGTGGCTGCTGCTGTGCACAGGTATATAAAGGCTCAGAGCCTATTATGACACGCGCAGCCAGCGTTCCATTGCCACATTCCATCTACTGCAGGCAGGATACCTGGCTGGCTGAATGTCGCTGAGAAGCTCACAGAGACCGCCATAAGCAACAGTTTAACAGAATGCCACAGACTAATCAACCAAACTTTTTGGGTTGGGTTCTCTTTTATAGTCTGCAGGCATTAAATGAAAGAAGTCAGTGTTCCAGCAGAAGGAGACAACGTTTCAGAAAAGGCATTGTAGCAAACCAAAAAAGAAATTTTAAGCGCAGCAGAGTAACCAGCGCACATACCTGTTAGCTCAGGTGAGTTTAAAAGGCTGCTGTTGATAACAAGGGCATTTGCTAAATAGATGGTGTGTGTGCAACAATATACTGAAAGGTCAATTATATTGTGCAGCTTATCTCACCACCTGTAGTTATTTAGGTGAAAGCTCCAAAATGCTTGCCTAATATGTCTGTTTATCCAAAAGGAAGTAAAAAGGGAGAGCTAGAAAGATAGCATTGCATCACATTACATGGCAATGCAATGCACAGTTGCTGAAGTTGAACCAAAATGAGCTTGTAATCTGGCTTCTGCAACTTTGAACATGAAAAATCCAATGAGGAGAAGAAAAGCAAAGCCAAAGAGTCCATCCCCAAATCCGACAAACAAGCAAAATGAACAAAAAACATTGAATTCAATTCTTTCTGATTTTAGAAACTGCATTAAAGAAGGGGTGCACCGGTCCTGGAGATACTGCAATACCAGGTCAATGCGTGGAGTGGACAGAGCAAGCTCTTTTTCCATCTCCCTGTTCTAAAAATCCATTTAATATATGGTCCCCAGATAGGGGACGTATCAGATATTAAACTGATAAGAACAGATACTACACTTGATCTTAGCCAAAAGGCCGAGAAGCGATAACCAGAATTGGTTTCAAACTACGGAGCCACCCAAGGATCCTGAAAAGTCCATTTGTGGAGATGAGCTCCTGGACTCCCGTTAAGAAGACATGTTGTCAACCTCTAGATCCCTTACATGCCTGCACTTTTCGGCTTGCTGCTGCTGCAATCCACGCGTTTTAGATCTGCATAACTCCACGTCTTTAAACACAGCACCTTCACCCCCTGCTGTTCCCACCCGCCTCAACACCGTTGGAAGGGAGGAGAACCAATTAAGGCGGGGGGTGGGGTGGAACGAGCAGCTGTCTACCCTTAGCAGAAGGGCTCCTGATTACATACCTCTCCTGCTGCTGCTGCTGCTGGCTGTCCAGCAGCAGACTGAAGGTGGCTGCTGCTGTGCACAGGTATATAAAGGCTCAGAGCCTATTATGACACGCGCAGCCAGCGTTCCATTGCCACATTCCATCTACTGCAGGCAGGATACCTGGCTGGCTGAATGTCGCTGAGAAGCTCACAGAGACCGCCATAAGCAACAGTTTAACAGAATGCCACAGACTAATCAACCAAACTTTTTGGGTTGGGTTCTCTTTTATAGTCTGCAGGCATTAAATGAAAGAAGTCAGTGTTCCAGCAGAAGGAGACAACGTTTCAGAAAAGGCATTGTAGCAAACCAAAAAAGACATTTTAAGCGCAGCAGAGTAACCAGCGCACATACCTGTTAGCTCAGGTGAGTTTAAAAGGCTGCTGTTGATAACAAGGGCATTTGCTAAATAGATGGTGTGTGTGCAACAATATACTGAAAGGTCAATTATATTGTGCAGCTTATCTCACCACCTGTAGTTATTTAGGTGAAAGCTCCAAAATGCTTGCCTAATATGTCTGTTTATCCAAAAGGAAGTAAAAAGGGAGAGCTAGAAAGATAGCATTGCATCACATTACATGGCAATGCAATGCACAGTTGCTGAAGTTGAACCAAAATGAGCTTGTAATCTGGCTTCTGCAACTTTGAACATGAAAAATCCAATGAGGAGAAGAAAAGCAAAGCCAAAGAGTCCATCCCCAAATCCGACAAACAAGCAAAATGAACAAAAAACATTGAATTCAATTCTTTCTGATTTTAGAAACTGCATTAAAGAAGGGGTGCACCGGTCCTGGAGATACTGCAATACCAGGTCAATGCGTGGAGTGGACAGAGCAAGCTCTTTTTCCATCTCCCTGTTCTAAAAATCCATTTAATATATGGTCCCCAGATAGGGGACGTATCAGATATTAAACTGATAAGAACAGATACTACACTTGATCTTAGCCAAAAGGCCGAGAAGCGATAACCAGAATTGGTTTCAAACTACGGAGCCACCCAAGGATCCTGAAAAGTCCATTTGTGGAGATGAGCTCCTGGACTCCCGTTAAGAAGACATGTTGTCAACCTCTAGATCCCTTACATGCCTGCACTTTTCGGCTTGCTGCTGCTGCAATCCACGCGTTTTAGATCTGCATAACTCCACCTCTTTAAACACAGCACCTTCACCCCCTGCTGTTCCCACCCGCCTCAACACCGTTGGAAGGGAGGAGAACCAATTAAGGCGGGGGGTGGGGTGGAACGAGCAGCTGTCTACCCTTAGCAGGAGGGCTCCTGATTACATACCTCTCCTGCTGCTGCTGCTGCTG